>NW_026019839.1:2731902-3119402 GCF_900185275.1 Solanum verrucosum | reverse complement strand
ATTAAGGCAGGTTCCATAATTCTATATGGATATGATGCACTATATATATCTCATATCCCTAGGTTATGTATTAATTAATCAATATGGTTGTCATATGTCATATGTCAAAAGGAATATGTGCACATGATTATCATCATATTTGTTATTGGAATTACCAAGTCATAATATACTTTTGTTAACTTTTCAAGTTTTCATTTTATTTGTTAAAAGTATGAGTACAAATTTCAATATTTAGAATTTGTATTCTATACTGAGTTCAATTAAACCCCTAGATCAAAAGCTTTGTTTGCCTTGGATATGGTTAATTGATGTAAAATGTATGAGCCTTAATTGATAAAGTCTTGAATATGTTATCGTAAATTAAAGTGGAAGTGAATTTCTGAATTATGATAAAGTATTTTTATTATTATTGTGTGAGTGAGATGATATAGATGATAAAAAGTGCTGAATCATGATTCATTCGATTATGAAAAATGTACTCTAATTTAACTTACGATAGTTTCAAACTTTAGTACTCAAGGCATATACTTTACATCAATATGCACCCTCACCCCTAACCTTTATAGGGATGGAGAATGGGGCGGTACGAAGCAGGGAAGGGAAAGGCAAATCAAAGGTTAAACGGAATAGTTTAGTATACTTTTTTGTTTTAAAATAAGTGTTATCTTAATTTTATTTTTTACATCTATTAAGAAATAAATAAATATAATGGGTAGTTTAGTAAACTATCCTTATTTATTAAGTGTCTCTTGAAAATTTAATACTATTAAAAATATGAAGTATAGAGGTATAGTTGACAAAAAAACATTCTAAATTTTGTCTTGAATTCGTAAGATAACACTTATTTTGGGGTAATTTTTTTGCTAAGATGACACTTAATTAATTTGGGATGGAGGAATTAAGTACCCTTATTTACTAAACTTCCCTTTAAACTTGCTCCTAAATTTTATTTTGGTACTTCAACTTAATCTTGTTTCATTTTAGCCCTCTAATTTCATTTTTCAAGGACCATTTAAACACAAAAAACTTTATCTAGTATAAGGGTTGAACGCGTGTTAGACAAACATATCGTTTGGTAGAGTGTATAAAAATAATGCTAAATAGAGTGTATTAGTAGTGCTTGCATTAGTAATGCAATTAGTTATACATAAAATATTTTTTATGCATTGTTTGGTTTGGTGTATTAAAAAAAGTATGCATTGTATAAAAATATTTATTTACAAAAGTATTCTCCATAATTATGGTTGAAAAGATGTAAAAGTACTTTTGAGGGGTAATTGGGTCTTTAACCATGCTAATACATGTATTAAATTCCTTTGCATTACTAATACCTAGAAATCCATGGTATTAGTAATACACTCCTCAATACACAATAGAGTGTATAACTAATGCTTGCATTAATTATACATAACATGAAAAAAGGTATCAAACAAGGTATTACTAATACACAAAGCTAATGCAAGTATTATTTTTGTTAATATACTCTACCAAACGAAAGGAAACTTCCAATTAAATAACACCGCATGTTTTATTTTCTCCAAGTTATTCGGGTTTACTTGAGGTTTACATTAGTTGTATTAATTTATCATCTTTAAGAAATATAAGAATATATATTAATTAACTATATTCAATTGACTACAAAAATTATTGTTGAGATTGATTAGTGACACATGTTAATCCTTTGCGCGCTTTAAAATGTGAGTAACATCATGTTCCGTCAATATTTTGTGTTTAAATGATCCATGAAAAAATAGAATTGGAGGATTCATGAAACAAAATTGAGTTTAAATATCAAAATGAAATTTAGGGACTAGTTAAAGAGGTTGTGTATGTATTTGGCCTTCCAAATTTAATGCGTAGATCAAATACATGCATTTCTTTTATTTAAATTTAGTAAATGCTATTGGACTATTTTATCAAAGAAACTTCGGGAAAAGGTCAAAATTACCCTTGAACTATTTGAAATAGCTCATATATATCCTTTATTTATTTTTGGGAGCAAAACTACCCTTGCTGTCTATGTTTTGGACCAAAAATGCCCTTGAAACGTTATATTTGCCATTGGAGCTAACGTGACAGTCCACCTAGGCAGTCCAACATGTCAAAAATCTCTTCCTCTCAATAATGTTGTTCTTCCTTATTCATCCCTATCACAAGAAAAAAACCAAATATAATTTGATCCATTGTTCTTGTTGTTCGTACTTTAGAACTCCAATTTTAAAGTGTGATAAAGTTTGTTTGAGGTTGTAGTTGTATGTTGAAGGATCGAGTCCGTTGTTTGGGTTTTGGGGTCATAGATTCACAAAATCGATTTTTAGATTTTCAAGCATTTAAGAACTCTTTCATATATTTTTTATATTTTTTGGGGTTCAACTCAAATCTTCAAATACCAATCTTCAAATTAAGAAATCAATAGTTAAATGTCAATTTTCAGCTTCAATTGCATTATCCAAGCAATTTTCAGTAGCATTTAATTAAATCTCTTCAAATTTCCGCACTTAAAAACCCAATAAAAGCTAAAAATTTCTCACCGACAAGCTTTCAAATGAGTAGCTATTTTCGAGTTTCAACATAGAAAGAATGACTTCAAGAGTTTTTCAGCATTTTTCAACCTTGAGAATTAATTTTTCAGCCTCAGATTCGATGACATCAAAATTCAAACAATGAACTCAATCATTCAACACACAACTACTATCTCAAACGAACTTCAACGCATTTTGAAATTGAAATTTCAAAGTGCGAACAATAACTCAAACAAGAACGATGAAAGAACTATTTTTTTTGAGATAGATATGAACAAGAAAGAACAATATTATTGAGAAAAAAAGGTTTTTTGCCATGTTGGATTGCCTATGTGGACTGCCATGTCAGCTCTAATGGCAAAGATAACGTTTTAAGGGTATTTGTGGTCCAAAACATAAACAAAAAGGGTAGTTTTGATCCCAAAAATAATAAAAGAGTATAAATGAGCTATTTCAAATAGTTTGAGGATAATTTTGACCCTTTTCCGAAGAAACTTTAATCTCTTAGGTAGATAACTGTTGGAAAAAATGAATTAAATAGAAAAAAAAGATATATATATATATATATATATATAATTGAATTAAAATTTTCAAGTGTATCATACAAATGAAAAGAAATTATAAAGCATAACACGACTCTTACTTAAAATTGTTAACTTCTTTTAACTCTAAGAAGTCAACTTAAGCATATCCTATAATTAATATGCAACTAATTAAGCACAAGTTGCTTGGTACTTGATGTCATGAACATCATAATAAACCTTAATCCCATCATCAACTACTAATCTAGTCTTATATTGATATCGACGAGCAACGTATAAAAAGTAGAACAAATTCAACACACCTAATCCTGCAATAAGATAGTAATAATTTTCTACTCGACCCTTGTTAATATCCTTTGTTAACCAATTTGGATGTCCATGTCCCCTGTAGTTGTACGCTTTTTGTGAATCGCGATAAAGATCTTAACAATGCTTCCTTCAGACTTCTCATAAACATACATTTTTGTCCCAATGAAAAATAAAATGAGAAACAACAAAATGAGCACGGTATAGGTATTCCAAATCCAATTGCCCAGCTCACATAATCTTTAATTTATACCACAAGAGTAACTACAATGATCAAAATCATTGTAAATGAAGTGTAATACCAATTAAAGAAGCTAGTTATTCCTTTTCTTCCTTCATTAGTTGTTGGAATAAAATGGGATGCGACAAATTGACACAGACATACAATTACTATATACAATTGACAACATATCGTTCAATATTAATTAGCAATTAATAGTCTAAAAAAAGAAGAAGCACGTATTAGCCTAAAAGAAATATAACAAACTTTTTATAAAAAAATTTAATCATGTGCAACCAACCGACATTAATTAATTAGATGTGAGATTATATTTTCTTCCTTGTTTTTAACTCCCATAATTAAAGAAGTCAACTTTTCAGTTTCTTTAAATTCTCAAACTCAACTTTATTATCAATCTATTTTAAAAAATATTAACGCAATTTACAAAAACATAAAGATATATTTGATGGTAATTTTGTGAAATATTTTTTTTACCAACGGACAGTAATTAGTTTATTAAAAAAAATGGTTGCCTACTTTAAGAAATGACTAATTAACCCATTAAAAAAAGGTTACATCAACTTTTAAGGAAGGAATTTTTTAATTCTTTAATTAAATTATTAAAAGATTGCGACTACTTTTAAGGTAAGAAAATATATTATTAATTTTCAATTAATGTGTGTTAATTATCAAATAATTGACAATAATTAATCAAATAATATAAGAGGCATTGATTTTTATTAGAAACTATAATAATACGTATGCATAGATTATACAATAAATAAAGTTGCAATTACATAATGTATACATAAAAAAAAATACAATATGTATACACAAAAAAATTATTCATAAAAATAAGCGTGTAAATTTTGTTGATGTATACAGTAATTGTAGCATGTATACATAAACTTTATAATGTATACATAAGAATATTACCAACAATTAAAGGTATAACTATAATGATTACAAGAATGAGATTAATATGATACATGTATAAATAAAATTTTATTCATAAATGGTACATGTGATTTTGTTTATGTATACGGTAACTGCACTATGTATATATTGATTTGTATTGATTTGTGTATTCATTGGTCTGTATCCACCCAATAAATTTGTATACATTTATTGAGATTGAAATTGTCGTTCATTGATATACATTGGTTTGTATTTATAAAAATCAAAATTCCAATTTTTTCACGAGGATCTTATGAGAACCTCTCTTACCCATGAAATTGAAAATAAAAATTCCAAATACTATAACCTAAATTTTTGTCAAAAAAAAGTTAAAAAAACATTAATCCACAAATCACAAATTTCAAAATTAATTGGGCAAGAAATGCTACATAATTATATATTAAAAGAAATTTTTAGGAGGACCGATAGATAAACATACAGTTATATTTGATTTGCATAAACAGAGTGAATTAAGGAGAATACGAGAAAATTTGAAAGATAAGCAAATATACATATGAAAAGAATTTTAGAAAGAAAACAAAAAAAAAAAGATAAATAACCTAAATTTCCGCAAAAATAAAATTGAAAAAACTTCAATTCCACAAATAATGAAATTCAACAATTAATTGGACAAGAACAAGATTATATATAAAAGATGATTTTTAGAAGTATCCATGGATAAACATATTGCTATATCTGATTCACACAAACTTAGTAAATTAAGGAGAAGAATAAAAATTTTGGAAGAGAAACAAATATACGTATGAAAAGAATTCTAGAAAGAGAAAAAGAAGACAAAAAAAGAAGAACTCTATTTTAAAACGGTTGACAAATAAAAAGGAGAGATAAAAAAAGGAATAATAAAAAAATATTTTTTTCCTTTTCAAGAAAAAAAGAGAGCAATCAAACGTGTTTAGAGAAAAATAAGGGGAACAAAGATATATTTTTTAAGAAAAAGAAAAATAATTATGGAATGTCAAATAAATAAAACAAAGTTTTTTTTGCTAAAAAAAATATTAAAAAATGAACTAATTTATTGCCAATTTAGAGGGTGTTTGGTTTTAAGTCAGTTTTTGACTTATGAAAGTGTTTGATAAATATAAAAATAACTTAAAATAAGTCAAAAAATAATTTAAAATAGGCCAAAAATGAATTAAAATAAGTTTGGAAGTGTTTTACAAAATTAAAAATAACTTAAAATAAGTTTTAAATGACTTAAAATAAGTTTTAAAAATTCAAAAGGAGGTTTCCGCCTACTTTTTATTTTTTAACTTAAAAGTCATTTATGTTTGACTTTTTATTTTTACTTAAAAGCTATTTTAAAAAAAAAAGTCAATCCAAACATGTTCTTAGACTATAGATTGTCATGTTGTGCCATTTTTTCGATGCTATAAGGTCCAATTCCACCAGACTCAAAAGACAAAAATCCTAAGCCCATTACTAGAAAGCCCATTTGTGACTTATTGGGCCCCTTGCATTGTTTAGATCTTGAAAGATGATTTGAAAAATAAATATTTAATACTAAGAGTAAAATATAGAAAAAGTAATTGTCTTTTTCTTGATAGGTCAAAAGTGACAAGTTGAAATGAAAAACTATTTTAAGAATAAGTGACAAATAAAAATGGACGTATTTAAATGTATCAATTATAACAATAACTTCACAAGGAAAGGCACTTGTTACTATAATAATCTTTACTTACTATAATAGTAACTATTACTTAAAATATAATTGTATCCATAATAACATCACTATTCATAGGGGCACGTGCTTTCTTCTTTATATTATATTTCTACTTTTCCAATTGTACAATATTTATTGTTGAAAAGTGGAATTTTCTTGACTTTTTTTAGTTTCAAACTAAGCTTAAGAATGGACATTACTCTGAGGGTAACCAATGTAGCATTTTTCTTTATTTTACTCATTTATATTTTTTTCAAGAAAAATGGTGAGAGAAGAAAATCCACTATTTTCACCAAGATAACAGTTTTAGTTAATTTCTCAATAGCCCTTTTTTATTTGGGATTTTATGTCTATGAATTCTGGAAGTTGAGAGCTTTTGTGTTTGAAGAATCTGTTTTTTCTTTTATGACATGGAGTGTAGCTACTGTAATTGCAGCCTATTCATTAAACAGAGAAAAAAGGTGTCCATTATTACTCATCATGTGGTGGTTCTTTTCTAGTATTTTTGAGATAATTTTAGTCTCATTCCATCTTCTCAAACATTATACTAAAGCCCCACATTTTCTTCCCAAAGCAAATATAATTGATTTTGCTTCCCTACCATTGTCAATTCTTCTATGTTTCAATGCCATGCCAGTACCAGCCAACAAATACAGTGAAACTGAACAGCCATTCCTTCATAAAGATGAGGTAAATACACATGATGATTCATTTTCTAGTGCTAGTATTTGGAGCCTAATCACATTTAGGTGGCTTAATCCACTATTCAAGAAGGGTTATGAGGAAAAGCTCAGAGTAGAGCATATACCTTCAATTCCTCACACTGAGACTTCTAATGAAGCTTCTTCTTTGTTGGAAGACGCACTTCACGAAAAGAATACTTCTACTTTCTTCATCCCTCATGCCATATTACATATGATTTGGAGACCACTTGCCTATAATGCAGTTTTTGCAGGTAATTCTTGATTTTTCAAGACTCATCCTAATAACACCATTAACATCAGGAGCAGTTCTCTCAGCACTAGCAACTTTCAGGATTCTACAAGAACCAATTTACAACTTGCCTGAGCTAATTTCCATGGTTGCTCAGACAAAAGTTTCTGTTGATAGGATTCAAGACTTCATGAGAGAGGAAGATCAAAAGAAGTTAACAAGCTATAATACTCCTAACACTTCTGAAGTGGCGATCGAACTTGAACCAGGAGAGTATGCTTGGGGCACAAATGAGTCCAAGAAATCAACGATTAAGATAACTGTGAAAATCAGGATAATGAAAGGGTGGAAAGTAGCAATATGTGGTTCAGTGGGATCGGGAAAGTCAAGCTTAATCTGTAGTATTATGGGAGAGATTCCTAGAATTTCCGGATCAAGTATTAAGCTTAATGGTTCAAAGGCATTTGTACCACAGAGTGCTTGGATCCAGACAGGCACTGTTAGAGACAATGTTCTGTTTGGCAAGGAAATGCATAAGGCACGTTATGATGATGTCGTGGACAGATGTGCTTTGAAACGTGACATTGAGATGTGGGCTGACGGAGATCTAAATTCTGTGGGAGAAAGAGGAATGAACCTAAGTGGTGGACAAAAGCAAAGAATTCAGTTGGCCAGAGCTATTTATAGTGATTCAGACATCTACCTGCTCGATGACCCTTTCAGTGCTGTTGATGCACAAACTGGAGCTCATATGTTCAAGGCAAGTACTACATCCTACTTTTGTAGAGTTTTTTTCAGTAATCTAGTTGGTATTTTTGATGTGCAACAACCCTTCATCATATTGCAGAAATGCTTAATCCAACATCTACATGAAAAAAACAGTTGTTTATGCCACTCACCAGTTGGAATTTTTAGATGCTTCTGACCTCATCCTTGTAAGTTGAAACCATTTTCAGTTGATTGAAACAAACTAGAAAAGTATATCTTAGTTTTTCTTCTTACCTGATATGCTTAGGTAATGAAAGATGGAAGAATTGTTCAATCAGGAAAGTATAGTGAGTTGATTGCAGATCCTGATGGTGAGCTCCTACGGCATATGGTGGCTCACAATAAATCATTAGATCAAGTGAAGCCTTCCCAAAAAGGCAGCTGCTTAACTAAGGGTAAAAACCAGAAAAACCAAATTGAAGATCTTACCAATGAAAACAAAATCTTAGAAAGAACTCAGCAGGAAGATGCAGTATCAGGTCGAGTTAAATGGAAAGTCTACTCAACCTTTGTAACCTCGGCGTATAAAGGGGTCCTTGTACTTCCAGTCCTTCTATGTCAAGTTCTCTTCCAGGGACTTCAGATGGCAAGCAACTACTGGATTGCATGGGGAACAGAAGAAGAAGGAAGGGTTACTAGCAGGAGATTAATTGGAATATTCGTGCTGCTGTCAGGGGGAAGCTCTTTTTTCATCTTAGGAAGAGCAGTTATGCTATCAACTATCGCAATTGAGACTTCTCAGAAGCTCTACATTGGAATGATCAAATCACTCTTCCGAGCGCCCTTGTCATTCTTTGACTCCACCCCTTCCAGTAGAATTCTCAATAGGGTGAGTTTAGCAACTGAAATGAATTAGTTGTCTTGAAATGTGTCTATAGTCAGTTCTTTGTTTCTTCATACATGACTTTCTGGCTGCGTCTATTCTGAACTTCAATTTTTTTTCTTGCTTGTCAGTCTTCTACGGACCAAAGCACCATGGACACAGATATTCCATATAGATTGGCTGGACTAGCATTTGCACTTATTCAATTATCGAGCATTGTTGTCCTCATGTCCAATGTTGCCTGGCAGATCATGTTTCTCTTCCTTCTGATACTTGCCATCTCTGTGTGGTATCAGGTAATAAGAAACTTAACCTGAAGTTTCTTTTATATCACTTCTAAATGGGAAATGCAACCAATGAGTATTTACTTCTCTTAAATATGGCCTTAGTGTTAATGATTCAATTCTTAATACAGGCATATTACATTACCACTGCTAGAGAACTAGCAAGGATGGTTGGCATTCAGAATGCTCCAATCCTGCATCATTTCTCAGAATCTCTCACCGGTGTAGCAACAATTCGTTGTTTTAATCAGGAAGACCGATTCTTGAATAAGAATTTAAGTCTCATCGATAACTATTCACGTGTTGTTTTTCACAACTCTGCTACAATGGAATGGCTCTGTGTTCGAATTAACTTTCTCTTCAATCTCATATTCTTCTTTCTTCTCGTCATCCTGGCACACCTTCCTCGAGAGGCTATAGACCCCAGTAAGCTTTTATTCTTCTCCATTTCCATTTCATGCATCCTGTGTAACACATTCCCAGGCAGTTCATCAATAAAATTCCAGGCAGCTTCTTTGGTGATGCATGAGTAGACATAAGAAACAAATCTTAGATTAAGAACTTACACAAACTGAGGAAGTCAAAGTCTATGATAACAACTTTTTCTTTTTTTCACTGTGGTAAATGGCTTCAGTGTGTGATAGCACATGTTTCATCTGTTTGCAGGTTTAGCAGGACTAGCAGCTACCTATGGCTTAAATCTTAATGTTCTCCAAGCTTGGGTTATATGGAACCTGTGCAATGTTGAGAACAAAATGATCTCAGTTGAGAGAATACTTCAGTTTAGCGACGTTCCTAGTGAAACTCCACTGATAATTGAAAAGTCCAGGCCAAAACCTGATTGGCCTCTAAAGGGAAGAATTGACATTACAAATCTTCATGTACAATACAGCCCTGATCTCCCAAGAGTTCTAAAAGGTATAACCTGTACCTTTCCAGAATGATATATATAGTAGTTATTGTTAATCCTTAACTAGTAGTCTAGTTCATACACTTAATTAGTTACTTCTTGATTATTATTATTTTTTGCTGCAGGTTATTTCTTGATGTAACAATTAACCTTACAATTTGTTTGACTGTCATTTCCCATAGCATCAATCACCATGAACTTGACACGAATTGTTAGTTTCGTGCCCGAGCTATTGACAAACGACAGTCAAATCCTTCAGCAATCAATGTGATACTATGACAACCATGAGTTAGCAAATGCCCCCATATACTTAGAATTCAATTTCGGTCATGATCCGCTTAAATATACTTTGGTCTAGGGCTCTAGGCTAAAAAAGTCGAGTTTGGTCATGACCAACTTAATTTCAAGAATACTAATATATTAATATTTATTTATCTTTTGTAAACATAATTTAAATTTCAACTCAATAAAATAAAAAAATTAGATTCCAATGTATCTAATTTTAGTTAGTCAAGTAAAAAGATATTTTTAATAAAACTGACAATAATTTGAAATGAAACTATAATAATTGCCTCAACTTCTAGAGTATTTTTATACTTACCAAAAATAAAATAAGGATTTTACCAACTGTTTCAGTATTTTTGGTAGTAATAGAAACGTATTTTTGGTAAACTAAATACTAATATTGATCATAGTGTTAAATTACACACAATTTAGTATCGCCAGGAAATTTTCCCCAAAGAAGAACAAAATGTGGAAAAAACCCAAAAAAATGGCGGATGAGGAAACCCTAGACGAAATCAACAAGCTGCCGGAGTCCCTTCTGGTTCAAATTATCTCTCTTTTGCCGATAAAGGATGCTTTCAAAACCTCTTGTGTCAAAAAAGTGGCAACATCTTTGGACTTGTACCGATAATCTCGTTTTACTCTGTAACAAACATTCGGAAGCTGAAAACTTTGTATCCTTCGTAGACTATGCTTTTGCTCAACGTTCTTCTTCCAAAATCCGAAAATTCCATCTAGATTTCTGGTCCATTGCTCGTTACAGCTTCAATGTCAAACAATGGCTTACTTATGTTATAGAAAACCAAGTTGAAGATATTAAATTGGAGTCAGTTTTTTCTGACAATTACACATTGCCTCAAATGTTGTATACTTGCTCATCGTTGAGAACATTTCAGTTTCTTCATGGAAATCTCTGAAGAAACTGAAACTTGAGCATGTGAAGTTATACAATGAAGTCATTGTAAAGTTATTGTCAGGTTGTACAACCTGCTTTAGACTTTTCCATAGTTTTCGCAGTCTGGAAATAAATAATCCTAATTTAAAGATATTAAAGTTGAAAGACATTTGGCCGGAGTATGAAGAAGGTGATCACACTTTGGAAATTGTTGCACCATATATTCAGCATTTGGAGATTTCAAGCGACATTGATGATTTTAAATGTAGGCTAGTGAATGTATCTTCCTTGGTCACTGCTGAGATTACTTTTGATATCAGATGTGAGAGTGACATTCAGGATCATTACGAGTATGGTGACTTTGACAAATGCCGTAATTATCATATTGTGTTTTGGACGCTCGTGCAAGATTATCTTCACAAATTGAGAGAGAAAATGATCACTCTTCATGTATAAGGGTTGATTTATTTTGGTCCTTTTAACATATATCACTTGATAGAAATAGTCCTTAATGTATATAAAATGGGTATCACTTTGGTCTAAGCCCTAAATTTAACTTTTTCACTGTTAAAAACTAACGTTCCCCTTCTCTGGTTCTTCCTCAATAAGAGGATACTAATCCACCCCATATATTGCTTATTCAAACTCGCCCATAACTTTTTTCTTCTTTTTTTCAAGTAATTTCTAACTTCTGGATCAACTGAAAATTTATTGGATTCAATAGAAGGGCAAAAAAAAGTCTCACCTATTAATTTCAATTTTCATGTTTCATTGAATTAACTAATTAGCTCATCCAATCCAAAAATCATCTAAGTCATTCAAAAGAGATTATAAACTAAACAGTAATAAAATAATGGAGAATTTTTTTTGTGTCTATATCATCCAAAAGCATGGATATGCTACTTCTTATATCATTATATTACCTGTTTGAATAATTTTTTTGATTCAGTCAAAACATCTAAAAATAAAGTCATTCATACCATTAATGAAAAAATGGAACAAGCTGCTCAAATCATAATGAGTATTGAATTTTTCTAAAAGATGGAGTTGACAATTGAGAAAAGTAGCAAAAAAAAACTAGTAGGAATGCTCCAAATGAGGAGGGGCTCGTAGAAGACATGTTTTTTATTCATGTTCATTGTGAGAATGGTCGGTCATCGGACATCTACCAGGAGTCAAATTTCAAACATTTTTCCATAGGTATGAACTTTTACATACATGTGGAAAATATAAATTTTTATCTATTTTGGGGATTAACGAAGACAACACAGAAGATAGTTAAAAATGAAAAAAAGAACAGCTTTTAAAATCTATTTTAAGAAGATGATGCAGTTTTAGAGAGAAGAAGACAGGAAGACAGAGCAACCAAAGAGAACAGAGAAATGAGTACTGGAATGGGCCGTTAGTTTTAACAGAGAAAAGTTAAATTTAGGGTTTAGGATCAAAATGGTACTCATTTTGCATACATTAAGGACTATTTCTATCAAGTGATATATATTAAGGACCAAAATAAATCAACCCCTATACATGAAGGACCATTTTGATCATTTTCTCCAAATTAAGACATGTGACAAAGCTAACCGTCGGAACCTTGTTTGTAGAGGTTTATTACTGACTCAAAATTACTTTATTAGATAATAGTTGCAGAATGCAGTATAATATAATTGACTGCTTTTGTAAACATGAATATTTCTACAAAAATAAGGAAAAAAATCTCTGTGTAATATCTGTCACCTTTTGAATTCCGATATTTGTCATACCGACAAAATATGACTTGGTGAAGTAGCATTTCATACATTGATATTGCTTATAGTATTTAGATATCTACCATTGTCATAAGACTATCGTCATCTATGTTCTTTTTATTGCTTTCTCTTTTTCTGTTCTTTACTAGTTTCATTGGTATTCCTGCACCAGGTCCTATTCATGCTGCAGCTAGATGGAGTGCATATTCCAGAATTGAAATGCAAATGTCTAACACTAAAGTTTCATATATCAGAGTATAACTTGTATGGAGTTGCTACTCTTTTGCAGGCCTCACCTCATGTGGAGACACTCAACATAGACATGGAATCTTACGTAATTTTCGATATCCTTGCTCTTTTTCATATATCTGTTCATCTTTTGACATTTTGATGCATATAAATCCTTTTTTTTTTGAAATGGTAATAATTGTATTTATACAAAGCTCAAAGGTAGTGCTAAGATTCTCTACAAGTGAATAGAGAGGCACTAAAAATTCTTGTAAAGTTATTGCATCGTTTGTGTTGTCCTTTTTAGTTTTACCCCAAAAGTGAAATGACATAATACAATCTAACTTGAAATCGTCTGCACTGATTTCTACCAACTTAATTTTGCTTTGTCCAATCCTTGACTATATCAACAAGACAAAAAATCTTGTGTATTCCCCGGCATAGACCATCTGATACCGACCAAGTTGAGAAATAGCTGCCATAATTGGTATGTAATAGGACAATGCAAACAGAGATGATTAATAGAGTCTGCATGGAGGAGCATTTGACTCCATATTTGTTTCTAAGGCCATGGTTTGAGATGTTATTCTTCTTTGTTCAGGATTCTGTAACTAGACTTTACTGAAAATTCTCCTTTCATGTAGCAATTCCATTCAATTTGTCTTCACCAGATGTGCAACCTTGAAAGCTTTCCAGTAAGTGATGAAAATCACATATTCTTGGACATTCCCAATCATTCATATTTCTTTTAAAACTCACCAAGTTCCATTGACTCTAGAGTCAGTCACGGTAGCATTATAAGACAAAACTCCATTGTACTGGTCTGGGAATTGGTCCTTCAATGGACTATGACCAATCCATTCATCCAGCCAGAAAATCGTTTTGCACAACTCTAATACTTATGAGTTGTTTGAATTCAGGCCATAGATTCCTTATGCTTCTCCATAATTTTTTTTGACTGGTTTAATGCACTAATAACCTTTAAGCTGTATTTAACAATGATCACCCTGCTCCACAAAGCTTGCTTCTCTATGTGAACCTCCAAAGGCACTTCATTAACAAGTTTTATTGTGTATCATTAGATTCTTGATCCCCAGTCCTCAACATTCTTCTGCTTGAGTAGTGATTTCTAATTGACAAGGTTGAAGGATTTCTGCTCACTTTATCAAGTCTTTGTTCAATCTTTGTTGGTAGAGCAAACAAGGACATAATATAAGTAGGTAAATAATTCAATATACTATTCATCAAAGCCAAGTGATAAATATTGATTCTTTCCAGCTAGAAATTTGATACGTTCAAACTTACACTTCGAATAAAAGGTATAAACGGTCGTTGTCAATTTACAGAACTCAACCATAGTTAAGGTCGATCCCACGGAGAATTTCTTTACAGATAAAGTTTTACTGTCGCGTTTATTCAAATGTTGTTATTATCTCCTAAACAAATAACAACGAAAAGTAAATTGGGTTTGGTTGAAATGTTATAATTACCAAAACTTGTAGTCAAAATCCAAATTCACGACTAACAGACTATTTCGTTGTAAGGTTGATTCAGTTAATTAAGAGAAACCAGGATTGTGTTCACCATAACATCAGTTCTAGTGTTCTTCCGTAATTGAGCGTAAGGCAAATCAATGTTTACAGAATCATTGCGAGTTAGATTTATCTGACGCTTCTCAGCCTAATCAGATAATTATCACCCATGTTCTCTTGACCCTAGGGTGTTACTAACATTGACCCTCGCTTACAATGAGATGGTGTTAATGTTTTTTTCTCTCGAACTCAAGCTTTAACTCCAATTTATTAATTTAGTTCAGATTTTTCTTAATTGGTATTTTTCTCTCGAACTGATACCAGATACATGATCATCTAATGCGTGCACTCACTAGATTATAATGATATCGAAAGCTAAAAACTACATATTGTAAACACAAACTGCCCTTACTCATTTTACGGAATCGTAACTAAAATTTCGTCATGGATCCCACAACCCCAGTCGTGGTATTTAGCCACTCATGCTTTCACGTAAACAATCAATAATGAAGAATGAAAACATGTTAAGAAAGACTAACAAAAATAATTAGCAACTCAACAATCACTTCGATAATCTGATAATTTGTATCCGAACTTCCAACTGATAACAATAATCGAAATCCCAAAATCAAAAGCTAAGAGTAATGTTGTATTTCTTAGTCGTAAAACGTAAGATAATGAATAATCATCCAAAACGACCTAAAGTAATTCAAAATAGAATGTTTAAAATGAGTCCTAATCGAACTAGGACTGAATTGTCAGGCCTTTTCACGGCCACACCACGACCCGTCAAGGGCTTCACGGTCCTTGAAACCCTCTGTGGTCTTCCCTTAGAGCTTCCTAAAAGTGGGTCTTCAAACTTGGTCACTGGAAATTGCATCACGGACGAGACCACGATCGTTATAGAGGCCACGACCCGTGAAGACGTCCGTGGTCTTTACTTGGACTTTCCCAAACTTTGAGTCTTCAATGCTATCCACTGGAACAAGGACTACGGACTGCACCACAGTTCGTAGTGAGGACCACGACCCGTGATGGCGTTCGTGGTCTTCACTTGGTTCCAACATTCTTTCCACTCTTCCTTGCTTTCACACTGGTTCAACTTCATGGCAGGTACCAGGGTCTGTGGTGAGGACTACGGCCCGTAGAACCCTCTGTGGTCTTCACTTGGTTATTTATGCTCTTCATCTTCTCCAGGCCCAAACATGAACTTTACTTTGAATCATCATCATTTTTCAGCTTCTTTTTCATTTTCTTCACAAACCAAATTCTGCCTACACATTCAACAAACCCATCAAATAATACAAAATTTCACTTAATTCCAGTATTAGTTCATAGTTACTAACCATCAAATGTGCCACGATTTCGTGGCACATCACTAGTATCTTTTCCAAAAATTTCCAAGAAATTCTGCGAAATGCTGTCAGATTTATGATTTTCCCCCAATGGAATACTCAAATAAATTGTTGGCAAGACAGCAATCTGAAACCAAGAGTACTTGCAAGTCTCCTAGTGCCACCTTGTTCACCGAGTAGAGAAGGCTTTTCCCCCAATAATGTGTAGGATAAGTCTCAAGCGCTTCAGTTGTTCAACATTTGCATCATAGAGAGTAAGTGTATCATCAACACATAGAGTAAATGTGAAATCTACACGAATGAAAAGGAATCCTCTGTGCCACTCTAAAGCCTTTGAGACTGTCATGCAAACTAGCTATACACAACATCCTACTAAAACATCCCATAACTAATGTGAACATAAAAGGTGAGATGGGATCGAGCTGTCTCAATTTTCTTTGTGCTTCAGAAAACCTTCTAGCGTACCATTAATGGTTATGGCAGTGCTAACACAAAAAAAAAAAAAAAAAAAGAGATCCACTTTATCCACTTGTTGCCGAAGGGCATTTCCTTAATAATGTTGCCAAATAAGCTCTAACTAACATGATCATATGCTTTTTCCACATCTAACTTGCAAATAATACCTGGATTACCACTCTTGAATCTCGAATCAAGACATTCATTAGCTATCAGGACTGTATCCATAATTTGTCTACTCATTATGATTGCCATTTATGCACTATCAACCAAAATTGCTAATCACACTTTTAAGACTTTCCATCCAAAAGCTTTGAAATGATTTTGTAGTAACTTCCAATGAGACTTAGAAGGTGTTTGGGAAAGATAAAAAGTGTTTTTAAGCACTTACATTTAGGCCAAGAAAGTATAAAAATAAGTTGGGTATTCCCAACTTATGACTTTTAGCTTATAAGCTATTTTTAAAAAGACAATTCAAACACCCTCTAATAGGTCTGAAATTTCCCAATTCCACTGCCCCATTCTTCTTTGGAAATAAAGTAATAAAACTAGCATTCAAACTCTTTGCAGAACTTCCTCACTGTGAAAAACTTAAGGCACTCATATCATGTTTAAAAATTGGCCTGCATTTCTGGAAAAATCCCATGGAATAACCATCCAAACCAGGTGCTTTATCATTTGTGCTAGTCATGATGATGATATTCTTGCTCTTCAAAAGATGTCTCTAACCTCCATCTCTCTTTCTCCTCCAATTTAGGCGTCACTATAAAGTTACATAGTAGTATGGTCAGGACTTTTTATTTTATGACTCTCTGAAAAGAAAACGGATAGTTGACAAACTCAACATATTTCATTCTTCGCTTGTATTACCTTCTCCATTAGTATTTTATATAGGAATGTGGTGTCATATATAATCATTTGTTGAAAACCATATTCGTGGGTTTAAAATCCGTCTGTGTGAGACTTTTACCATCGCATTTTTTTGTCACTTCTGTATAATATCTATTTCATTAAGGGTTGGACTTATATTTGATCCACATTATATTGTCAATCTCAGCATAATTGTTTCCACTGCTACTATGAGTCAAGTTATTTGCGTAGAGCAGATGATACACTGTGGCCTTAATATTCTTTTGGTTGATACAACTTTTCTGTCAAACATACCATCAATTCTTGAAGAAAATTCTCAAAGTTGCAAAGATGTGTATAAAAGAATATAAATAGTGAAAGACACTATTGGATTAGCACAAAAAATCAATCTATTTTTTTATTTTCTTTGGTGTCTATACACATATTGCCACATTCTTGAGTTTCTTTGTTAAATTTTCGTTTCACAAGAATATAACATTCCCTTTGTGTCTCTGCTTCCTCTACTATTTCTCCCTTAATCATTGATGACATTACTATATAATAAAAAAAATAAAAATCACCACCAGTATATAAGTTTAATGAATTTTCAGACAATGAAAATTATTTTAATTTACTGAATTTAAACGAGCTCCCTATAAACTTTAACAAACCACTACAAGAAACATACTTACCTTAACCACCTGTAGTACCTTTTTTAGTTACACCGAATGACTTCTTCGCAAACCAAGATTTAGAACTCAACAATTTCAATGGTGAAATAATAATAAAAGATCAGATAGACACTTATCACAATGGACATTATGTCAATACGTTTAATCACTTATCGGATAATGAACATCATTTCAATGTACTGAATTCAAACAAGTTCTCTATGAACTTCAATAAACTACTTCAAGAAGTATACCTACCTCATGAACTCAATTTTTTTCTTCTTCTTTAGTTCCACCGAATTATTTTGTTGTAGGGTTGAATGGATGAAATTAAGAGCTAGACCTTGAGGATTTTAATGGTGAAACATTGAAGAAAAAAAAACCATTCTGATACTTATTACAGCTGGTCTTTTAGAGATCCTCATGGTAGCAGTTCAACTTTAAGATAATTTCTCCACAAAGTTGTTAAAGTTATACAACATCAGCCCTTGACCAGTGGCGGAGTCAGAAATTTCACGAAGGGTGTCCAAGTGTTAAAGTGAACCCATTCTTAAAAAGTGAAAAAAAATTGTTACTAGTGAGTTCGAACACACAAGCACTTTAAGTTCGTGTGTCTTTACTCTTTCAAGGCGCCTGAAACCACTAAATTACATTATATTATTGCGTCAAGGGTGTCCAAAATATGTTATTTGGTTACTTTGTTTATTACTTTACTTGAATATACGGTATAATTTTCCGACAAAGGGTATTCAATTGGACACTCTTACTAAAGGGTAGCCACTGCCCTTGACAGGTCTGTAGTATAGCTATTTTTTATGGCAGAGGTGGAGCTAGGTGGGTGTGTGTGGGTTCGGATGAACCGATTAGTATTTTTGTAGATTCTGTATTTGTACTAAAAAATTAAATAAATATATATGTATATTAACTTGTGAACCCTAACAAGATTGATGGATGATTCAGTGGTAAGAAAGGGACCGTGAAAATGTTTTTCATGCTATAGTTGTGGATTCAAATCCCCTCTCTTTTTAAAAAAAATGAAATTTAGAACCCCAAACTCTTTACTTTGGGAAAATTATCGAAAATGTATAAGGTTGGAGAAAAATTCTATATATACACGATCGATAAGTCATAACAATAATTAATTTGATAGTGTTATGCTGGAATATTCACCAAAATTGTATGTATTACATTTTATAAATCGTTTGCTGAAAAAGCTACAATTAATGTTTCATTGACCATTTGAAAATTGAAAATTTGTTTGAAATCTAGATACTTCTAGTGATTTCCATTTGCATATTTTAAACAAAAAAGATCTTAATTAACCATATTTATTATAAGATAGGATTGTATTAAAATCACAATAAATGTTTCTTCTTTTTTCCTCCTATATAAAGAGGGGTAGCTCCATTAACCTTTAATTATAATTTTGTGAGCAAAGTAATCAAAGAAATTAAATGGCTACCTCTTTGATTCTTACCTCATTTTTTTCATATGCTCTTCTCTCCATCCTCTTCACATCTACACTTGTGAAGGGTGATTTAGTTACTGATGTTTGCATCAAGACACCCGTTCCTTCCGTGTGAGAAACTCTTACGATCAGACCCTCGTTCCAAAACCGCTAAACTTAAAACCCTAGGCACGATCACACTCAACATGACTACGGACCTCATCAAATCAACATCAACTATGGTGAATTCTCTACTTGATAAAACGAACATTGAAAGAACTATACACTTCGTGTTCGTCATTTTATACATATGTAGAATATAGTAGAGAAATTGCGATCAGGTATTATGGTGTTAAAAATTACGGACAAGTAATTTTTTCTATGACTAAATCGATCGGTGATGTGCGTTCATGTGATTATGGCTTTGTATATAAATCAATATACGATGAAGATGAGAAGCTTAGACAGGCTAGTTTGTTATTGCAACAATATTTTACTGCTATTATTGTTATAGCCATTCGTCTCTAGACTATATATGAATCTATACAAATTTATGATATATGATCTTGTTATTGTTTCTATTTGTTGTTACTATCTCTTTTTAATCGTTTTATCGAAAATAATTTCTCTATGTGAAGATGTGAGATCGGCTAAGGTCAACTAGGAGTAATTTAGCTCATACGATATGAATTATAATATGTTAATTAAGGAGTAGTAAAAGAAGAAAAAATGGTGTGAGAACCATATCATGACACACAAATTTATGAGGGGTTTTAAAGAAGAACGTCAAATTGAAAATCATTGACTAATTTTATTTTTACAAAGATATTATATCATATGCATTAAAAATTACAATAAATTTATTTTTACCGCCGATATATTCACATTTATATGCATTAATAATGATATGAGATGAATTTAAATATGATCAATAAAACTTAATATATTTGACTATTATTTGTGTAGATCGAAGCATAATAATTATTGTTATATAGTTAGTAAAGTGCAATTAATATTATAGTGTGTAATTAATCAAGTTTGACTAATATATGATGGGAAAATGCATAAGTACCCCTAGCCTATGTCCAAAATCCCAGAGACACACTTAACCTTTACTAAGGTCCTATTACCCCCCGAACTTAATTTATCTATAATATTCTACCTCTTTTCTGCCTACGTGGCACTATCTTGAAAAAATGTCAACATGCACTGGGCCCACAAAGATAGTGCCACATAGGCCAAAAAGGGGTAGAATATTACATATAAAATAAGTTCGGGGGGGTAATAGGACCTTAGTAAAAGTTAGGTGTGCCTCTGGAATTTCGGGTATAGGCTGAGGGGGTACTTATGCATTTTCCCAATATATGATGGTAGCTAATTAGTTAAATAGTAGACTTATGCTTTTCTTTTATCTCCAACACACCACTAATGATATTCATGGTTCGATTTGGGACCAAATTTCTCTAAAAAGGAAAATTAAACCAAATAAATGGGGTTTTCAAATGTCGAAAACAAATTAATCATATAAATTAAGTTATTTTATCATCCATTTGATTTTTTATATGTTATTTAGTTTTATTAGTTTTCTTATAATACTAATCTATTGGTATGTGAATTACACTTGGATGTCTTCGATTTAGGAAATATATGTTATCATAAATAGTATTCATATTATTTAAACAAATTTTCAAACAATTAATTTACATGAGAAAATAGTAGATTTTTTTGTGAATATTCAATGTGGAGAATCATATAGTAACTTTTTCACTTGAACTATGAAGACATCTAATGAAAGTTTAATTAGATACATAATATATATATAGTGCAACCCTTGTCTCTCAATGATGACTCTCCAAGTAAAAAGTATAATATTGATATAATCCCATTAAGCAGATCAATTTCATTGATATTGTACTAGTTATGAAGTGGACTACATCCAAAAAGTATCACGAATGAACATCATAAAAGATTTACAATACATAGTCATTGGTAAATATTTTTATGGTTTGCCTTATCTTGAGGATCTAAGGAAGCAAGTTTCAAAATAATATGCTATATAAGATGATTGAAAAACTGGATTCTTTATAGACAGACTTATGCCTTTTTATCTAGAAGATTTTGTGAACATATTATTAAAGAGTGCATATCCCGTTAAGGCTATGTAATACCTCAGAAGTTCTAAGTCTAGATCAAATCATGAGGAGTTAAATAATTGACAATTTTAAAAACTTGGGATTTACGGGTAGAATTTACGGCTCCTAAATGGAATCATGGACAATTTATGACGCTCATAGATCAACTTTAGAAACATGGATCTTAGCCTTAGTTTTACCGGTCTAGTATACGAATCATGAGTTGCTTTACAGACCGTAGATTAAGCTCGTAAAATAAAGTCCTAAAACCTAATGTTTGCCTGATTTTCACTGACTAAATTTATGTTTCATAAATGGAACCAAGGACTGTAGATTGATCTCGTAAATGGAACCTCAAAAATTCAATATTTAGCTTGATTTTTATTTAAGGGATCTACAACTTGTAGATCAATTCACGGACCTTAGATGGCCATTGTGGAACCTGCCGACTTGTTTTCTTTCAGAGCTGTTGTGGTCTTTTTCCACTCTTTTAACTTCTAGATTATATCGTTTTGACATATTTTAAGTGTAATTAATTAGGGGAAGTTAGTCGACTAAAACCCCTACCCTCACGACAAACACTTAGAATTATCAGACAGTGCGATCAAACTCCTCTTAAGTAAGAAACTAGAGTTTTTCACCTTCAAGCTTCAGTTCAAGGTTTAAGCTAAGGTTTTTCATTCCGATATGTGAGATTTCATAAATGAGTATCCTTTCACTCATTGAGCCCCAAAGTAAACATAATTCTTTAGTTAATGATTTCTAGAAGTCAGGGTTCTTATGAAATATATGATTTTCATTATAATTTTCATTCTTCTTCATGTATAGCTTGATTATGTGTTTTCATCTATAAGGTTCATCGCATGAGATTATCAACATGATGTCATTTCACACTAGCCTTTTACTTTTTCCTACATGAATTGCACAAATAATACTACAAAGCAGTTAACATGCAACATTACATAACTTGGAAACAAACAAAAATCACCTACACAAAAGATTTCTTCCAAATATTTCTAAGCATAATACAATCACCACGATTATCTTTCCCTGTATAACACCTAAGCATATCATACAAGCAATCATAGTTAGTCAGTCTATCATTGGCCTAAACCACAAGTAACCACATATTCAAACATTTAGATTCCGTGTCCGAAAGCCTAGCCATGAAATCTCTCGTCAGTCTACAAGAATATTGTGAAATATGAGATAGGTCTAACTACTTAGTAAGAAAACCTCGTCTACCTGGATGCCAAACACTTGCTAAAGAACACTAAACACATGCTTTTGACTCAGTGGGGGCGAATTTAGACGAATGTAGATAGGGAATCCCTGGGTTTTAACTCTTTTTGGTGTTGAAATCTCTTCCCTGTATGGTTCCCAAACTAAGGGTAACTTAGTAGAATTATTGGAGTAGCCTTCGCATGTTTTCTACATGAAAAGTGAGAGGAAGAATATAAAAATAACGTTTTTATCTAGGATTTGATTATGTCAGCTGCGCTATAGCAGCCGTGCAAGCATTACAGCGGCGTCGCTATAGTGAGAGGCTTTCCGCTATGGCGGAATGACGTCAGCTCAAATCAATTTAAATTTCTATCAAAATTGTTGTGTATTCAATTTTAAATTTGATAACTTATTTCAAAAAAATTGGGACTCCACACGAGTTGTCTTTGAATAACAACGAATCGGATCGTTACAAACCTTTTATGTAATTAAAATAAATCCATTAAATTGCAATTTGTTTCTAAATTTTTCTTGGGAACGATAAAATCAAAGTGTCTTATATTTTTTAAATATTAAATACTACTACTAGCAAATATTTAAAACATTTGAATATTATTAGTTGCTTTCCGTCCGGTTTGGGCATTTGACTTATACCAAACTTCTACCAATTAAGAAAGTAGAAAGAATTAAGAAGATTAGACTGGGCCTTTGGTCTTTTGGTCCGAGTCAGAATATCATAAATTGCAAGAACAATATTTACTCGGTCAACAAACAACAACAACAACAACAAAAATCAAGAACCCCAAAATTGATTGACCAAATTCCATCTTCCTCTGTAAGTATAAAGAAAGAAAGAGCAATTATGTTTCAATTTTTCCATTAAAAATTTGAACTTTGTTTTGGGGTAAAGTGAAGAGAGCGTGTGGGAATATACTTTATTTGTAAACCCCATTTTGGTAGTGGAAGAAGAAAGTTGAAAAAGGTGGGGTTTCTTTGATATAATTTATCTTTGCACATCTGGGTTTTAAGTTTTAAGTCAAAAAGGTTCAAACTTTACACATGGGTTTGATTCAGGTATTGGTTGATTCTTGATCTGAATTGGAATTTCTTTGAGGTTGAAAAAAAAGGGGGTTGTTTAAATGCATTATTTTTGTTGAATTCTGAGTTTGTGGCATGTGGGTTTTTGCTTAGGAGGAAATCTTGATTTTAGTTTGATGACTTTATTAAGTTTTACTTCTTCTTACTGTTGAATATATAGATATATATTTAGTTGTTTGTATAAAGTGGGTGGTTAAAGAGAAATATGATCAAGCAGATATTTGGTAAGAAGAAGCAGTCGAAAACGGCTGGTTCAACTAGTTCAAAGAAAAGTGATGGAGGAAGTAAAAAGGTTGGGGTATCAGCTAATACTGTTATTTCAGCTCCTTATTCCGTTTCAGCTTCAACGGGGGATAAATTTGTTCGAGATGGGAGTTTAAAGCTTAATGGGAATCTCGTTGCAGCTTCTTACGATGCATTGCCTAGTTTTAGGGATGTTCCCAATGCTGAGAAACACAACTTGTTTATTAGGAAGCTTAATATGTGTTGTGTTTTGTTTGATTTTACTGATCCTACAAAGAACCTTAAAGAAAAGGAGATCAAGCGACAGACGTTATTGGAGCTTGTGGAGTATGTCACGTCTGCAAATGTGAAATTTACAGAAGTGGTGATGCAAGCAGTAGTAAAGATGGTGTCGACTAATTTGTTTAGGGAACTCATGCCCCAGCCTCGAGAAAACAAGACGTTGGCCTTTGATGTGGAAGAGGATGAACCTGCGATGGATCCTTCATGGCCACATCTGCAAATTGTGTATGAGTTCCTTCTGAGGTTTGTTGCTTCACCTGAAACTGATGCAAAAGTTGCCAAAAGATATATAGATCATTCCTTTGTACTCAGATTGCTTGATCTTTTTGACTCTGAGGATCCTAGGGAGAGGGAGTACTTGAAAATAATACTGCACCGTGTCTATGGCAAGTTTATGGTACACCGGCCTTACATCAGGAAGGCTATTAATAATATATTTTATCGTTTCGTTTTTGAGACTGAAAAACATAATGGGATTGCGGAGCTTCTGGAAATTCTTGGCAGCATAATCAATGGGTTTGCTTTACCACTAAAAGAAGAACACAAGCTTTTTCTTGTACGGACATTGATTCCCTTGCATAAACCCAAATGCTTAGCCATGTACCATCAACAGTTAACTTATTGTATGACACAGTTTGTGGAGAAAGACTGCAAGCTTGCTGATACAGTTATTAGGGGATTGTTAAAGTATTGGCCAGTAACAAATAGCTCAAAAGAGGTCATGTTCCTTGGTGAGTTGGAGGAAATCTTGGAAGCTACTCAACCACCAGATTTCCAAAGGTGTATGGTGCTGTTGTTTCGTCGAATTACTCAATGTTTGACTAGCTTTCATTTTCAGGTATGTGTAAGCTATGCCTAGATATACTTCTTCTATTTATTAAGTATCGAAGTACTTGCATGTATGATATGCATTATAGAACAACACTAATCTCTTATCTTTGTAGGCAATGTTGGTTTTTATGTATGCTTTGTGTACATTATGTTTATGTTTCATAATTTTTTTTTTGATAAGGTTAAGGCTTGTTAACTAAGTACCAAGAAGGTACCAGGACCAAAAGTTACAAAAGACTGCTGGGAATATCCATACAGTCAATTACAACATCTCCCTAGCAACTCCAGAAACTCCATATATTGATATATATTTCAAGGAAACTACTTTTACACCAACAAAACAAATTATGTAAACACTTGTTTTTAAGTCTAGAAATATGGTCTTTTTGCCCATCAAAACAAGCTTTATTTCTTTCTAGCCAGATAGTCCAGAATATGCACAAAGGTATAGTTCTCCAGATTTGCTTCAAAGCTTTACATGTTCTCTGGTGCTGCCAACTCTCCAATAATTCCTTCACACTCGGCAGGATCCAAGAGATCCCACAAATACTGAAGAAAAATTCCCAACATTGTCTAGCTATTCTGCAATGCATAAGAAGGTGATTCACAGTCTCCAACTCTTCTTCACATAAGTAACATCCATTACCATTTTTTGAAGATTATCCTGAGTAAGGCAAGCTCATGCTGCAATCCAACCAAAACAAGCTGCCTTTATACTTTATTGGAGCTTTAGTTCTCCAAACAGTTGAAGGAGAAATTGAAAAAGTCGTCAATTTCCCAATCATTCTAATTCCTTCTAAAATTCATCTGCCATCCCATGTTGGAATAAAAATCAGCCACAACTCCTTCTTTGTTATTGCAACAACTAAAAAAAAGAGGATTTCTTTGTTTCAAGCACTCATCACCTGTTCATAAGTCAGTCCAAAATCTAATTTTTGATCCATTCCCCACCTTCAATTTGGTGAATTATTGAAACTCGGCCCATAATTTACAAATCCCTTTCCATACTCCCCCTCTAGTGTATGAATATGTGAAGGGGGATTCCAGCCTTGTCTGCTACCATAGATTGGTTCAATTATTTTGATCCAGACTACCCTTTCGTTCCTGAGAATTCTCCAAAGCCACTTAAACAACATGCTTTTATTGTGCAATCTCAAGTTTCTGATTCCCAATCCACCCCCTTCCTTTCCACTAGTGACCACTTGCCATCAAACTAAGTGAAACTTTTTGTTGCTACTATTTCCGTCCCATAAGAACTTATTCCTCATAGAGTTCATCTTTCTTTCAATTGCATCAGGCATCAGGTATAGCAAATATTGACATTGGATAGGAAGGCATACTATCTAAAATGTTTCATAAATTGCAATGGAGATGTGTTGTTGGATGGAAAACAGAAAGTAGAAAATTATTGAAGCTCGAGAAATTCACTGATATGCAATTCTTCTAGTTTGTTTTCTTCTTTTATCTTTCCTCTCAAATCTTGTTTTCTTCTTCAAGCAGACAATTTCCTTTTCAAGGGACTGAATTTCTTTCAGTTAGCAAGTTAGTTTTCTTCTTTTGGTTTAGGATGATCTGGAAGTTCCCCATACCATTTTACCCCCTCCCCTACCTTTTAGATGAGGCATTTATATTTCTTGTGGTTTTTTGAGGTCACAATGCTGTGATAGTCATAGTTTTGTTTGTATCTACAATTGGTGAATGTGCAACATGTCTTATGGTGTCTAGAGATGAGTCATGATTATGCAGTAGTGGATTTTTTGGTTATGGTAAATGAAGCTTTCATTGTACCGTTACAGTTTTCTTAAATATTCTGAAATTTAAGAAATAGCATTAGTATTTTTCAGAGCCTTTTATGGAGCTGCTATGGGCTACCCTTTGAGTTTGAGATGGTATGGTCCTGAGTTTATTTAGATTATTCTTGGGCATTCATGGTACCTTAGTTCCATCATGAGAAAGTGAATAGAATTGTCTAAATTAGTTGTCTGTTATTCTATACTGCTAAGTACTGATGCAATTGACAGATGTTATACAGTAAGATAGCATGCAAACACTAAAGTTGTTGAATAACTAAAAACATAAAAAAATGTCAAAAGTTTCTAGCATATTTTTCTTTGTTGTAATAATAATGATGTAACTAACTTTAGCATAAAAGCCATATGTACAGGAGCTTTGAAGGCTCTTGGTCAGGATATACTTTATTCAGCATCTTCTGGATGTGTATTCATAAAATACATTTCTTCCATTAAAAAGATACTAACTTAAGCATAAAAATCGATTTATAGGCTGTAATTTGGTTCTTCAATAGAACAAAGAATGTGAAATATAGTTGAGGTTCTTAAAATAGAAAATATCAGCAAAAAAGAGAAACTCGGCAAGAAGAAAAGGTCTTCTGTAATTTCTTGAGCTTGTGCCCCTTTTAATTTTCTTTCCAAAACAGTCTCTCTACCTCCATTAGGTAGGGGTAAGGTCTGCGTACACTCTACGCTTCCCAGATACTACTTGACGCTCCCCAGATACCACTTGTGGAATTTCACTGGGTATGTTGTTGTGCCTCTTTTGATTTCCATCCCTGTTAATTGCAGAGAGTTTTTCCCCTTGTTGCTATCTTGTGCTGAGATGTGTTGTACCTTTATGTGTTTACACTATTTTATCAACTGCTGATCAGTGGTGGCCACATGTAAGGAATTGAATCCCTTTCATCCGAAAGTTGCAATGTGTAGTCGAGTAAAAGCAAATTACTTTTGTGTGTGTGTGTGTGTGTATATATATATATATAATAAGAAAAAAATAATCTCCTAGAAATAACATCTAGTGTGGTGGCAAAAGTGACTCAAAAACACTAGATTTTGGTGCTTTTTCAAAATTTTGAATCCTTTGTTAGAATTGCCACTGCTGATGATGGTGGATTTTACTATTTCTCATGAAGTGCTTATTGGAAAAGGAACCTGAACTTTCCCATAAAAAATGATAATTAAAGATTTTGAAACATTGCAATCACATTTAGCTTTAACGGGGATATTAGATGAATCATTTAATGGTTTGTAAAACTGTAACAAATCCCAGAGAGTTCTGCTTTACCAGTGCTACTCTTGCAGTGCAGTTTCATGGACATCATATGAATGTTGTATCTCTTCATTTCAATCAGTTCAATGAGCAACCATTTATGGATTGAGGTTAAAGTTGGGGCTTTGGGCGCTAGCATGTTACTGATGTTGGATCTTTGTAGCTGTAAGACATGCTTATTAGATTGAAAAAGCCGAGTTCCTTTTGGTTGTACTGACTATTTAGTCAGTGCTGAGGAATAGCATGAAGATCTGAAGCCGTAATTTGACACTTATTTTAGGTGCTTCCACTTTTGGAGTCTTGTAGTAAGTGTAGTCTTCTTGTTCATTCCTCTGAACTCATTGAAGCAACTAATTTTGGCTGGTTTGGTCATACGTTATAATGTCATGATAAAAGTAAAAGGTTATGTCTAATTTGGTGCATCTAACAATCAAGTACTTACTCTCTCCGGTCGACTTTGTTAGGCATTATTGAAGACATAATTGAGTAAATAAAAGTGTGTTCCCTCTAACAACTTTAGGGGTCGTTTTGGTGTGAGGGATAAAAATAAATAATCCTTGGACAAAAAAATAATCCATGGATAAAATTTTGGTTTCTTGTTTGGTTTCCATGTTTGGGATAACTTATCCCACCATTTATACAATAGTGATGGGATAAGTTATCCCATATACATGGTGGGATACTGGGATAACTTGTTCCCAACCAAACTGCCCCAAGTGTTTAGATGAGAGGGTCAGCACTTCAACATGATTTCCCCATTCATGTAATTATAGATTAGCTTTTCTTTTATATTTTTAGAATGTTCCAGAGCATGCAGAGGTCCTGGTTTTGAGTTTCGCCATGATCTATTATAATAAAAGAAATTCCACGTGCTTAGCCCCACAAATGCTATGACACATTTAAAATAGCAAGTTTCAAAACTCTTCCTCTATTAAATTTTGTGCCAAGTCAAACTATGACAAATAAAGTGAGACTGAAGGAGTTGATGTTTTAGAGTCCCTCTGTGTGTGTGCGCAGGTGGGTGGGGGTTTTCTTCCATGCATGTTAGGCTTTCTCCTTGATGATAAATTCTGTAAAATACTGCATTTGATTTAGAAAACTTGAGTTAAAATGCAGGATACGTGCTACTTTCCCCCTCTCTCTCCCGCTTGTTTATAATAAGAAAAATGATGTACACTACTTTAAAGTTCTACGTTTTTCTCCATGGAAAGATTCCTGATTAGTTGTACTCCTCATCGTTGCACTTCACCATACTTTGTTCATATGGTTGTATTGCTTATTCTGTGATGTGATGTGATGTGGGGACAGAGTAAATTAATAGATGGCTCCAATCTACCCAAGACAAATTAGTCTGTAGTGCCAAAAGGTAATGTTTAGTTTTCAGAGGGTATTGCAGACATTTTTTTTTTTTGAGGATAATGTATTGCAGACTTGTGCTCAAAGAGATTTTTTATTTCCATCAAAAAGTATTTTCTGGCCTACCTCAAATCTTTTGTAACAACTAACAACTACAGAATGCCTTAATGGAAAAGCTTCAGTACCTTTTCTATGTCATTTTCTAGGCAGTATTGATTGTATAATACTACATACAGTAATATTGCTCGGACAAGAATTAGAGGAACTTCTTATCATCTGTTCATGAAAACCTCTATTCTTCTAATCATGCAAAAGCATGGCCCGCTAGGATCTTTGATCTTGGTACATTGATGTCAAACACATGGGTGGCTTTTGTGCTTCCTACCTAATTCGTGTGAGAGTGGTGCTGGAAAAAAGTAGGGGAAAAAACATGCTGTACATGTCATAACGCAGCTTGTTTCTCTGGAGTACTATCGCTCTACACTGTACAGATGCCTGGTGTATGTAGGATAGTGAGACAAAGCAAATTCAAAATCATATTTCCTTTTATATAAGGCTTTCAATTTTAGAAGTTAGACGGTTAAGCTAGAATAGTAGTGCAGCAGAATTAACTGGAAGAAGAGGGTAAGATATGAACTGAACCTTTTGTTTGGAAGTCTGGTGATTGGAATGGTAGCAATAAAAGCTGAATGGAGGAGACAAATTACTCTGTTAAAAGGATTTATGTACTAATATATCAGCAGAATTAGGTAATAATCGATTAGTAAGACAAATTTTACTTGCGGCAAAGAAGAAATAGTTCCTCTATATAACAAAAAGAAGGGCCACCCAGATTACGTGGCTACGTCATACTTGTTTCTCAAAAAAAAAAAAAAATTTGGTCATACCTGGGTTTAAATGATATCTACTTATTTGCTGCACTAATAATATTGTTAACATCTGAGTTGTCAGATTTGAATTTAGTTTCTATTTGTGATTTAATAGTATAGCCAAATTGGACTGGCATGATCCATGTGTTAAGTTTCCCGATGTGGGACTTTAACACCTCCCTCATGCCCAGATCTCTTTAACTGGAGCGTGGACAATATAATGTGGGGGCCCTACATCGCTGAACAAAGAATTGGGTTGGACTTGGCTCTAATACCATGATAAGAAATGGATCTTGGCCTAACTCAACCCAAAAGCTAGCTCACGAGGGCCGAGGGGTGGATTGTCCAAAATCATATAAGCAAACCAATTACCCAGATAAATCCTACATCGGTAAAGGATGAAAACCCTGGGCTCCTTATAAGGCTTGGACAATCTTCCCTTTGAGCTGGCTTTTGGAGTTGAGTTAGACCCAAGGTAATTGGTATTCGACGGTGTAAGCTAATAGAACATTATTTACCCCATTAAACCTGTTTGTCCAGTTAATAGAAAAGGAATTTGAAGGATTGGAAGCTTGATGACCTACTCAACTTACTTTAAGGACTTGGTAACTGCACAAACAATAAACAAATTTCAGACAGACTAAGATGGGGCAATAAAGCTGATAGTCTATACTCTGTAGAAGCAGAATGTTCATCCTTTTGTGCCCAAAATGAGATGGTGCATAATTGGCTATGGAAACTAATCTGGAAAAGACAATTACCCTCAATAATGATTTGTTTCAACTGGACGATACTTTATGAAGCATGTTTGAGTCACGACAATCTCAGCTGAGGAACATACATATTGTCAACAGATGCTATATGTATCAACAAAGCATAGAAATGGGACATGGTCATTTCAGTTTTTGCACTTAGTTGGGTCATGCCTGTGGACGTCTGAATATCATTGATGCCTTTATATGCTAGAGTTCCTGGAAAGTTGGTTGGTCCATGAGGAAAATCAGGAAAAAGGTTCCTGCCTGTATTTTGGTGTGTCTAGATAGAAAGGAACCATAGGTATTTTGATGGTATCAACTCCAACTCACTCTCTCAAGGCTAAATGTCTTTTATGTTTATATAGTTAGAGTAATTTTTGCAATTTTTGCCCTTATAAATTCACGTGACACCTTTTTGGACTTTGTGAGCTCCGTATCTTTAGTATAGGCCATAGGAATATAGCTAAACAAATTCACTTCTTGTACTATTTTCATCTTCTTGAGTTATCTTAATGTTGTGTTACAACAAGAATGTTCAACTTTTCAGTAAAGTAGAATTGAAGTCAGGCAGTGTGGCTGCATGTTGCGCGACATGTTGCTTAGAGCTAGCTCACCTTTTGGTCCCTCTACTAACAGACCAAAAAGCTTGTGCCAGTTAGTTGAAGGTTAAATATGCTTAGTGGGATTTAGGAGGTCAGTGTTGAAGTTGTGTAAGTTGAAGGACAAAGTGCAAGTTGCTCCTCCTCTTCTGCTGTGTCTTATTCTTCTTCTTCTCATCCTCTTTAATTCTTTTTATTTTATTTTATTAAATTATTGATTCTAAACATCATATACCTAATTGCTATGTTGGAAAACTATAGATTGCTGTAGTATAGAGGTCTCACATTTATTTTGGTTTTTCAATCTGGATGAAAATTCAGTTATTTGATGTTTTTGCATAATGATTTTTCACAAATTGTTGATTGACGGATATTATTCTTGTGAACTGACTGAACTCATAGAATGTTTGGAATATGAAGAAGATCAGGGCCTCGTGTGTTTACCTTGTTGCTTCAGGAGTTAACTTGGATACAAATATTCTTTTGTTTTGTTCTCTGCTTGATTTTCAAATTTGTCAATTCAGAAGACTCTGTTTGTGTTCACTATAGGTGGCGGAGAGGGCTTTATTCTTGTGGAATAACGATCATATTGAGAATTTGATAAAGCAACACCGAAAAGTGATACTTCCTATCATCTTTCCTGCACTGGAGAGAAATGCCAGAAACCATTGGAATCAGGCTGTTCACAGTTTGTCACTGAATATCCGGAAGATATTCTATGATCTTGATCCTGAGCTATTCAAGGAGTGCTTGCACAAGTTTCAAGAAGATGAATTGAAGGAAGATGAGATTAAATCAAAACGTGAAGCTACATGGAAACGATTAGAAGAACTTGCTGCCAAAAATACTACAAGTAATGAAGCTGTGCTTGTGCCATCCTCCGGGCATTCTCGAACTTAATATTAAGATATGCTTGTTCTTCCTTGTTTTAAATTTTCATAATTCTAGTTAAATTTACATTTTGGAAGCAATGAATTTATCAAGGGGAAAAGGGATTTTCTGTGTCATTGCCTTTTTTTCCCTGGTCAGTTTCATCCTGATAGCTGTAGTTGTAACTATAATTTGTTTATATGTGTTAACTTTGGCAATTTGGAAATGATATGGGAGCAAGTAATTTTTATCAAAATTATACTTTGTTGAACGTATTTACTTTCATTCTTTTGGTTAACTTTGCAAATACCACTCTTCAATAAATGCTTTAATTCTTAAGATGAGGTATAGATTATAGGATGTTGTAAGTTTGGCATTTTGCTCAAGAGACTCTTTCCATATATTCCAAATAGAGAAGCTACAAAAGCTGATAGGGAATAGTAGTTAAGTTGCTTATGTTTGGTCTAACTAGAATATTACAAAGTTAAATCGGTAATCGCTAGAATGGACTTTGCAGGTTGTAACTAGTCATTTAGCAAGGCTGTAACTTATGGCATCAAAGTTTAACTTATTTGTTTGTTTGTTTGTTTCTCATTTGGCTTTCTGTGGAACTGAAGGATCTAGCAAATAGTTGTGAACAAAGAAATGCTGAATGTGGCGGCTCTCGTAATTTCTTCGTGTACTTAGGAACTAAACTTTGTCAGGGTAGTCCATTTGTAAGCATTAGCTGGCTATAGGAGAAATGAACCAAAAGCTACATGATGCTTTCAATCAAAACAATAATATACTACTAAGTACTAACTACAAAAGAACAAATCCTAATAACAAAAATAAAAATTTGAAGGTATAATCCAGATAGTATATGGAAGATGGTTGATGGAGTCGAAAACAATTTAAGATACAAACTTCCAATATTATAACATGTCAAAAGACGAAAATTTTAGGATCAGTCACTACACCAAGAAAGCAATTCCTTGTCAGCTTCAAATATAGCCATGTCTTCTTCTTTGAGACTTACCCAGGCTTCTATGCCATTACCTGACTTTGTGTCTAGAAAACCAATAACATCCTTGAGAACAAGTCTAGCCGATCCTACCCATATCGGTTTTCCCCAACCAAAATCAGCTTTGTATAAAGGCAATCGACACAAACTAGTGAAGTTGAACATGACTAGCTCCCCTTTCCTCTGCTCATTTGCTTTCTCTTTGATGAAACTCAAGTGTTTTTGATCGTTCTTCTGGAGACCTGAGACAAATTCACTGTTTACGTTGTTTATACTTTCTCTCACTTTTTTCACTAGCTCAAAATCTTGTTCCTCATTAGTACTATTATTATTATTCGTAGCTGGTACTGTAATGATTACTTGCATTACATTCCCGAATAAAGATTCAGGCAATGGAGGATTACTTCTGGTACGTAAGTTCACCGTATGAACCATGCCATATATCTTAGTTTCATCTCTTTCAGCATGAATACTTGCCATCAAACGTGTCCATAAGAAAGCTGATAAAGCTTCAATCCTCGAGGGAGGTTTCGTACTTTCACTGCCCTTTTCAGTATACTTATCTCTGAGTGCTGATACTTTAGAGGCAGAGAATACAAACCTCTTAGTCACAATGTTGTCTTTCTCAATCATGACACTTGATTTGAACTTTGTTATATCTCTTGGTGGAAATAGTATGGAAGAATGAAATCTTGGACAAGGTACGTCGATACTCCCTCTTGCAATAGCTCCCCAGGTATTGATAAACATGAACGTGGACAATGCATCAGTTATCTTATGAGAAATGGCTATACCAATAGCCGTTCCTCCACATTGAAAGAAGTTTGCTTGGACTAGTAAGCAAAAGTCTTTAACATCATGTAAATCACAAGGGATGAACTTGTTAAGTTCGTTAGGAAGTGGATCAAGAAGGAACTCTGAGAGACTGCATTTGGCTATGGCTTCTACATATGGAACGCCCTCATCGTTGCAGTTGACGTGGGAGTTGGCTACGTCTAGACGTCCTCCAAGAGGGTAGAATTTTGTCAAGGTATGTGATAAAGATGTCTTAAGTTGGTTTGATGTGTGTGTGTTAGTGAAGTTATTGTTTGCTGGATAGAAAAACACAAGGGGCATCAGAATATTTGGAGTAATTTGATCAAGATATGAAAGTTTGTAATTGTGAAGTTCATGTGGGGTTGGTGAAGATGGTTTGATTATCAATTTGGAGATGATTTCTATCTCAATTTTCATACTTCCAAAATGTTTACTAGTAGTGTTTTTCTCTTTGATGAAATGACACTGATTCTGATGACAATAAATAGACCAAAAACTTAGTTAGCTATAAAGTATAAAATGAAATATAATTGAAAAAAAATATATAAAAAAATGCAATGTGTCTTCTAGTTTTTAGAATGTTGCTCATATGGCCGACTTGTCACTAAAGAGATTATTATCATGACTTGAATAGGAAACTACCACTACTATAAAATCACTATTTTCTTGACCGAATTCTCACAAAATACTCATAGATATTTCGATTGAATCAATGAGAAAAAAAAATGTTCAATGGCTATTCTCAATATTTAAATGAAAATTTATTTTCACCATGCATTTTCACAGTGAGCTAGCTGATTCTATGAAAATAGGTGGGAAAATTATATTTTACGGTACAAACTTATCATCGATTCGCGATGGTAAAGAAAATTTATGTTTCTAGCGGTGGAATACTTCAACTTAGTATAAAAACCTTGGTAGGTAAAAAAAGTACACAAGATTTAATGACATGCCAAATATAAAAAAAAACATATTTTATTTATGAATTGAGTAGATACATTTAACTTATATTTTATTTCTGATTAAATATTTGAGAATTCTAAAATTTTGTGCGTCATTCCTAGGATTACAAGGAAGAATTATGCCTCCATTTTTACTAAAATTTTGTGCGAAATTGTGCCTCTGCCTTTTGCTAGTAAATTGCATTACTGAATTTGCCTTCCATTTTTACTTGAAAATGCGAACGTTTGCCCTTTGAGACTAACGCACACGTCGTTACAGACACCCACACCATTAATAAGATCGTCACGTATGCTCACAAAAAGTTTCGGCTAAAAACCCGTCGGTATTACATATCACCAAAAATCTATGGATTATAACACACGTAAAACAAAAAAATCGGTATTGCTCTGGACCTCGTTTGAACTTGAAAATGTGGACGTGGCACACACCATTAATAAGATCGTCACGGATGCCAACAAAAAATTTCAGCCAAAAACCCGTCGGGATCACATATCACCAAAAATCCATGGACTATTAACACACGTAAAATGAAAAATTTGGTATTTCTTGCTCTGGACCTCGTTTGAACTTGAAAATGCGAATGTTTGCCCCTCGGGACCAACATACACCATTTCGTCATGGATGCCCACAAAACATTTCAGCGAAAAATCCATCGGGATCACATATCACCCAAAATTCGGGAGTCAGGTGAAAGAAAGAAGATTGAAGGAGAAAGAGTAAGTTTTATCCCTACTACTGGAAAACCTACAGAAGTAAGGTGTCAATTTCAAAGAAATCTTATTGAATTATACTTTAGGTGAGTAAATCGGGTTTTGCAAGTGCCTTATGGAAACAATGGAGGTCAAGACAAAGAAGGCTAGGGTGACATTCATAAGCAAGTAATGTAGAACCCATCACACACTTATAAGGTGGTGTCTGGGTATGCTTGCCAGTTCAGGTTAAACATTTTGTGCCTTGTAAACTTTATCCCCTAGTGGTTAGACCCTTCACTGAGTAGCTCTGCTAAGAGAGAATATTAAGAGGTGTTGCAAAAATGTTGACAGTCTAAAACATGTATCAAAGAAGCTTTTAGGTTATAGATGCAATAATTAATTTGCAATTATAATTATTAATAATCTTTTGCATTGAAAAGAAAATAAGTATAATTTTTTTTCACATTAAATAGCGACGGAATATGATTTGTCTCTAATCAATGTTTTCTCTGTAGTGACACTATATATAATATTAGAACAAAAAATTACCTAAATACCTTGTGTGACTATTATTCTATATAAATAAAAATATAATAAGATAAAAAAGCAAAACAAATTATGGAGTTGACCGAATAGATATCGAAAAAACACCCATGATCAAAAATTTTTTTGCGTTAAACATATATCCGAGGCAAAAGTTACGATCGTTTGAAGTTTCACCAAATTAGAGATTGAAACTTGAAAAAGTAGTTGTAAATTGGTGAAACTTCAAACGGTCATAACTTTGGCCTCGGAAGTCCTTTTCAGGCGATTTTTTTTTGAATTTGGTATTTTTTCAATATCTATGCGCGGTTTGACCCAACCAATTTTTTGAAAGACGTCTTTTAACACATTCAATTTTGAATTTCCCTCAATTTTGAAGAAAATTGTAATTCTTTATTGCTAAGAATCTGATAAAAGAAAATTGATTTTTGAGTTCGAAATACTTTGATAATGTATATATGAATGTCAATTTTAATGTCAGATAATCAATTTTATTATAAACAACTTTTATCCCGTTCAATTTTAAATTTCCCCCAATTTTACACAAGGATTTTTGTTCCTTAAATAGGTATGTGAAAAAGATTTGATTAAACAAAATAGTTTTGGAGATGAAAATACCATTTTAATACATAAGTGAAGTCCATATTAATACCAGGCTTTTGACCGAGCTAATTTTTTGAAACACAGCTTTTAACCCATCCAATTTTGAATTTCCCCCAATTTTGTAGAAAATTGTAATCCTTTTTTGCTAAGAATCTGATAAAACATAATTGATTTTTGAGTTCAAAATACTTTGGTAAATTATATGTGAAAGTCAATTTTACATAAGATTTTTTTGATCCTTTATACAAAAAGATTTGATGAATGAAAATTAATTTTGAGTTTGAAATACCTTTTTAGAAAGCGCTTTGTGGCTCGTTTGACCTTGAAAATGGGCCGGTTTGGCCGTCAGGGACAACCGGCTCCATAGCTAGGGTATTAAAGGATGTCCATGAAAATTTTTGGCATTTTTTACGTTGGAATTCTAGATACCAAAAAATCCATGGACAACACACGAAAATTGGCAAAATGGGGGTTATGCCTGCTCCGAGGCTCGTTTGACCTTGAATGTGCAAAGTTGGTTGTCATGGCCAACCATCTCCATAGCTAAGGTCTTAACGGACGTCCATGAAATTTTTTGACATTTTACGTAGAAATTTCGGATCACCAAAAAATTTATGGACTATAGCACACAAAAATCGACAAAATAGGGGGCGGTATGCTTGCTATGGGGCCCCTTTGACCTTGAAAATGGGCCGATTTGTTCGTCAGGGCCAACCCAATTCATAGCTAAGGTCTTAACGGACGTCCATGAAAAATTTTGACATTTTTTTACGTCAGAATTCCAAATCACCAAAAAATTCATGGACTATAGCACACGAAAATCGACAAAATGGGGGGGGGAGGGTATGCCTGCTCCAGGGCTCGTTTGACCTTGAAAATGGGCCGGTTTGGATGTTAGGGACAACTGGCTCCATAGCTAAGGTATTAATGAACGTCCATGAATTTTTTTGGCATTTTTGATGTCGAAATTCCAAATCACCAAAAAGTCCATAGACTATAGCATACGAAAATCGGCAAAATAGGGGATATGCCTTCTCCAGGGCTCGTTTGACCTTGAAAATGGGCCGGTTTGGCCGTCAGGGCCAACCAACTCCATAGCTAAGGTATTAACGGACGTCCATTAAAAATTTCAACATTTTTAACGTCGAAATTCTAGATCACCAAAATATCCACGGACTATAGCACACAAAAATCGGCAAAATGGGGTTATGCCTGCTTTGGGGATCGTTTGACCTTGAAAATGGGCCGATTTGGTCGTCAGGGCTAACCGACTCCATAACTAAGGTCTTAACGAACGTCAATGAAAATTTTAGCATTTTTGATGTCGAAATTCCGGATCACCAAAAAATTTATGGACTAAAGTAAATGAAAATCGGTAAAATGGGGGGAATGCATGCTCCGGGGATCGTTTGACCTTTAAAATGGACCGGTTTGGCTGTCAGGGCCAATCGACTCCATAGCTAAAGTGTTAACGAATGTCTATGAAATTTTTTGGCATTTTTGACGTCGAAATCTCGGATCACCAAAAAATCTATGGACAACAGCACACGAAAATTGGCAAAATGGGGGGGGGGGGTATTCCTACTCCGAGGCTCGTCTGACCGTGAAAATAGGCCGATTTGGTTGTAAGGACCAATCGACTCCATATCTAAGGTCGTAACGGACGTCCATAATTTTTTTTGGAATTTTTGATGTTAGAATTTCGAATCACCAAAACATCCATGGACTATAACACACGAAAATTGGAAAAATGGGGGGTATGCCTGCTACTGGGTTCGTTTGACCTTGAAAATGGGTCGATTAAGCCGTCAAGGGCTCAGGGCCAGCCGACTCCATATCTAAGGTCTTAACGGACATCCATGAAAAATTTTAATATTTTTGACGTCGAAATTCTGGATCACCAAAAAATTCATGGACTATGACACACGCAAATTGGCAAAATGAGGGGTTTACCTTCTCCAGGGCTCATTTGACCTTGAAAATGGGCCGGTTTTTCCCTCAGGGCCAACCAGCTCCATAGCTAAGGTCATAACAGACGTCCATTAAAAATTTTGGCATTTTGGACATTGGAATTATAGATCACCAAAAAATCTATGGACAGTAGGACACAAAAATCGGCAAAATGGGGGGTATGCCTGCTCCGGGGTTTGTTTAACCTTGAAAGTGGGCCAGTTTGGTCATCAGGACCAACCGGCTTCATAGCTAAGGTGTGAACGGACGTCCATGAAAAATTTCAGCATTTTTGACGTCGAAATTTTGGATCACTAAAAAATCCATGGATTATAACACACGAAAATCAGCAAAATGGGGGGTATGCATGCTCTGGGGTCTTTTGACCTTGAAAATGGATTGGTTTGGCCGTCAGGGATAACCGGCTACATAGCTAAGGTTTTAACGGACGTCGATGAAAAATTTCAGCATTTCTAACGTCAAAATTTTGGATCACCAAAATATCTATGGACTATATAGCACACGAAAATCAACAAAATTGGGGGTATTCCTGCTCCGAGGATCGTTGACCTGGAAAATGGGTCGATTTTGCCATCAGGGCCAACCGGCTCCATAAATAAGGTCTTAACGGACGTCCTTAAAATTTTTTGGTATTTCTGACGTAGGAATTCCGGATCACCAAAAAATTCATGGACTATAGAACACGAAAATAGGCAAAATGAGGGGTATGCCTACTCTGGGGATCGTTTGACCTTGAAATGGGTCGGTTTGGTCGTCATGGCCAACCGACTCCATAGTTAAGGTCTTAACGGACGTCTATGAAAATTTTTAGCATTTTTGACGTCGGAATTCCGTATCATCAAAATATTCATGGACTATAGCACATCAAAATCGGCAAAATGGAGGTTATGCCTGCTCCGTGGCTCGTTAGACCTTGAAATTGGGCCGTTAGGGCCAACCGGCTCCATAGCTAAGGTCTTAACAGACATCTATGAAATATTTCAGCATTTTTGACAATGGAACTCCGGATCACCAAAAAATTCATGGACTATAGTATAGGAAAATTGGCAAAATGGGGGATATGCCTGCCCCATGGGTCGTTTGACCTTGAAAATAGGTCGTTTAGTTGTCCGGACAAACCGACTCTGTAGCAAAAATCTTGACGGCCGTCCATGAAAAATTTCAGCATTTTTGACATCAAAATTTTGGATCATTGAAAAATGCATGGACTATAGTAGGCGAAAATCGGCAAAATAGGAGGTATGCCTGCTCCAGGGTTCGTTTGACCTTGAAATTGGGCCGTTTGGTTGTCAGGGCCAACCGGCTCCATTGCTAAGGTACTGACGGACGTCCATGAATTTTTTTGGCATTTTTGACGTCGAAATTCCGGATCACTGAAAAATCCATGGACTGTAGCACATGAAAATCGGCAAAATAGAGAGTATGCCGGCTCCGAGGCTCGTTTGACCATGAAAATGGGTTGTTTGGCCGTTAGGGCCAATTGGCTCCATAGATAAGGTCTTAACGGACGTCCAAGAAATTTTTTGGCATTTTTGACATCAGAATTCTGGATAATAAAAAAATTCATGGACTATAGCACACGAAAATCGGCAAAATGGGGGGGTATGCCTGCTTTGGTGCTCGTTTGACCTTGAAAATGGGTCGTATGGCTGCCAGGGCCAATTGGCTCCATAGTTAGGTCTTAACGGATGTCATAATTCCGGATCATAAAAAAAATTCATGGACTATAGCATACGAAAATTGGCAAATTGGGGGGTATGCCTACTCCGGTGCTCGTTTGACCTTGAAAATGGGCCGGTTTGGCTATCAGGGACAATCGGCTCCATTGCAAAGGTCTTAACAGACGTCCTTTAAAATTTTTGGCATTTTTTAAGTCGAAATTCTGGATCACCAAAAATTTCATGGAATATAACACACGAAAATCGGCAAAATGGGGAGTATGCCTGCTCCGGAGCTCGTTTGACCTTGAAAATGGTCTGGTTTGGCCGTCAGGGCCAACATGATCCATAGTTAAGGTCTTAACGACGTCCATGACAAATTTTGGTAGTTTTGACGTCGAAAATCTGGATCATCAAAAAATTCATGGAGTATAACACATGAAAATCGGCAAAATGGGGGGTGTACCTTCTCCGGGGCTCGTTTGACCTTGAAAATGGATCGGTTTGACCTTAAGGGCCAACCGGCTCCATAGCTTAGGTCTTAACGGGTGTCCATGAAAATATTTGACATTTTGGACGTCCGAATTTTGGATCACCACAAAATTCATGGACTATAGAACACGAAAATTGACAAAATGGGAATATGCCAGCTTCAGAGCTCCTTTGACCTTTAAAATTTACCGGTTTGGCCATCAAGGCCAACCTACTCCCTAGCTAAGGTCTTAACGGACGTCCATGAAAAATTTCTATATTTTTGACGTCGGAATTCCGTATAACCAAAAAATCCATGGACTATAGCACAGGAAAATTGGTAAATTGGGGGGTATGCCTGCTCTGGTGCTTGTTTGACCTTGCAAATGGACCCGTTTAGTTGTCAAGGCTGACTGGCTCCATAGCTAAGATCTTAACAGACGTCCATGAAATTTTTTGGCATTTTTGACGTTGAAATTCTGGATCACCAAAAAATCCATGGACTATAGCACACAAAATTCGGCAAAAGAGGTGGTATGCCTGCTCCGGGGTTCGTTTGACCTTAAAAATGGGACGGTTTGGCCGTCAGGATCAACCGGCTCCATATATAAGGTCTTAACGGACGTCCATAAAATTTTTTGGCATTTTTTACATCGGAATTTTGGATAACCAAAAAATCTATGGACTATAGCACACGAAAATCGGTAAAACTAGGGCTATGCCTGCTCCGGGGATCGTTTGACGCTGAAAATGGGCCGGTTTGTCTGTCAGGGCCAATAAGATCCATATCTAAGGTCTTAACGGACGTCCATGACAAATTTCAGCATTTTTTACGTCGTAATTTCAGATCACCAAAAAATTCATAGAGTATAACACATGAAAATCGACTTCATAGCTAACGTCCTCTTCGGGGCTCGTTTGACCTTGAAAATGGGCATGTTTAGCTGTCATGACCAATCAACTCCATAGCTAAGGTATTAACGGACGTCCATAAATTTTATTGTCATTTTTTATGTCAAAATTCCGGATCACCAAAATTCTATGGACTATAGCACATGAAAATTGACAAAATGGGAGGTAAGCCTGCTTCAGGGCTCGTTTGACCTTAAAAAAAGGGCCGATTTGGCTGTCAGGAACAACCGGCTCCATAGCTAAGGTCTTAACAAACGTTCATGAAAAACTTTGGCATTTTTGACATCGAAATTTCGGATCACCAAAAAGTCCATGGACTAAATCACATGAAAATCGGCAAAATAGGGGTATGCATGTTGCGGGGATCGTTTGACCTTGAAAATATGCCAATTTGGCTGTCAGAGCCAACCAGGTCCAAAACTAAGGTCTTAACGGACGTCGATGAAAAATTTGGGCATTTTACGTCGGAACTCTAGATCACCAAAAAATTCATAGACTATAGCACACAAAATCGGCAAAATGGGGGGTATGCCTTCTCCGGGGTTCCTTTGACCTTGAAAATGGTCCGGTTTGGCTTTCAGGGCCAACCTACTCTATAGTTAAGGTCTTAACGGACGTCCATGAAATTTTTTGACATTCTTGACATCGAAATTCCAGATCACCAAAAAATCCATGGACTATAGAACACGAAAATTGGCAATATAGAGGGTATGCCTGCTCCAGGGCTCGTTTGACCTTGAAAATAGGCCGGTTTGGCCGTCAGGGACAACCGACTTCATAACTAAGGTCTTAACGGAAGTCCATGAAACGTTTTGACATTTTTGACGTTGGAATTCCGGATTACCAAAAAATCATGGATTATTATAGCACACGAAAATTTGCAAAATTCTAGTTATCCCTGCTCCGAGGGTTGTTTGACCTTGAAAATGGGTCAATTTGGCCGTTAGGGCCAACCGACACAATAGCTAAGGTCTTAACAAACGTCTATTAAATATTTTGGCATTTTTGACAGCGAAATTCCGGATCACCAAAAAATTCATGGACTATAGCACAGAAAAATTGGCAAAATAGGGGTATAGCTGTTGAAGGGCTCGTTTAACCTTGAAAATAGGTCATTTGGTCGTCAAGACCAACCGACTCCATAGCAAAGGTCTTGACGGACGTCAATGAAAAATTTCGATATTTTAGACATCGAAATTCTGGATCACCAAAAATGTCTGGACTATAGTAAACAAAAAATTGGCAAATAGGGGGTTTGCCTGCTCCGGGGTTCGTTGACTTTGAAAATGGGTTGTTTGGTCGTCAGGGCCAACCGGCTCCATAGTAAAGGTATTGACAGACGTCCATGAAAATTTTTGGCATTTTTTACGTCGAAATTTCGGATCACCAAAAAATTCATGGACTATAGCACACGAAAATCGGCAAAATGGGTGGTATGCCTGCTCCGGGGTTTGTTTGACCTTGGAAATGGGTCGTATGGCCGTCACGGCCAATTGGCTCCATAGGTAAGGTCTTAACGGACGTCTATAATTTTTTTTTGGCATTTTTGACGTCATAATTTCGGATCATAAAAAAATTCATGAACTATAGCACACGAAAATTGGCAAATTAGGGGGTATGCCTGCTCTGGCACTCGTTTGATCTTGAAAATGGGCCGGTTTAGCTGTCAGGGCCAATCGGCTCTATAGCAAAGGTCTTAACAAACGTCCTTGAAAAATTTCGGCATTTTTGAAGTCGTAATTTCGGATCACCAAAAAATACATGGAATATAACACAAGAAAATCGGCAAAATAGGGGGTATGCCTGCTCCGGAGCTCGTTTGACCTTCAAAATGGGACGGTTTGGCCGTCAGGATCAACCGGTTCCATAGCTAAGGTTTTAACGGACATCCATAAAAAAATTTGGCATTGTTTACATCGGTATTCCGGATCACCAAAAAATCTATGGACTATAGCACACGAAAATCAGTAAAATTGGGGGTATGCCTTCTCCGGGGTTCGTTTGATCTTGAAAATGGGCCGGTTTGGCCATCAGGGCCAACAAGATCCATAGTTAAGGTCTTAACGGACATCCATGATAAATTTTGGTATTTTTGACGTCGAAATTCTGGATCATCAAAAAATCTATGGAGTATAACACATGAAAATCGGCAAAATAGAGGGGTGTACCCTCTCCGGGGCTCGTTTGACCTTGAAAATGGGCCGATTTGGCCTTCAAGGCCAACCGGCTCCATAACTTAGGTCTTAACGGACGTCCATGAAAATTTTTGGCATTTTTGACCTCAGAATCCCGGATCACCACAAAATTCATGGACTATAGCACACAAAAATTGACAAAATGGGGATATGCCAATTTCGGGGATTGTTTGACCTTGAAAATTGGTCGATTTGGCAGTTAGGGCCAACCGACTCATTAGCTAAAGTTTCAACGGACGTCCATGAAAATTTTTTACTTTTTTTACGTCGAAATTCGGGATCACCAAAAATCTATGGACTATAGTACACGAAAATTGGCAAATTGGGGGGGGGGTATGCCTGCTCCGGTGCTCATTTGACCTTGAAAATGGGCTGTTTGGCTGTCAAGGCTAACCGACTCCATAGCTAAAGTCTTAACAGACGTCCATGAAATTTTTTGCATTTTTGATGTCAAAATTCTAAATCACCAAAAAATCCATGGACTATAGCACACAAAAATTGGCAAAATAGGTGGTATGCCTGCTCCGGGGTTCGTTTGACCTTAAAAATGGGTCGATTTGGCCGTCAGGATCAACCGGCTCCATAGTTGAGGTCCTAACGGACGTCCATTAAAAATTTTGGTATTTTTTACATCGAAATTCTGGATAACCAAAAATCTATGGACTATAACATATGAAAACCGGCAAAATTGGGGATATGCCTGCTCATGGATCGTTTGACCTTGAAAATAAGCCAGTTTGGCTGTCAGGGCCAACAAGATCCATAACTAAGGTCTTAACGGACGTCCATGACAAATTTCAGCATTTTTGACGTCTGCATTTTGGATCACCAAAAAATCCCTAGAGTATAGCACATGAAAATTGACAAAATGGGGTGTGTGCCCTCTTCGGGGATCGTTTGACCTTGAAAATGGGCCTTTTTATCTGTCAAGGCCAACCGACTCCATAACTAAGATATTAACGGATGTCCATAAAAAAATTTGGCATATTTTACGTCGAAATTCTGGATCACCAAAAATCCTTGAACTATTGCACTCGAAAATCGATAAAATTTGGGGTATGCCTGTTCGAGGACTCCTTTGACCTTGAAAATGGGCCGGTTTGGCCTTCAGGGTCAACCGACTCCATAGCTAAGGTCTTAACGGACGTCCATGAAATTTTTTGACATTCTTGACGTTGTAATTTTGGATCACCAAAAACTCCATGGACTATGCACACGAAAATCGGCAAAATAGAGAATATGCCTGCTCCAGGGCTCGTTTGACCTTGAAAATAGGCCGGTTTGGTCGTCAGGTCCAACCGACTTCATAACTAAGGTCTTAACGGACGTCCATGAAAATTTTTGGCATTTTTTACGTTGGAATTTCGGATCACCAAAAAATCCATGAACTATAGCATACGAAAATCAGCAAAATTGGGGGTATCCCTGCTCTGGGGATCGTTTGACCTTGAAAATAGACCGATTAGGCCGTCAGGGCCAACCGGCACCATAACTAAGGTCTTAACAGACGTATATGAAATATTTCGACATTTTTGACATTGGAATTCTGGATCACAAAAAAATCAATGGATTATAGCACATGAAAATTGGCTAAACGGGGGTATGGTTGCTCCGGTGCTTGTTTGACCTTGGAAATGGGCCGGTTTGGCTGTCAGGGCCAATCGGCTCCATAGCAAAGGTCTTAACAGACGTCCATGAATTTTTTTTTGGCATTTTTGAAGTCAAAATTCCGGATCACCAAAATATCCATGGAATATAACACACGAAAATTGGCAAAATGGGAGGAATGCCTGCTTCGGAGCTCGTTTGACCTTGAAAATGGGCCGGTTTGGCCGTCAGGTTCAACCGGCTCCATAACTAAGGTCTTAACAGACGTCTATAAAAAAATTTGGCATTTTTTATATCAGAATTCTGGATCACCAAAATTTCTATGGACTTAACACACGAAAATCGGTAAAATTGGGGGTATGCTGCTCCGAGGTTTGTTTGACCTTGAAAATGGGCCGGTTTGGCCATCAGGGCCAACAAGATCTATAGTTAAGGTCTTAACGGACGTCCATGAAAAATTTTGGTATTTTTGACGTCGAAATTCTGGATCATCAATAAATCCATGTATTATAACACATGAAAATCGGCAAAATGGGGGGTGTACCCTCTCCGGGGTTCGTTTTACCTAGAAAATGGTCCGGTTTGGTCTTTAGGGCCAACCGGCTCCGTAACTTAGGTCTTAATGAACGTCCATGAAAATATTCGACATTTTTTACGTCAGAATTCTGGATCACCACAAAATCCATAGACTATAGCACACGAAAATTGGCAAAATGGGGATATGCCAGCTTCGGGGGTCGTTTGACCTTGAAAATTGACCGGTTTGGCCGTCAGGGTCAAGCAATTCCATAGATAAGGTCTTAACGGACGTCCATGAAAAATTTCTACATTTTTGACGTTTGAATTCCATATCACCAAAAAATCTTAGGACTATAGCATATGAAAATTGATAAAATGGGGCGTCTGCCTCTTCCTAGGCTCGTATGACCTTGAAAATGGGTCGGTTTGGCTGTTAAGGCCAATCGGCTCCATAGCGAAGGTCTTACCGACGTCCATGAAATTTTTTGGCATTTTTTATGTTAGAATTCTGGATCACCAAAAAATCCATGAACTATAGCACACAAAAATCGGCAAAATGGGGTTTATGCCTACACCAGGGCTCGTTTGACCTTGAAAATGGGTCGGTATGGCCGTCAGGGCCACCGACTTCATAACTAAGGTCTTAACGGAAGTCCATGAAATTTTTTAGCATTTTTTACGTCGAAATTCTGGATCACCAAAAAATACATGGACAATAGCACACGAAAATTGGTAAAACGGGGGGTATGCCTGCTCCGGGCCTCGTTTGACCTTAAAAATGGGCCAGTTTGGCCGTTAGGGCCAACATGCTCCATAGCTAATGTCTTAACGGATGTCCATAATTTTTGTTGGCATTTTTGACAACGGAATTTCGGATCACCAAAAAATTCATGGACTATAGCACACGAAAATTGGCACAATATGGGGTATGCCTGCTCCGGGGCTCGTTTGACCTTGAAAATGGGCCGATTTGGCCATCAGGGCTAACCGACTCCATACCTAATGTCTTAACGGATGTCCATGAAAATTTTTGACATTTTTGATGTCTGAATTCTGGAACACCAAAAAATCCATGGACTATAGCATACGAAAATCGACAAATTGCGGGATACGCTTGCTCTGGGGATCATTTTACCTTGAAAATGGGTTGGTTTAGCCGTCAGGACCAACCAGCTCCATAGCTAAGGTCTTAACAGACGTCCATGAAAAATTTTGGTATTTTTTACGTCGAAATTTTGGATCATTAAAAAATCCATGGACTATAGCACACGAAAATCAGCAATATGGGGGGGGGGGGGGTATGCCTGCTCCAGGGATCGTTTGACTTTGAAAATGGGTCGGTTTGGCCGTCAGGGCTAACCTACTCCATACCTAATGTCTTAATTGACGTCCATGAAAATTTCGACATTTTTTATATCCGAATTCTGGATCACCAAAAAATCCATGGACTATAGCACACGAAAATCGGCAAAATGCGGGATATGCTTGCTCTGGGGATCATTTTACCTTGAAAATAGGTCGGTTTGGCCATCAGGGCCAACCAGCTCCGTAGCTAAGGTCTTAACAGACGTCCATGAAAATATTCGGCATTTTTGACATCGAAATTCTGGATCAACAAAAAATTCATGGACTATGCATACGAAAATTGGCAAAATGGGGGGTATGCCTGCTCTAGGGCTCGTTTTACTTTGAAAATAGGTCAGTTTGGCCTTTAGGGCCAATTGGCTCCATAACTAAGGTCTTAACGGACGTCTATGAAATTTTTTGACATTTTTTACGTCGAAATTCTGGATCATAAAAAAATCTATGGACTATTATAGCACACGAAAATCGGCAAAATGGGGGTATGCCTACTCCGGGGCTCGTTTGACCTTGAAAATGTTCCAGTTTGACGGTCAGGGCCAACCAACTCCATATCTAAGGTCTTAACGGATGTCTATTAAAAATTTTGGTATTTTTGTAGTCAAAATTCTGGATCACCAAAAAATCGATTGACTATAGCACACGAAAATCAGCAAAATTGAGGGTATGCTTGCTCTGGGGCTCGTTTGACCTTGAAAATGGGTCGATTTGGCCGTTAGGGCCAACCTACTCCATAACTAATGTCTTAACGTCCATGAAAATTTTTAGCATCTTTGACGGCGAAATTTCGGATCACCAAAAGTTTCATGGACTATAAGCACACGAAAATCGGCAAAATGGGGGGTATACCTGCTTCGGTGCTCATTTGACCTTGAAAATGGTCCGGTTTGTCTGTTAGGGCCAACCGGCTCCATAGCTAAGGTCTTAGTAGACGTCTATAAAATTTTTGGCATTTTTGACTTCGGAATTTTGGATCACCAAAAAATCCATGGTCTAGCACACGAAAATAAAAAAATGGGAGGTATGCCTGCTCCGGGGCTCGTTTAACCTTGAAAATGGGGCGGTTTGGCTGTTAGCGCGAATCGACTCCATAACTAAGGTCTTAACGGACGTCAATGAAAATTTTTGGCATTTTTGACGTCGAAATTCTGGATTACCAAAAAATTCATGTACTATATCACACGAAAATCGACAATCAAAATGAATCAAAGCCGCACTGGACCAACTGGAGGATGGACTACTATAGAGGAGCCGAGTCCAGATCTAATCTTGTTGTGATTCTAATTGTAGAAAACGAATTTATGTACTTTTTTCCGTTCAACAATAGTTATTCAATAATACTTGTTAAGTTTGATAAATTAAGAGATAAATTTATATTTTCTGTCTATTTAGGGGTGTTCATGATTCGGTTTGGTTCGATTATTGAATAAAACCAATCAATTTTTTTCAAAAGCAAACGAAAAATAACTGTCGATTTGGTTATTGTTGGTTTGGTTTGGTTTCGACTTTTTTGGTTTTTTCGATTTGAAAGTAATGAATTTTTTGAGGACATACGTATCATGATAGACATAGACACATAGTACATGAATAATCCGCATGAAAGCTATTGTGGACTTAATTAAGCAATTAAGCAATATTAGAGTTATTATTACACGAATAAAGTGATTCAATTAAGAGAAAGTGTGACTATTTTATGTAAGGTAGGGTTGGTAAAGATTAAAGTAATGAATTTTGATGGACTTGAACTTATGATTGTAACGGTTAGGCTAAAATTTAATTGTTGGGATTGAGAAATTGATAAGGTTAAGGACTTAAGTTAATTAGTAAAATTTAGCAAAACAATTATATTTTATTTAAGAATAATATATTTCTCAGTTTGGTTTGGTTATTTTTGCAGTTCTTTTTTACTAAAATCAAAATCAAACCAAATAGTATCGGTTTTCAACATTTGAAACCAAACCTAACCAAACCAAACCAAACCAAATATCGATTTTAATCGGTTTGGGTCAAATTACGGTTCAATTTGATTTTTTAACCATAACCATGAACAACCCTACTTCTATTAAATATTATTTATCATCTAACATATTTTTCAAAACATTAAATTTAATAAAGTCAAATGAATAATAATTTTATCCTATTATTTAGTATTTCTTAAGATGTGTGTTAAGTCAACAGTGGACAAATATGAATAGACAGAAGAAGTATAGTAATAGTACTTAATATGTCGATCCGTGCTATAAGCAATTTGTGATTGAATGAAAAAATCTCTTAGATTTGATTGATATATTATTTGTCCAATAATTATCAACTCAATACTAAATCGACCTATATCTTATTACTTAATAGTTTAACAAATTAATATATTTAAAAAATTGATACCCAATGAGTCAAATTATTAAGCATAATTATCGGCCTATAAAAAAGATTAGTCGTGTTATCTGGAAAGATTAAATAAATCCGGCGCCATATTCATAGTGATTTATGGCTGACGCCCACACGTTATAACAACAACTCCATCAATGGAAGCCTCCATTTCTTGAATTTCTCAAACTTTTACTCAATTCCTCTCCGGCGGTGGAACCCTTGTAATCTTCAACGTATTTCCTTAATTCTTACATAAATAAAGAAATCCCTTCTCTACTGCTGAAAGTTTCTTCTTCTCATCAGAGTAGATATGCCGAGCTTAATTGTCAAAGTTTACAGCTTACTCTTCAAGTATAACCTTAATCACCGATTACAAACACTGATCCAATCCCCAATTTCACACCCTTTTAACGGTGTCGTCTCACGCGCCGATGAATCGATTATCACTTCTAACCCTAGTTTCTCTACCGACGGTGTTGCAACTAAGGACCTGCATATTGATTCTTTAACTTCTCTATCTCTCAGGATTTACCTCCCTCAATCTGCACTTATTTCGTTGAGAAATTCGGAATCCGGTGAAGGGGTTTATGGGGGTTATGTACCGGAAAAAAATGGGAAAAATTGTAAGAAATTGCCGGTGATTTTGCAGTTTCATGGTGGTGCTTGGGTGACTGGGGGTATTGATACGGTTTCTAATGATGTTTTTTGTAGGAAATTGGCGAAATCTTGTGATGCTATTGTGATTGCTGTTGGGTATAGGTTGGCCCCGGAGAGTAGATTTCCGGCTGCGTTTGAAGATGGGGTTGCGGCGATTAAGTGGTTAGGGAAGCAAGCTAACTTGGCGGAATGTAGTAGGTCGTGTTTGGATAAGAGGATTGTTAATGGAGAGAAGCATAGGGGAAGGCAAATTGTGGATGGATTTGGAGCTTCTATGGTTGAGCCTTGGCTAGCAGCTCATCTAGATCCTTCAAGGTATAACTTTCCGTTACTAATTCGTTCTGTTGTATAATATTGATGTTTTTGGCTTAGTAAATCACTACTAGTAGTTTCGTTTTCTTGGTTTATCTTGTTTGATTTTGTACTTCCATTGTTCGTTTTTGTTCTTGTTCGGTGCTGTTAACTGTGTTAAAGAAAGAAATTGTGATCTTACACATGTCATAACGGGTATTTCATTAAAGGTAAAATGAGAAGGTTAAAGCTAGAGGCTTCAAATATAGAAATGTGTCTGACTGTTTCGAACAAACTAAAAGTGCCATATAAGATAGAGCGGAGGGGAGGACCAGCTAAGTTAAGTAATTTCAGCTTCTATTTTGGATATAAGAGGTAGTTGTTTGAGGAATAATTTCCTTAATATGGATCATATCATCTGCTAGGATTATGCAAAAACATGCATCTAATTAGACCCGCCCCGACTTTTGAATGATGTTTACATTTGATTCCCTGAGCTGTAAGTCAAACAGATATGGCTGTGTGATGGTGTTTTAGGTCTCGAGACCTGGGAAACAAGGAGTTTTGAGCGGCCAAATTAGAGTTTTAGTGACTTAGTGTGATAAATTCAGTTTGGAAGACGAGACTCTAGTATGAAATCATATCTAAGATATATGATCCTCTTCAAAAACCTGCTTCTCCTTTTGAATATTGTCTGTATATTAGGTGATCTTTAGAAGCGAAAATGAACCAAATTACTTTCCTTTCACACCTATACATGTCAATTTATTAAATAGCTTATGACAGATTGAAAAGATCATATGACTTGAGGTGAAATATACTAGAAAGTGCTTGTAACTTTGGTTCAATCTGATTTTATAGGTGTGTTCTCCTTGGAGTAAGCTGTGGAGCCAACATTGCTAATTATGTTGCACGATATGCTGTTGAGGCAGGGAAACTTTTGGATCCTATAAAAGTTGTGGCTCAAATTCTTATGTACCCTTTCTTCATTGGAAATATTCCTACGCATTCAGAGATGAAACTGGCAAACTCTTACCTCTACGACAAGGCTACATGCATTCTTGCTTGGAAACTTTTCCTCCCGGAAACGGATTTCAATCTGGACCATCTAGCTGCTAATCCCCTTAAACCAGGAAACGAGAAACCCTTGGACTTGAAGCATATGCCACCCACGCTTACAGTGGTCGCTCAGTATGATTGGATGCGAGACAGGGCTATTGCTTATTCAGAAGAACTTCGAAGAGTGAATGTTGATGCCCCTCTTCTTGATTACAAGGATGCTGTGCATGACTTTGCTACCCTTAACGTGCTTCAGAAAACGCCTAAAGCTCAGGCTTGCTTAGAGGACATCTCGATTTGGGTCAAAAAGTATATATCCCTCAGAGGCAATGAATTTTCATATTGAGTGAAGAATCAGAGAGGAGACGGCACAGGTTCCTGCTCTTAGGGTATCTGCCTACCTCCTTTCATTACATATTTAGTTTCAAAGTGAGATTTTTGTTTCAATTTTTGTCCCTGGTTATATTGTTTCATTTATTAGTTCATGATCATTCTTTTATATACAAAATATGTAGACTGTAGTGATGTACATTGCTTAAGACTTCAGAAGAAACTCTGAAATTTAATGTAAATTTGGAAAATTTGCTCTTTAATGTAAAGCGTTTCCCTTTTCGGTTTCAGCTACCTTGGAAACCATTTGATGAGAGGATTTAACTTATATACATTGCCACTTTGCCAGTGTAAAAAATGAAATGTTTACACCATCAGTGTATTTAAGGTGTGCCTTACTTTCGAAGTTAGGGTAGTCCCACAGCGTAGAGTCTAGAGAGGGTAGAATGTATGCAGATTATCGTTTTACCTCTGAGGTGAGCTGGAGAGGTTGTACCGGATAGACCCTCAATTCATGGCAAATATAGTTTAGAAAAAGACGTAATGAAAGTAGAAGAGATAATAGATAATAACAAAAACAACAAATAGTAGTAGAAAACTACTAAAACAATAATCATATAATGGAACTACACGAAGCAATAGATAGTAACATAAATCGAAGAATAAGAAACTACAAGAGTAGTACTACGACTACTAGTAAGGGCAACAAGACAATACACTCTTACCTAACTAACCTTCTAGGCTTCTACCCTAATTCGTGTCGACCACACCTGCCTATCTAAGGTCATATCCCTAGTAAGTTGCAACTGCGTCATGTCCTATCTAATTAGCTCTCCCCAATACTTCTTCAATCTACCTCCGTCTCTTCTGAATTCATCCATAGCAACCTCTCACATCTTCTCACTGGGGCATCCTTCGTGACTTCATCACATGCCCGAATCATATCAAGCTCGCTTCCCGCATCCTATCTTTCGCCCAAAATCACTCCTACCTTGTCTCGAATATCCTAATAATTAGTTAGTTCTATACTTGACAGTATTAAGAGTATATAATGCATACTCTTGAATGAGATATTATGTCATTCATGCAGATAAGAGTGACATTATGTTGGTTAATATGAAAAGATGAGTAGTTGACTACAGAAATATTCCAGCCAGATCAAGAAACAAAGATGACATTTTCTAATTTGAATATTCTACTATGTGAAAATTCTTGAATTTCATTATGTGGTCAAATAGAAACTGCTGAGTTTAGTCAGCTCAAATTTGCTAAAAAATAATACATAATGTGTTTAAATTATTCATCAACAAACAGGAAAAATAATTTTTGTTTGACACGTTTGCAGCCTTAGTTTGCAGAATGGTTCAAACTATTAATCTTCTAGAAAATAACTAGTGGCGTAGCCATATATAGGTCAGTGTGATCAGTCGAACATTCTTCATTGAAAAATTATATTATGAAAGGTAGAAAATTATACAAAATATATATATATAGGTCAAAAATTATTTTTGATACGTATGTGTTAATTCGTGAACATCCTTAATGAAATTTTTCGCCATTAAAAATAACAGCAGAATATTATATAGTACAATTTCATCCCTGTTAAGTATGTGTTTGAACAGATATTGACTTATTCATGGGACACGTTCAAATGTCTTAAAGTCGTCTGCCCCTATTGATTTCACTGGTTTTATTTTTTATTCTTTTCCTTGTTTCAAATTATAACTAATTTCCAAATAGGAAAACATACAACAGAGCCGCTGACACATAAATTTTGTTGGGTTAAATTCAAGTACTCAAATCTTAAAACAAGTTTTAAAAGATTGTAAAAGATTTCTCAAAATGACTCGGAAGAACTCTCAAGACTCGACTCTTAACTCTACCTTAAATTTGAATTATAAATTCAAGGTTATGATTCACGTTATGAAGGATCTCTTGATATTTAACGGAGATTTTAAGTGTGGATATCAAGTAGAAAACATATGTACGATTAGAGGGAACTCACATAAAAAGTAGGTCGGAAGGGTAGGGGACCTGGCGATCCTGGCGCACTGAGTGGCGCGGCACCCCACCCATTTTCCCTGAAATTTGACAAATTTTCTTGCTTCGTTTTCATGCCTAACTCCTCTAGAATCGAACGATTCCCCTCTTATGGATTCTTAGACCCAACATAATTAAAATGAAATCCACTCTAAATTACTCAAGAACAACACCCAATACAAGATCCTCATCGCAAGAATTCAACGAAACCTCATACTTAAAGAATGGATCACAAACTTCAAGAACTCAAATTTATCAATTTTTATGGATGAATTCGAATATGTAAATCATGAATGGTGTGTGGGTAAACGAACCCAACACTATGAAAGCTTACATACCTTAATTTGGCGAAATCCCTTGATAAATCTCTCGAATCTTGACGAACACCTTAAACCTTTTCCTCTTTTCTCCGCTTTTCGCTTCTTGAACTTTCTTCTAAAATCCTAAGCGTAAATTAGGATTTGTAAAACTGACTCAAATAATATTTGACCCCAAAATATTTACTAATTTCGTTTTAAGCTGATGGGGTAAGGAAAATATCGAAATACCCCTCATATTTTTGGGTAACGTTCCTTAACTGGATAGACAAATTTCAAATGGGCATATCTCCCTCATCCGAACTTGTAACTTAGCAAACTCTATGGCGTTGGAAAGAGGATTCCAAGACCTTTCATTTGATATCTTATGGGCTACATAACTCATCCTGTACTGAAAGTTATGGTCGTTTGAAGTTAACTCAAAACTCACAACTTAAGCATAACTTGCAAAATTCTCTATTTAGCTATTTCCAATTTAGCACTCTCTAAATTTAGCTCTTTCTAAGGCGGGATGTTACATTAATATTCCTGGTGAAGTTTTATACTCTTCAAGTCGAAATATTCATTCAAATATGTTTAATAAATTGGTGAGGTTTTTATATCCATCTAAGCAAATGCATCGTCTAATCTATTTGGTGAAGTTTTTATATTATTTTAAACCAAAGGAGAAGAAAATCAAAAGATTATAGTCTCCAAAATCAGACACAATCAAATTTCACACGAAGTAGAAAATCACATAGGTTTTAGTCTCCAAAAGATTACAAATTATTAATAAAAAAATAATTTCCTGAAGATTGTTGTCTAACATGATTATGAAATTTTTTAGAACAATAACTTTGCAGAGCTTCGAAGAAACATCAAAGTTTAAGGTATATTTTCAAAAAACAGTAAAAATACATAATATGCAACAAACCCCACTAAATGCATAGTGTGTCCTTAAGAAAATTAATCCCCTCAAGTACCCAAGATTACTGGAATATATCCTTGAAGGATAGAATGATTTTACTCACTGGGTATTGGTACCTAAAACTATGTATCAACGAACCTCTCAAAGATAGTAAAGTACACTAGAATTTGTTTATGCAGAATAAGAATAAGTTCAGAAAATTTGTTGCGGGAAATTAGAGGAGATCATTTATTTATAGACAACAAAGGGTAGTATGAACAAGTGTTTGTGTCTTATCAGAAATGTCACAACCTTTAAAAAAAAGATTTCGAAAAACTCACAATCTTTTTGAAAAGTCCAACCCTCGAAAAAGTCAACACCTTTCAGAAAAGTCGCAATTCTTAAGAAAAGTCACAACCCTTCATAGTCATTCACACCTTTTAAAATACAACAATGTTCACACACATTATTATGTTCCCAATTATTTTATCTTATTTCAGACTGATTATGTGCTTCTACTATATTTTTTTTTGGTAATGGAACAGTTCTAGTGAGACAAGACTTCATAATTTTTCATTTAAAAGGGCATTATATTGCTCAGCCTCTAGAAGGCATAAGACCGATCAAAGTATTTCTAAGAATCTCTTTTACAATATTATTATTGTAATATCACATTTTAGGCATGGAAGGTAATAAGTGACTTTTCCAATATGTTCTCATTATTTATAGTTTCTCCACACAATTGCAATTAAAAAGTTATTCTGAATATAGCAGAATTATACTTAATTACATTGTAAAATCTTGAAACCCTAAATGCATTCACTCATAAGGAGTCCTTGGTAATACGGTTGCCTTAAGGTGGTCATATCTTCCTTTCAAACATATCCATAATTCAAGTGATTTTTTTTCTCTGTCAAGTATTCAACCTTCAGGCTTTCATGCAGATGGTGACCAAAAGAAAATCATAGCCTTTGCTTTATCCTGACTGATGCTTCATTTTCTTTGATCATAGTATCATCAAAATCCTTAGCGGCAAGGCGAATATCAACATCAAATATCCATAACAAGTAACTTTCCACAAATGTCAAGTGTCGTTATTTCAAGCTTTAACAAATTTGACATGATGAAAACTATAATAAATAATTGAGTTAACATTATAATGTTGATTTCTTCATTATAAATGGTAAATTAATATTTCAAATGATAAAATATAGTATGAGTATAAAATATATTATATGCAAGAATATAGAATGAGTTATTAGTTAGTGACATGTATAGTATTTAATTTAGAGTTATTAGTTAGTGACATATAAATGTCACACCTCTTCAATGGGAAGTGATAGTTTTTGAAAAATAAAAAATTTAGAGTCGCCTTTTGGAATTGAGTTTTTGGGTGTTCCAAATCACCTTATAAATTCCTAATAAAAAGAAATGACCCTTTATTTTTAGTTAACGAAACAAAAGATGGGTAAGAAATTTTATTGACCGGAGGAAGATGTGAGGCATCCCTGAGTCCCATGGTTCTAGCACGGTCGTTTCATTGACTCATGTTTGGCTAAAAATAATTTTGGATAAAATAAATTTGTATTAGTCGCTAAGTTTACACAAATGATTTGCCTAGAAGCATTGCAACACACAATACCTCTTTTTTTAAAAATAACAAAAATACACACCAAGAATCGTAACCGAACACATGGTGATATTTAATAAACTTTATTTATTAAAAAAAACTAATAATTGATGACTCAATTCTTTTTTAATAATGACTATTAAAAAATTAATGAATCAATGAACTTACTTAAACATATAAACATGAAAACGATTTATTTTTTCTTGGGCCAAATGATATTGTTTAAAAGGTGTGCGCACACGCGCTCACACACACGTAAATACATTACTTAACAACAACAACAAAAGAAAAAAATGTTCCTTTGAAAAAATAATAACGAAGCCCCCTTTTTAAAAAAAATAGTGAAAGACTAATTCTTAATTAGTTTTTTTTCAGAAAAAATATTTGATTCCAATTTCAGAAATGACCATACTTGTAAAATTTTCAGTTTTATAAAAATGATCACATTTCTCCCTTTTTAAAGAAAATTGTCAAAATAGTCAATCTTATCCAATAGTTAAATTACTAATCAAAATATAACCGAATTTATATTTTTGTTTCAATAATCTATTTCATATATTTATTTTAGAGATTTTTTTGTGTGTTTAAAAGAATTTACAAAATGACCAGATTTATATATTTTGCAAAAATGACCAGTTTTATGTTTTTTGCAAAAAAAAAAAACACACAACCATTTATTTATTTTTTCTTTAAAACGACTAGAAACTAAATTACAAAAAAAAAGACTTTGAATTTATTTTTTCTTTAGCAAAACATGAGTTTACTTATCAACTCCATGATAAGATAAAATTAAATCAAACACTCCATTAATAATAAATACATATGTACATAATAATAAAACATAATCATATCAAATATCACAATAGACTTGATTAAATCAAACAAACTTAACATAAACAACTTAATCAAAATATAAAAGAAAAATAATAGATTAATTTAAGATTACATTGTGAAATGTAAAAAGAAATACCTGAAGGTGATGACAACCAATAGTGAAAGCAATACTAGTTGAATCCACAAATCCACACAAAGATATTTTTCTTTCTTTCTATTCTAAAATATTTCTTTCATTCTTTTTTTATAAGCCTTTAGCACTGTCTCCTCTTCTTTCTATTTTTTTTTTCTTCTTCTTCTTCTTCCTTTTTTTCAAATGAAAGAATAATGGGTTTAAATAGGTGTAGAATATGAAGCACCTCACTCTTCTTGAAAATGTATGAGCCAATGCATGCTTGAGACTTTTTACCTTTCCAATGTGTCACCCAAGATGACCAATGAATTTTATTTTATTTCCAAGAGAAGATTAATTAAGAAAGAGTGTTTTTCCCTTTTAGATAATCCATTTCTTTTGTACATTAATTGAATAATAGTTAATTAAATGGTTCATCTGAAAATTTAAAATAAGCCCAATATCTAGACCCATTTGAGCAAGACCTAAAATTCAAAAAATAAACCAGCTCATTAACACAAAATTCAGACACCTATATTGAAGATCAAACACAACAAATAAAGATAAAAATTAAAAAAAATAAGATTCAAGCAAAACTCAACATGATAAAACTTAAAGAACACTAACAAAATAATACATAATTCGGTACCAAAATGACTTATATGGTTAAAAAGGTTGTGATAGAGACGAATTCGAATAGAGGGTGAGAGGGAGAAAAGATTGACGTAGATTTTTGGGTGAATGGAGGTTGCCAGAAAACTTCACGGAAATTTTTTTGACATAAAATTTATATCAAAAGATAGCACTTGAAGAACTCTACATATTTATGTAAAGGGTATGGAATAGGAATGACCGGAACTTCATAAATCTAAAGAAAATTTTATGATTTGTGTTCGATTTTTCTTAGATCTATGAAGTTTGGCTACAGATAAAGATAAATGGTAGGTTTGTGGATTTGGGTGCAAGGAAGAAGTGGTAAAATTTTGGAGAGATTTTACGGTGACAGGGTGGCATTCGCCGGCGATGGTGGTAGGTGGGAAGAAAGAGGAGAAGAAAAAAATAAACACAAAAATAGGGCCAAAATTATGATTTTTTGGAGTATTTTTGGAATTTTTTTTGTAGAGTCACATAAGAGCCCTTGAATCAAAATGTTATGAATGGTTGAGATTCAATCTTGATCATTGTTGTTGAACCAGGTTTAAAATTGATTGGGCTATCAGAATTGGGTTTGAATCAGCCCAATTCAATCAAAATTGAGTCCTTCAGGTCAATTAAAAACAAACAAAACAAACAAACAAAAAATACAAAATACAAAATAAAAATACAAGAAAAGACCTTATTATATATTGTAGGAGTAATTAAACATGTCAAAAATTACGTGTTCACAATAAATAATATAATAATTTAAATCTTAACATATTGATTATCATACCTAGTAAGTATCATAATAATACCTAAAGTAAGTCATGTATAGAGTAATTATATTCCAAATTAAAGACTTTACGAAAGTCCTATTAGAGATGCTTTTTTTTTTGGTAATTAAATGATTTTATTTACCAAATGAACATTACAAAGCAGAAAAAAAACTTAGCAGGCATGGACATAAGCTCCATCCTTGCTATCTTCAACCAACATTCTCATTTTACCTTTTACGGATATGTATTCATAACATGTAGTCTATTGACTAATTTAGGATATCTATTACCTCGTCCATGCGCCTCCTGGATAATATACCTAACAATTGTGCTTGTCTGCTGCTTCTTCTGTGTGAATATTCTGTTGTTACGTTCAAGCCACAAATGATATATGGAACTAGCCATTGCTAGTTTGTACACAAGTGATGTGCTACTTCTTCCTTTCATATATTTACCTGCCCATTGGACTTCAGTTGTCCAGTGCATTGTGCTTCTGTTAATCCCTTGCCAAGTTAAGACTCGTCTCCACACTTTTGTAGTATAGGGACATTAAAAAAACAAATGATTAAGGTCTTCATTCTTCATCAGACATAGAGGACATTCAGGAGATTGTATGACACCCTATTTAGCCAGTCTATCTTTAGTTGCAAGCCTTCCATTTACTATTAAACACATTATGAACAACCATTTAGGACCCCCCCCACATTTTTTCATACCAATGACCTCCATTCTACCTTCTCCATGGAACCCCTCATCTGCATATATATTTTGCTTATAGAGTAGCTCCATGTGTTTTACACATGCCTCATCTAATCCAACCTCTTGGAGATATTGAGTTGCTTTGAGTATTCTTTGCACTATCCAAGAAGCTTGCTTTGCTTGTATGTTCCACACACCATGCTTCCCATAATAGCTATGAATCCAAGCCACCCAGAGTTTGTTTTTTTCCTGCACAGAGTTCACATTAGCTTTTCAATTGAAACCTTATTCCAAGTATAAATATCAAGGAAGTGCAATCCTCCATTTGACTTGGGCCTACACAAATTATCCCATGTAATCAAAGCCTTCCTAGAAGTCTCGATATTATCAGTCCATAAGAATCTCCTACACATAGCTTCCGTTGTTTGGATGATTTTCTTTTGTAGAGAGAATATTTGGGAACAAAACACTCTTGATAAGTTGAGCTCTTCCTGCATATGACAAGAACTTGATGGTCCAGCTTGTGATTCTACCCAGCATCTTCTCCAGAAGTGATTTGCATTGAACTAAAGATATCCTCTTAGTACTTAGAGGTACACCAAGGTATCTGAAAGGCAAATCCCCTTTGATAAATTGAAGTTCTTCCAGTATCTCCTCTTGCAGCTCTTGTTTGACTCCACCAAAGTAAACACTGCTTTTCTCCACATCTGCAACCAACCCTGAAGTATGAGAGAACTTCATAAAACACTGATATATACATCTCACTGATTTGATATCTCCTCTGCAGAACATTAATAGATCATCAACAAAACTTAGCTGCACTATTTTTTTAGCTTTACATCTAGGATGGTAGTGAAAATTAGGCTATGTCTGCAAACTTTTCAGAATTCTTGTCAGGTAGTCCATTGCTAATACAAACAAATAAGGAGACATTGGGTCCCCTTGCCTTATCCCTCTCCTTGCTTTGAAAGGTGTTGTACTATGTCCATTAATATGAATGGAGTATGGTTGAGATTCAATCTTGATCATTGTTATTGGATCATATTTAAAATTGGCATAATACATAAATTGGACCCTTAACTTGGCTTCAAATTTTTACTTTGACCTTCAACTTTCATAATGCACAAATAGGCACTTTAACTATCCAAAACTGAAACAAAAAAACACTCGGATCCTACCTGGCAAAATGCGTGAAGTACACTCAAATTAGGCGCGTTAGATGTAAAAATCGAGGGGCCAACAGTAAAAAAAGCATTGAAAGGACAATTAAACCCTCTTTATATTTTTTTTCAACAATTTTCCCCTCTTTTTTGCATTATTTGTTGTTCACTGCAAAATGCAAGTGACATTTAATAAAAAAATTTGTTATTACGAAAAAAAATTATAATGAAGTTTTTTTTTGGCAAGATGGGTGAGTATACACTTGTAAAAGTTGAATGCAATTTAAGTTCGAAGGTTCTCGATCAATGAATCCGATCCACACTTAAGGGACTCCTTACATTTTGATTAGGTATCAGATTGCTACTCAAATTTGACAAAAATCTCTAAAAAATTCATTCAGACAATTTATCAAACACTTTAAGTGCACCATTTTACTTAATAATTTTAACCACTGTATATTCATTTTTTGGCCTCCAAAAATTCATAATTGTAATTTGCTATTCACTATGACAATTAAGTACATAATTATTGTGATTTATAATATTTTATACAAATATTTAAAAAAAATTAAAAAACAAACAGAACGAATTCATCATAGGAAAATTACCAAAGCATCCTTCAATACATCAATAATGGGTCCCACTTTTTGTTTTAAAAAATATGCATATTGGGAGGATATTTTTGTCCAAAGTGGAAATAGAATAAGTATAAAGCATTAAAGTTTATTAAAATTTTAAATTGTTAATTCTTATTGTATGATTTGTAATACTTTTACTCCATTTTCAAATAATAGAGGTCATTTCTTTTTTCTCAATTTATGTAGTACTAAATTTTTTTTTGAGATTCAATCAATTTTTTTTGTCTTTGAAATATTTCTAGCTGTTAATTACTGTAATTTGTCCGAATTTATGCGTCACCGATAAAATTTAAAGAGTCAATCAGATCTTTTATATATTTTTATATCTTTTAAATATTTAAGTAATTAATTATCGTGATTTATAATATTTTATACAATTATTTAGTATAGTAAAAGAAATTTAAAAGAAACACGCATCCTTCAATAGTAAATTATGGGTTCCCCCTTTTTTTTACAAGTTGACCTCCTGCCTGTATAGTCTTTTTTTGTCCAGAAGGAAAAAGGAACACGTGTCGACCCCAAGGTCCTCTCTATTCCCGCTTATTATATTACTAGTGATAAAGAGCCCGTGCTAATAATTATTTAAAAGTTAATTTTTAACTGACGTTAAATAAATAGTTTTAAATTTTAAATTTGAATAAATTATATATATTTATATGGTAGTAAACGTTCATGTTAACTCTAAAATGAATACATCACTATTAATAAAGCTTGAAGTTTAAAGAAAAATCCTTAAATGACCAAAATAACCCTTAAACTCAATTTTAATCACAGAAAGCATACATGTCCACGGTGTGGTGGCTGATTCATCAACTAATTTTTTGTATGTTTTTTCAAAAATATTTTAGTTGCTAATTTGTTATAATTTATAAAAATCATTAACGTCATTTTCGAATAACTTATAGTATTGTTAACTTTCAATAATATATATTGTTCCATCTATTCAAATTCATGTGTCACCAATAGAATTTCAAGAGTCAACAAAAAAATTTCTAAAAAAAATATATTTTAATTATGATTTATAGTACTTTTAAATATAACGTATAGTGTGTTTGTAGGCTCTTATTAGATTGAAAAAATATTTTAAATTAGTAATTATTGTAATTAATAGTGTATATTACGTAATTTTCAAATTTGTAATAATTTTAAAAAATATTAAGTCTAATAATTTATAGTATCTTAAATGTAATCTTTGAATACACATAAATTAAAAAAAGAAATAAGACAAATAAATTATAAATTGAATAATTGACATTTTCAAATATTAATTTACCACAAAATGAAAGTGAAGGAAGAAGTTGTGAGGCAGAAATAAAGAGAAGGGAATGGAATTAGTGAGGTGGGGTCCATATCCATTAAAAGAGATTGAAATAAATGCATGACAAATTGAAAAGGTGTCAAATAGACAGGAAACGGGCCCACATGCATTGAATTAGTTGGCAGCCATTGAGTGGCTCACTAATACACGTGGGAGCGTTTGCATTTTACGCTTTTGGCTCCGAAAATAGTGTGTTTATTTATTTAAAGGTAGGATAGTTAAAGTGTCTATTTGTGCATTATGAAAGTTGGAGGTCAAAGTTAAAATTTGAAGCCAAGTTTAGGAGTCAATATATGTATTATGCCTTTAAAATTGATTGAGCTATCAGAATTGAGTTTAAATAAGCTCAATTCAATCAAAATTGAGTCTTTTAGGTCAATTAAAACCAGACAAAACAAACAAACAAACAAAGTATAAAATACAAAATAAAAATACAAGAAAAGACTTTACTATATATTGTAGGAGTAAATTAAACACATCAAAAATTAGGTGTTCACAATAAATAATATAGTAATTTAAATCTTAACATATTAATTATCACACCTAGTAAAGTATCATAATAATACCGAAAACAAGTCATGTATATAATAACTAAATTATAAATTAAAGATTCACGAAAGTCCTATTAGAGATTTTTTAAACATATAAATGTATACCTAAATCGAAAAGAAATTTGATTAACTTTTAACAAAAAAAAAAGTAGATAATTTTGACTTAACCAAAACTCAATAGGTTAGAGACTTGTGTTGATAACGTGATATAAAATGAGAGGGATATATAAATATATACTAAACAAAAAATAAAGATAAAATGATATCGAAAGTAGAATGTAGAGTCTTATTTTATTTTCTTCAAGTATCTCTTTCACAAGGGTAAATAATACCCATTTATAGGATGTACAAACCATCTGTTTACAAACTTTAGAAAATACGTTAGTACAATATTTAAGAAATATATTAGATAGATAAATATATGTTAAGAAACTCAAATGAAACATCCACAATTGAATGAATTCATAGTAGACATAATATTTGTATTTAAAACTATCAAATTGAAGGTCTAATAAAAAAGAACAAAAACATTTATGTTCAATTCTAATTTTCAAAAATTTCAACATCAAATTACAACAATCTTGTTCGAGATTATGAAAACTTTATCTTTATTAATCATGAAATGCTAATTCTAAATTATATTTTTTCAGCTCTGATACCACATGTTAGATGATAAAATAAGATGAATTTACGATAGAAGAATGATCTAGTAGACTTTTGTACTTGACTCCATTTGTCAATTGGATCTTCTTACTCATCATTAAACAAAAAAGATTGCATTGTCCTTTTAGATAGTTCGTTTCTTTTATTCATTAATTGAATAATAGTTAAATGGTTCATCTGAAAATTTAAAATAGGCCCAATATATAGACTCATTTGAGCAAGACCCAAAATTCAAAAGATGAACTAGCCCATTAACACAAAATTCAAACATCTAACCTATATTGAAGATCATACAGAATAAATAAAGACAAAATTAAAATTAAAATTAAATAAAATTCAAGCAAAACTCAACATGATAAAACTTAAAGAACACTAACAAAATAATACATAATTCGGCACCAAAATGACTTATATGGTTAAAAAGGTTGAGATAGAGACAAATTCGAATAAAGGTGAGAGGAAGAAAAGATTGACATAGATTTTCGAGTGAATTGAGGTTGCTGGAAATTTCACGAAATTTTTTTTGACAGAGTTTTGACGTAAAATTTATAGCAAAAGATATATCTTAAAGAGCTCTAAATATTTATGTAAAGAGTATGGAATGAAAATGAACAGAACTTCATAATTCTAAAGAAAATTCATGATTTGTGTTTGGTTTTCTTAGATCTATGAAGTTTGGCTACATATAAAGATAAATGGTAGGTTTGTCGATTTGGATGGAAGAATTTTTCGGTAACAGGGTGGCATTCAACGACGATGGTGGCAGGTAGGAAGAAAGGGGAAAAGAAAAAAATAAATACAAAAATAGGGCCAAAATTTTGATTTTTTGGAGTATTTTTTATATTTTTTGGTAGGGTCACATAAGAGCCCTTGGATCAAAATGTTATGAATGATTGAGATTTAATCTTGATCATTGTTATTGGACCGAATTTAAAATTGATTGGACTATCAGAATTGAGTTTAACTCAGCCAATTCAATCAAAATAGAGTCCTTTGGATAAAAAAACAAACAAAACAAACAAACAAAAAATACAAAATACAAAATAAAAATACAAGAAAAGACCTTAGTATATATTGTAGGAGCAAATTAAACTGGTCAAAAATTAGATATTCACTATAATTAATATAATAATTTAAATCTTAATGTATTGACTATCTGCCTAGTAAAGTATCATAATAATACCTCAAGCAAGTTATATATATGGTAATTAAATTATAAATAAAAGACTCACAAAAGTCTTATTAGAGATGTTATGAATATATAAATGTATACCTTAATCAGAAAGAAAATTGATTAACTTGTAACAAAAAAAGAAGAAGATAATTCCACTTAAGCAGATCTCAATAGGTTAGAGACATGTGTTGATAACGTGTTATAAAATGAGAGGCACATATAAAAAATATACTAAACAAAAAATGAAGATAAAATGATATCGAAAGTAGAATGTAGAGTCTTATTATATTCTTTTCAACTGTCTCTTTCACAAGGGCAAAGAATACTCATTTATAGGATGTACAAACCATCCGTTTACAATTTTTAGAAAATACGTTAGTACAATATTTAAGAAATATATTAGAGAGATACATATACGTTAGGAAGTTAACTGAAATAAAACATCCACGTTTGAATCAATTAATAGTAGACATATTATTTGTAGTTAAAACTATCTAATTGAAGGTCTCATCGAGAAGAACACAAACATTTAAGTTCAATTCTAATTTTCAAATATTTCAACATGAAATTACAACAATCATATTCGAGATTATGAAAACTTTATCTTTATTAATCATGAGATTCTAATTCTAAATTATATTTTTCAACTCTATTACCACATGTCAGATAATACAATAAGATGAATTTAAGATAGAAGAATGTTCTAGGAGACTTTTATACTTGACTCAATTTGTCAGTTGGATCCTCTTACTCGTCATTAAATAAATTGAATTCTTAATTTCATTAAAACACAATATTTAAAAATCTTTTCTGAGTCGATTAGTTTGTATTTAATTCAATAGATTTAATGGCATGTAAAAAATTTAATACTAAAAAATAAAAATAAATTAAATATGCCATTTTTGCAAATTTTGACAAAAATTAAATAGCTACATTCTTCATATTTGCTCAAAATTTGAGCACCAAATTCACGCCAAATAAATGAAATTCTACTGATTTTATCTAAAATTTCAACTACGAGTTCACCAATACAAATTCAACGACCCCCAATCACAATTTTAAATTATTTTGACAAATTAATAAAATTCCTTTGTTGTTCAAGCTTATCAATGGAGTTTTAAATTTTTTTGATATCCATTAAAATATTTTATATTATATCAACCAATTTTTTAAAATAAAATCAAATAAACAAATTAAAGCAATGGAGGTATTAACTAGTAGAAGATCAAATTGGTGGAATGACCTTAGAGACCCTTGTACTTGACTCCATTTGTTAGTTGGATACTTTTACTCATCACTCTGTCAACTGAACACTTAATTTCATTAGAACACAATATTTTAATTTATTTATTTTACTTCACATCTCACATGACATAATCAACCAATGTGTGTATGATACTCTCATTTTAGGAGCGCGAGGGCTTTCTTAAAAGAAAAAAATGATCACATTTGATCATCATAAAACCAATCTTCTTTTCCAATTATTTCAACACCATTCTTGTTAAAAATGTCAGTTTTTTCAAGCCTCACTCTATTTTTGCTTAATTTATCTTTTTCGTTTCTACCATTACTCTTGTTCTTCAGACTCGAACAAATCTAGTCAACTGTTTTTCTTCAATTTTTTGTTCGTTCAAATTTTTTCTTCTTCACCATGATTGCTTGTCTTGTAGTGTCTCAATTGTTGAAGTCATTTTCAGTTAACAATGTAATGAGTAGGGGAAACAAAGTCAAGTACAAGAGTCTCTCAAATCATTTTGTCAATTCAACATCAAACATGATAATACGACACAAAATTTGTAAAAATTAGTAGGATCAAATGGTAGCATATCTACTAAAAGTCACAACGAATTGTTACGTACTATGTCACACCCAGAGCCTACACCCTGAACGTGGACGACACTCGAGACCATTGCTGGCCCCAAACGAACCCTTGACCTGGCTCAACTTTTAGTGAAAGACTTACTTAGAAATAAAAGAACTTTTAAAAGTAACTTTACTCAACTGTCAAAAAGTAAACTCAGAATATTTTAGAAATAAAACATTCACTGGAAACAAGTGGCAACTGAAGTCTTTAAACATTAAGCCGCGGAAATGAAAAAGACTCATGAACTAATACTATCAATCTATCTATCTATGAAGTCTCTAATACTATGAGGGATGTCGGGACAAGACCCCCGATCATCCTAACAAATTCAATACTGGAAAAATTTAAAGAAGGGATCCTCCGAAAGCAAAGAGGCTCACCAAACAAATCTGAAATTCGACTGGATCAACGAAGCGCTGGTTGATGATCTTGGTTACCTGTATCTGCATCATGAAAGATGCATGACAAATGGCGTTAGTACATGGAATGTATGAGCATGTAAGAGGAAAACTAAAGCATGACATAAGCTTGAACTGGAACTGAAGAAATACTTACCTCGTCTCAACTCACTCAACCTCAACTCAATCACAACTCATTTCAATATAAAGCAGTGATAAAGATGAAATATAAAGAAAATCTTTTAAAATAGTAGATGTAACATCTCGCAATTTGAAATAACTAGGAAGAAGCTAAGAAGTTGAAATAGTCATTTTTGGAAAGAATGAAAATCTGGAAATTTTGTCAAGTTAAAAAAAAAAGAGTTTTTGGTCAACTTCAAACGGTCATAACTCCTAGATCAGGAGAATTTAGGTGTACTTTCAGATATGGTTGGAAATATCTTGGAATGATCTTTCCAACGCCGTTGATTTTAAGCGATTCCGAGTTTGAATAAGTAAGTTATGCCCTTTGGAAGTTGGGCTGTTGGATTAAGGAAAGTCTAATCCGGGTTTGGAAGGATAATTTAGTCTTTTCCTTACCTAATTACTCTACTTCGTTTTAGGAGATTTATTGGGGTAAAACCATAGTTTGGTCAGTTTAGAAAAAATTAGAATTTTCGCTCTAGGGCTTGGAGAAAAGAGAAAAGAGGAGAAAGGAAAAGAGAAATCAAGAATCGCCAAGATCGTCGAACTTTGGCTTGTGGAATTCGTCGGGGGTGATCCCTACAAGGTATGTGAGATCACATAGCGTTCGGTTAGTTCACCCATGCGCCAATTATGATTTAATTCAGCGAATTTAAGTCTTTGAAAGTTTAGAAATTGAGTTCTTGATGAACATTGTTGAAGGTTTTTCTTGAATTCTTGTGAGTTGTGTTGATTGAAGTTTCTTGCAATTTGATTCATGTTTCCGGGTGAAATTTCGATTTGAATCTATCATATATTGAGGGTGTAAGTGATCCTAAGTGTTTGGGAAAAGAACCATTGAAGTTTAGAGGGTTTAGAATTGAAAAAACGGAGAAGTAAAATCGTCAAACACCTGGGGAAGGGGGTGGGGTGTCGCGCCAGCCAGCGCCCCCCAAAAGGGGCTCTGAAGTTCACCCCTTGGGGCGACGCGCCAGCCAGTGCCGCCAGCAGGTCCTCTAAAGTTTGAGGACTGGCGCCCCGCACCTCTCAAAGCGCCAGGGACGCCAATTCTCCCTATTTGTTCTCCACCTTTTTGTACTTGTTCTCTACCAATGTACCTATGTTTCTAACTTGATTCCAACACTCTAAGGTACATCTAAACATCATGAAATCATCCATAAACGTAAGATCATGAACATTGAATCCATAATTCAATTCAAGGATCAGTTAAGAGTCAAGTCAAGAGCACTTAAGGTCAAAGTCAAGAGAAGTCAATAGTCAAGTTAAGATAAGTTCTTAAGGTTTTCCAAGAGTTTTTCACAAATGTTTTAACTTTGTTTTAAGACTTAAGTTTTGAGTTCAGTAAAGATGTAAAGTTGAAGATCTTCTCTTCAAAGAACTATATGGGACTATGTATTCCCAAAGATATTTTAAAATGTTTTCACATTTTAATAAGAACGGAAACTGAGATTTCCAAAGAGCCTTCGGGCTAGTTTTCAGAAAAGAGTAATAGCTTTCTAAATGAAGCAAGAAGGAAAACTGAGATTTCCAAGATAGCCTTTGAGCTATGTTTTGAGCACTAATCTCAAATCACAGAAGAAGTATGTTTTTAAAACATAAGAGCCAGTATATTTTGGGAGTAGTATTGAACACCGAATTGGGGACGAGCATGAGTTCAAATAACTCACTTCACCATAGAACCATGTATCCACCATAGGTAGAAAAAAGTCATACTTTTTAGATGAATCTTTTATGCAATTGACTAATGGATCCATTACGCAGTTCAGGTCCTATGCCTTTGGCGGCTATAGGATGCACTGGTAGCGTGAGGTAGATCGATGTATCATCACTATAGCTCTTATGTGATGGTTGTCAGTTAGAGAAACTCCTACAGAAGTTATTGTATTTTTATATACATCAATTTATTGTATTTTTACATACATTCCATAGTCATGTTGTAACCTTGTATATACACAGAGTTGACATCATGTTTTTAAACATCTTTTCTTTATATTGCACTTGTTTTAAAATGCTTTATATTGAAATGAGTTCAGTTAAGTAGTCATGAGTTGAGAAGAGCCAAAGTAAGTGTTTCTCTCAAATTCTTTCTAGCATATGTTGTTTTAGCTTTCCAACTCGCATACTCGTACATTCAATGTACTGATGCTAGTTGGCCTGCATCGTCTTATGATGTAGACACATGTAACTTGGATCGGCATTTCAACACATCATTGAACTAGTGAGCAGTTCAGAGTCGGTTGGTGAGCCTCGTTGCCTTCCCAAGGATCCATTTCATTGCTTGCTAGTTTAGTTTATTAGGATGTTGTGGGGTCTGTCCCAGCATCCATCTCAATTGTTATTAGAGGCTTCATAGACAGTCATATATTTGTCCTTTGAGTCTTTTCATTATCATTTCTTATTGTCAAGACTTGGGTTGCCATTTTTGGCCAAGTTGAATGTTTAACCTTTAAACAGTCTCAGTTATTGTATTATTCAGTTCAGTTAAGTTCATTGATCATTATAGAATGGTTCGCTTGGGGCCAACAATGGTCTTCGAGTGCCGGCCACGTCCATGGTGCAGGCTCGAGGCGTGACAAACTTGGTATCAGAGCCCAGAGCTCAAGAGTCTTAGGGAGTCTATGAAGTCGAGTCTGTAGAGTCCTAGTTATCGGTGTGAAGCGCGCCACATCTCTAATTAGGAGGCTACACCATTTTGGAATTTCTTCACTTTTTTCACACTCATTTCATGCGTTAGAGTTTATCTCTAAAAAGTTTCCCTCTAATTGGTGCTTGCGCGTGTTTAAGATAATTATGCCTCCACGAAGAGCTGTTAGAGGTCTTCCAGCTAGGAGGAATGTTGAGGAACAAAAGTTACCCACTGCACTTAAAGTGCAACCGCAAGGAGAAGTTACAAATGCTGAATTCAGAGAAGCAATTATAATGCTGAGTCAAGCTGTGACCAACCAGGTTGGGCAACAAAGAAGAGCTCGAGAAGAAGGGGCTGACACTTCAAGGATTCGTGAGTTCTTGAGGATGAATCCCCCAAGTTTCACTGGTTCGAGCACTACTGAGGATCCACAGAACTTCACTGAGGAACTAAAAAAGGTATTCGATGTGATGCATGTTGCTGATACTGAGAGAGTTGAGCTAGCTGCATATCAGATGAAAAATGTTGTTAGGACTTGGTTTGATCAGTGGAAAGGGGGTAGAGATGATGATGCACCACCTGCGAGTTAGGCATGTTTCAAAGAGGCTTTCTTGGGGTGATTCTTTTCCCGGGAATTGAAAGAGGCTAAGGTATGAGAATTTCTTACACTTAAGCAGGATTCTATGAGTTTTCATGAATATGGGTTAAAGTTCACCCAACTATCCCGTTATGCTCCGGAAATGGTTAAGGACATGAGGAGTAAAATGAGCTTGTTTGTTTCTGGGTTGGTCCGTCTATCAAGCAAAGAGGGCCGTGCAGCAATGCTTATTGGAGACATGGACATTTCAAGGTTGACGGTCTATGTGCAGCAGGTAGAGAAAGAGAAACTGAGAGATAGAGAGGAGTTCAAGAACAAGAGGGCAAAGACAGGGAACGAGTTCTGGCAGCAGAAGAGTAATGCTGACCGGTCATCTTTCTAATAGAAACAGTAGGGACATGCTCTATCATCTGCTAGTACACCTGCACCTAAGAACAAGGGTGAGTACTATGGTTAGAATTCTAGAGCTAAGCCTGTTTATTCTTAGGGCAGTGTGGCGCAAAGGGGTAGTAAGCCTCTTGCCTGCGCCAAGTGTGGTAGGAACCATTCAGGTGTTTGTCGTGAGGGCTCCACTAGTTGTTTCAAGTGTGGTCATAGTGGGCATTTCATGCGAGAGTGTCCAAAGAACAAGCAGGGAAATGGTAATGGGGGCAATACAACTCAGTCTTCTTCAGTCACTCCACCAGACAGAACTGCACCTAGATGAGCTACTTTCGGTACTGGCGGAGGAGCAAACTGCCTCTATGTGATCACTGGTCGCCAAGAGTAAGAGGATTCTCCAGATGTTGTCACTGGTATGATTCAAGTCTTTGACTTTACTGTTTATGCCTTGCTAGATCCAAGATCGAGTTTATCTTTTGTAACTTCATATGTTGCTATGAATTTTGATGTTATTCCTGAGCAACTTAGTGAACCATTCAGTGTTTCTACACATGTTGGTGAGTCTATTCTAGCAGAGAGAGTCTATCGTGTTTGTCCTGTTTCCGTCAATCACAAGGGTACCGTGGCTGATTTAATTGAGTTAGACATGGTAGACTTTGATGTCATTCTTGGTATGGATTGGCTTCATGCCTGTTATGCCTCAGTTGATTGTAGTACTAGAGTAGTAAAGTTTCAGTTTCCAAATGAGCCAGTCTTAGAGTTGAAATATAGTTCAGCAATGCCTAAGGGTCGTTTCATTTCGTACCTTAAGGTAAGGAAGTCAGTTTCGAAGAGTTGTATCTATCACTTAGTCTGAGTTAATGACTCAAGTGTTGAGGTACCTCTTATTCAGTCAGTTCCAGTAGTAAAAGAGTTTCCAAAAGTCTTTCTAGATGATCTTCTCGGAGTCCCTCCTAAGAGAGAGATAGACTTCAGTATAAACCTTCTTCTAGATACTCATCCTATATCTATTCCACCATATAGAATGACACCGACAGAGTTGAAAGAGTTGAAAGAGCAGTTAAAGGATCTGTTAGATAAGGGCTTCATTCGACCAAGTGTCTTGCCTTGGGGCGCTCCGATCTTGTTTGTGAGAAAGAAAAATGGTTCCCTTAGGATGTGTATAGACTACCGCCAATTGAACAAGGTTACCATCAAGAACAAGTATCCTTTTCCAAGAATTAATGATCTTTTCGATCAACTTCAGGGTGCTTTTTGTTTTTCTAAGATAGACCTCATATCAGGTTACCATCAATTGAAAGTAAGGGAATGTGACATTCCAAAGACAACATTCAGGACCCGTTATGGTCATTATGAGTTTTTGGCCATGTCGTTCGGTTTAACTAATGCACCTCCAGCGTTTATGGACCTTATGAATAGAGTTTTCAAACCTTATTTAGATATGTTTGTTATCATCTTCATTGATGACATACTAATCTATTCAAGGAAAGAAGAAGATCATGCTAGCCATCTCAGAATAGTTCTTAAGGCTTTGAAAGATAGAGAGTTGTATGCCAAGTTCTCTAAGTGTGAGTTTTGGCTTGAGTCTGTGGCGTTCTTGGGCCACATAGTTTCCGGTGATGGAATTAGAGTGGATACTCAGAAAATTGAGGCAGTGCAGAATTGGCCTAGACCCACATGTCTAACTGATATTAGGAGTTTCTTAGGTTTGGCTGGTTATTATAGAAGGTTTGTAGAGGGGTTTTCATCCATTTTGTCCCCTTTGACGAAGTTGACTCAGAAAACAGTAAAATTTCAATGGTCTGAAGCTTGTGAGAAAAGCTTTCAGGAATTGAAAAAGAGGCTGACTACTGCCCCAGTTTTGACCTTACTAGAAGGTACTCAAGGTTTTGTGGTGTATTGTGATGCATCTATTGTTGGTTTGGGTTGTGTCTTAATGCATAATGGCAAAGTTATAGCTTATGCCTCCAGACAGTTGAAAGTTCATGAAAAGAATTATCCAACCCATGATCTAGAGTTGGCTGTTGTAGTTTTTGCTTTGAAGATATGATGCCATTATTTGTATGGTGTTCATGTGGATGTGTTTACCGATCACAAGAGCCTCCAATATGTGTTCACTCAGAAAAAGCTTAATCTCAGACAGAGAAAGTGGTTAGAGTTACTCAAGGACTACGACATGAGTATTCTTTACCACCCAGGTAAGGCTAATGTTGTTGTTGATTCCTTAAGGAGGTTGTCTATGGGTAGCACAACCCATGTTGAAGAAGGAAAGAGAGAGTTAGCAAAAGATGTGCACAGACTGATACGTCTGGGAGTCAGACTTATGGATTCCACAGAAGGAGGAATAGTGGTAACAAATGGGGCTGAGTCATCATTAGTGTCAGAAGTAAAAGGGAAGCAAGACCAATACCTTATTTTGCTTGAATTGAAGGCAATTGCTCATAAGTAAAGAGTATTAGATTTTGAACAAGGGGGAGATGGTGTATTGAGATATCAAGGTAGGTTCTGTGTACCTGTCACGACCCAAGCCTAGGGCCTAGACGTGACATGGAGAATGAGGAACCCGAAGGGACCCCAAACAAGCCTCTCAAACTTGTCATCACACTTCATCGGTCGCGGAAGTACATTCAACATTAATTAACGGGAAATAGGGACTAAGGGCAAACCATCTCAAAATGACATCATAGAACAAGAGTCAAGCTCATTTACAAAATCCTTGTCCAACGCACACCTCTACATACATAGATAGGATGGGGGCCATGACATATTACCGGCTCCCCTCATAGTTAAAATACAATTGCAAGCTAAAGTCTCAAAACATAGGAGTAGGAAACATAACATAGCCCTCGAATCATTGAGGACTCACCAACAAACTCGGATAAGCGTCGTACTAGCCACGTGAATGGAAAGAAGGATCAAGAGTAGCTTCGGTCCCTACATGGTGACATCATGTAGGCAAAATATGCGTTAGTACTTGGAATGTACTAAGTATGCGGGGTGCAACACAACAATAGACAAGGACACAATCGAAATACAAGAAATAGTTTCATAGGCATTATGAATAACAATATGAGGATGCATGATCAAAGTGAAGTCAAAACATGTTTAAGTAAATCTATACTAATAGTAGATATCATATGTGTATACATGATCCAACCAATCTATAACCCCAACTTAGGATGGGGGATGCCGTTCACACCCGGACACCCTGGTGGCAAGGTATAAACCCCTCACATGGTTGATGTTGGTCACACCCCAAACATCCTAGGTGGTGAGATATAAACCTCTCACATGGTTGATGTTGGTCACACCCCAAGCATCCTAGGTGGTGAGATATAAATCTCTCACATGGTTGTCCGGTTCTTTTCCCCCGGACTGGGCATGGTCATGCAACACTTTATATAGGAAATTCTCATTAGGCTCTAATGTAATCTCACGTATGGAATGAACATATAAACAAGCTTAGTTTGTCATCAACACATCTCTGGATTGCCATACATCTCATAACTCAAGCTTTAAAGCATCGATTCATCAATTCTCCATAGTTGGACATTTTGTCAAACACCTTGAAGGCATGTAGTGGAATCAAAGAGCATGGAAAATATGGTAGTAATTATGCAGCCAAACCAATGAACAACCTACAACAACACCCTTTTTAACACCCACAATACCATATGAAAATCTCCACATCCATTCCAAATTTAGATTCAAGTTCTAGAGTCACAACATGCTCAAAACAATCACTTTTCATGTTTAAAATTCAATGTGCAAGAAATTACTACAAAGAACAAGACTAATTTATGAATCTTAACTTAAACAATGAATTAGTGAGTAGAATAGAGTCTAGGCACTATGGGTGGAAGGACCCATGATTTCAACACCACATACCTTGAGTTCTTATGAAGGTCTTGAGAGTGTCTTCAATGGAAGCTTGGAACTTGGAGCAAGAGTCTCTTCAATCTTGAGAAAGGTTTTGGATTAGGGTTCTTGAGGGAAAATGTGTCTAAGTATGGGAGAGATGTTTTGGAAAATGTTTTAGAGATGGGAATTGAACTAATGGTATATAGGAAATAACATATGTCCTTTGGAAAACTGGTCCAACACTTAGAAAAAAAAATGAGGCGGGTGAACAGTAATTTCGGTCACTGGAAATTTGCATTTCCTGCCGGACAGATTTTACGAAAATGGGCATAACTTCTTCGTCTGAACTCCGAATGAGGTGAAACGAAGTGGTTTAGGTAGATAACTCAAAGGGCTTTCCATGGATATGTTATGGGCCAACCAATTATTTGTGTGCTAGGAGATATGACCCTCCAAAGTAGACCCTCGAAAAAGGCTTCACTTGGGAATTTCGGATTTTGATACGGTTGCTCTAAAATTTGGGTTAGATCCTTTTCCCACTCAATTTGACCCCCTAAACAAGAATATGAAGTCAGATTTTTGAAAAACGAAACGGATTTTTTTTTATATAGCTAAACAAATTTCCCGTAACTTTCTAAGCACATTTTTAAGAACTTTTTGGGTCATTTCAGTACCAATGGTGGATGGACTCCAAGAAAGGATCATGGAGGAAGCTCATAGCTCCAGATATTCCATTCATCCGTGGTCCACAAAGATGTATCGTGATTTGAAAGAGGTGTATTGGTGGAATAGTATGAAGAAGGGCGTTGCGAAATTTGTGGCTAAGTGTCCAAATTGCCAACAAGTTAAAGTGAAGCATCAAAGGCCCGATGGTTTGGCTCAAAATATAGAACTTTCATAATGGAAGTGGGAGATGATAAATATGGATTTCATCACAGGCTTGCCAAGGTCTCACAGACAACATGATTCTATTTGGGTGATTGTCGACAGAGTGACAAAATCAACCCACTTTTTACCGGTAAAGACTACTCATTCAACAAAAGATTATGCCAGGTTATATATTCAGGAGGTGGTAAGACTTTATGGAGTGCCAGTCTCCATTATTTCATATAGTAGGGCACAATTTACTGCACAGTTCTGGAAATCGTTTCAGAAAGGCTTGGGTTCAAAGGTGAACTTAAGTACTGTCTTTCATCCTCAGACTGATGGGCAAGTAGAGCGCACTATTCAGGCATTAGAATATATGTTGAGGACTTGTGTGATTGATTTCAAAGGGAATTGGGATGATCACCTACCTCTCATTGAGTTTGCTTACAACAACAATTATCACTCTAGCATCCAAATGGCTCCTTATGAAGCTCTTTATGGAAGAAGATGCAGATCTCCTATTGGATGGTTTTGAAGTTGGTGAAACAAGGTAGATAGGACCATATTTAGTTCACCAAGCTATGAAAAAGGTGAAAGTGATTCAAGAAAGGTTGAAAATGACACAGAGTCGTCAAAAATCCTACACTGATGGTAGGAGAAGGGCGTTAGAGTTCGAAGTAGATGATTGGGTATATTTGAAAGTTTCACCCATGAATGGTGTAATGAGGTTTGGTATGAAGGGGAAGCTTAGTCCCCGATATATTGGACCTTATCGAATATCCAAAAGGATGGGCAATGTAGCTTATGAGTTGGAGCTCTCACAAGAGTTAGCCGCGGTTCATCTAGTGTTTCACATCTCTATGTGGAAGAAGTGCATGGGCTATCCTTCATTCATCATACCAACTGAAAGTATTGAGATCAAGGATAGATTATCTTATGAGGAGATTCATGTTCAAATTCTAGATCGCCAAGTTCGCAAGTTAAGGGAAAAAGGGGTTGCATCAGTGAAAGTCCTTTGGAGGAACCAAATTGTTGAAGAAGCTAATTGGGAAGCTGAAGAGGATATGAAAAAGAGATATTCACATCTCTTTGAGTCCGGAGAAATACAGACCAAGGTACTAATTTTCTTCTTAGTACTCTTTAAATTATGAGTGAGCATGTTGTTTGTTTGCATTTAATTGTTGGGTGTTTGAACTTGATGTTACCCCATTAGCCTAGTAAGAGTAATTTCATTCGAGGACTAATGTTCCTAGGGGGGGAGATATTGTAACTTCTCACAATTTGAAATAATTAGGAAGAAGCTAAGAAGTTGAAATAGTCATTTTTGGAAAGAATGATAATCTGGAAATTTTGTCAAGTTAGAAAAAAATGAGTTTTTGGTCAACTTCAAATGGCTATAACTCCTAGCTCAAGAGAAGTTAGGTGTACTTCCAAATATGGTTGGAATGATCTTTCCAACGTCGCTGATTTTGTGCGATTCCGAGTTTGTATGAGTAAGCTATGCCCCTTGGAAGTTGGGTTGTTGGATTAAGGAAAGTCTTATCCGGGTTTGGAAGGGTAATTTAGTCTTTTCCTTACCTAATTATTCTAATTCATTTTAGGAGATTTATTGGGGTAAAACCATATTTTGGTCAGTTTAGAAAAAATTAGAATTTTCACGCTAGGGCATGGAGAAAAGAGAAAAAAATATAAAGGAGAAGAGAAATCAAGAATCGTCGAGGTCGTTGTAGTTTGGCTTGTGGAATTCATCGGGGGTGATACCTACAAGGTATGTGAGATCACATAGCATTGGGTTAGTTCACCCACGCGCCAATTATGATTTAACTCAGCGAATTTAAGTCTTTGAAAATTTAGACATTGAGTTCTTGATGAACATTGTTGAAGGTTTTTCTTGAATTCTTGTGGGTTGTGTTGATTGAAGTTTCTTGCGATTTTATTCATGTTTTCGGGTGAAATTTTGGTTTAAATCTATCATATTGAGGGTTTAAATGATCCTAAGTGTTTGGGAAAAGAACCATTGAAGTTTAGAGGGTTTAGAATTGAAAAACGGAGAAGTAAAATCGTCAAACACCTGGGGAAGGGGGTGGGGCGTCGCGCCAGTCATCGCCCCCCAAAAGGGGCTCTGAAGTTTACCCCTTGAGCGAAGCGCCAGCCAGTGCGCCCCAGCAGGTCCTCTAAAGTTTGAGGGCTGGCGCCCCGCACCTCTTAGAGCGCCAGGGACGCCAGTTCTCCCCATTTGTTCTCCACATTTTCGTACTTGTTCTCTAGCAATGTACCTATGTTTCTAAGTTGATTCCAACACTCTAAGGTACATCTAAACATCATGAAATCATCCATAAACGTGAGATCATGAACCTTGAATCCATAATTCAATTCAAGGATCAGTTAAGAGTCAAGTCAAGAGCACTTAAGGTCAAAGTCAAGAGAAGTCAATAGTCAAGTTAAGATAAGTTCTTAAAGTTTTCCAAGAGTCTTTCACAAATGTTTTAACTTTGTTAGTATATGGGGACTATGTATTCCCAAAGAGATTTAAAAATGTTTTCACATTTTAATAAGCACGGAAACTGAGATTTCCAAAGAGCCTTCGGGGATCAGTTAAGAGTCAAGTCAAGATCACTTAAGGTCAAAGTCAAGAGAAGTCAATAGTCAAGTTAAGATAAGTTCTTAAAGTTTTCCAAGAGTCTTTCACAAATGCTTTAACTTTGTTAGTATATGGGGACTATGTATTCCCAAAGAGATTTAAAAATGTTTTCACATTTTAATAAGCACGGAAACTGAGATTTCCAAAGAGCCTTCAGGGATCAGTTAAGAGTCAAGTCAAGAGCACTTAAGGTCAAAGTCAAGAGAAGTCAATAGTCAAGTTAAGATAAGTTCTTAAAGTTTTCCAAGAGTCTTTCACAAATGTTTTAACTTTGTTAGTATATGGGGACTATGTATTCCCAAAGAGATTTAAAAATGTTTTCACATTTTAATAAGCACGAAAACTGAGATTTCCAAAGAGCCTTCGGGCTAGTTTTCAGAAAAGAGTAATAGCTTTTTAAATGAAGCAAGAAGGGAAACTGAGATTTCGAAGATAGCCTTTGAGCTAAGTTTTGAGCACTAATCTCAAATCACTAAAAAACTATGTTTTTAAAACATAAGAGCCAGTATATTTTGGGAGTAGTATTGAGCACCGAATTGGGGACGAGCATGAGTTCAGATAACTCACGTCACCATAGAACCATGTAGCCACCATGGGTAGAAAAGGGTCATACTTTTTAGATGAATCTTTTATGCAATTGACTAGTGGATCCATTAGGCAGTTCAGGTCCTATACCTTTGGCCGGGTATAGGATGCGCTGGCAGCGTGAGGTAGATCGTTGTATCATCACTATAGCTCTTATGTGATGGTTGCCAGTTAGAGAAACTCCCACAAAAGTTATTGTATTTTTATATACATCAGTTTATTGTGTTTTTACATACATTCCAGAGTTATCTTGTATCCTTGTATATACACAGAGTTGACATCATATTTTTAAACATCTTTTCTTTATATTGCAGTTGTTTTAAACTACTTTATATTGAAATGAGTTCAGTTAAGTATTCATGAGTTGAGAAGAGCCAAGGTAAGTGTTTCTCTCAAATTCTTTCTAGCATATGTTGTTTTAGCTTTCCAACTCGCATACTCGTACATTCAATGTACTGATGCTAGTTGGCCTGCATCGTCTTATGATGCAGACACAGGTAACTATGATCGACATTCCGACGCATCGTTGAACTAGTGAGCAGTACAGAGTCTGTTGGTGAGCCTTCTTGCTTTCCCGAGGATCCATTTCATTGCTTGCTAGTTTAGTTTATTAGGATGTTGTGGGGTCTGTCCCAACATCCATCTCAGTTGTTATTAGAGGCTTCATAGACAGTCAGATGTTAATCCTTTGAGTCTTTTCATTATCATTTCTTATTGTCAAGACTTGGGTTGCCACTTTTGGCCAAGTTGAATGTTTAACCTTTAAACATTCTCAGTTATTTCATTATTCAGTTCAGTTAAGTTCATTGATCATTATAGATATGAATGGTGTCTTCCGTTGAGTTAAGTAAGCTAGGCCAAGGGTTTGCTTGGGGCTAGCAATGGTCTTCGAGTGTCGGCCACGTCCAGGGTGTAGGCTCGGGGTGTGACAGCAGATAACAACTCAATATATTAAAAAATACAATATAACTTAGTTTGTATGTAAAAATATAAAATAAACTCTACTTGGGAGATTCTCTGACCGACAACCATCAGTATGAGCTATGTGATGAAACAACGTCTCGTCTACGCTTTCAGAACTATCTTATACCTTGTCGGGGTGTAGAACTCCTCAACTAAGTGGATCCACTAGTCTATGCTTAAAAGCAAAAAGTAATCATCTAAAAAGTATGACCCTTTCTACCCACGTTGGCTACATGGTTTATGAGGGGCAATGAGTTATTTGAAATCTCCCTCATATCGGTGTTCAATACTACTCCCAAAATATAACTTAGCTCATATGTTTTAAAGAAAACATTTCCTCATCCTTGACCTTGAGATTATTACTCAAAAGATTTCTCTAAAAAGAGATAGTACTCAAAAATCCTCACAACTCATTTGAAAATCTCAGTTTCCTCCTCATTTTAAAAGTAAAAGGATTTACTCTTGGGAATACTTAGTCCCCATATATTCATTTTAGAAAATGAACTCAACTTTACTCATCCTCATACTCAAGTACTCATGTCTTAAAACAAGTTTAAAAAAATTGTAAAAGACTTCTCAATATGACTCGAAAGAACTCTCAAAACTTAACGCTTAATTCTACCTTAATATGAATTATGAATTCAAGGTTATGATTCATGTTATGAATGATCTTTTGATGTTTAGATGTAGTTGAGAGTGATTAGAATCAATAGGGAGCAAAGGTATACTTTAAAAGAACTTAAACAGACAAAACGACGGAAAAAAGGTGGGGGCAAACGACCCGGGCGCATTGCTGGTGCGGGGCGCGAGCCCCTGAAGTTCAGAGACACTGATCTGGCGCATCTGGGCGCACCGCCCCAGCCTCTCCCCAAAACTTCCCGACGAATTTTCTCTTTTGTTTTCTGACCATAACTCGCCTAGAATCGATTGTTTTCCTCAATTTTTCCTTAGATTTAGTTACCCACTACAAGTACATGGGAATCTACTAAAAAACAACCCTTAACTCAATACATTTATCTCAAGAACTTATCAAACTCGTCCTAATTCAAGAACGAAAGCAACACATCAAGAACTTAAATCTTTCAATATTTATGGACGAATTCAAATATATAAATCATGATTGGCGTGTGGGAGAACGAACCCAACACTATGAAAACTTAAATACCTTAATTTGGCAAAAATCCTCGAAAAATCTTACGAATCCTAACGAACGCCTTGAACTTTTCTCTTTTCTCCTTTCCTTGAACTCTTCTCAAAACCCTAAGGTATCTAGGATTGGTAAAACTGAACTAAATCGGTTTTGACCCCAAAAATAATACTAATTTCGTTTTAAGCTAATGGGGTAAGGAAAAGACCAATATACCCTCACTAGTTCAGGTAACTTTCCTTAACTGGACAGACAAATTTCAAATGGCCATATCTCCCCCATCCAAACTCGGCGGCATTGGAAAGAAGATTCCAAGACCTTTCATTTGATATCTTATAGGTCACCTAACTCATCCTGCATCGAAAGTTATGGTCGTTTGAAGTTGACCCAAAACTCATAACTCGGCATAACTTTGCAAAATTTCAATATAGCTATTTCCAATTTAGTGCTTTCCCAATTTAGCTCTTTCGAAGGCAGGATGTTACATACTAGACCTTCCTCTTTATTAGAGAAAATGACATAAATAGTCCCTTAATTATAAGAGTAGGTCTGAAATAGACCCTCAACTATACAATTAAAGAATTTAGTCCTTTAACTATTCAAAAACTTATCAGTTTTGGTCCCTTAACTATATACTTACTGAGTTTAGTCCTTTAACTATAAACTTACAAATTTTAGTCCTTTAAGTATTCAAAAACTTATTAGGTTTGGTCTTTGTCCATTTTTTTAATACAAATAGCTTAGCTTTATATTAACGAAAATATTCGTGAAATTAAATCTTTAACCCATTTTTTAAAGTTGTTTCTCTATCCCCGCCCTTTTTTCTTCAAATTACTCTTATAATAATTTTATTTTAAACTTATAAAATACTATAAATATGAGATAATTAATTTAAAAATGAATCACAACAGTTAGCATGCCACGTGTATGGCACATATTTATTACTAGTAATAGCTTTCATTTTCCCAAACAAAAACAAAAAATTAGAAGAAGAAATTTTGTGGATAAGGTAATCCAAGAATCTCCCAACTCACAAAGAGTAGTAGTGATTTGTCTCTCTATCCCAAAAACACCTCAAAAACTCACTCTTAGTAGCAGAAAAAAAAAGAAAAAAAGAAAGGGGCAATGGAAGTGGCTATGTCTTTGAATCCATTGGTTAGATTACCCCTTTCAAATTCAAGAAACCATGAAGATTTTTCACTGCTTAAACATTCAGTTGTTTCCACAACAAGAAGAACAACCCAGAAGAGAAAATTGTTAGTGGTTGAAGCAAAAGGAAGGAAAGGAGGTATGGCTGCTCGTCAGTACCAACGTATGGCTCCTCCTATGCCCAAGATTGAAGATGATGGAAACCCTAAATTCGTTATTTTTATACGAATGGCTAATGTTAGTTCTCTTTATATCTTTCATTTTTACTTACTTTAATCAATACAATTTTTGTGCGGAGTTTCAGTAGCTCAGTTGATTGGTTACGCTGGTGAGTGTTCTATTCCCCACCTTCTAATTCGCTCCCCTAACCCCAATTTTTAAAAGAAAATAAGAGTAAAAGGATAAAATTGTTGTTGTATTTATTAAGTAAGTACCTACTTAATTTTGATGTAGTTTGAGCTTATAGCTGGTAAAGATTAGTGTGATTTTTTGTCAATTGGGTGAATAAAGTTTGCGCCTTTGACATTCTTCTTGTTAATTGGTTGAGGGAATGAGTTGTTGTCTTTATCAATCTTCAGCTCATGAGCTAGCTTTTAAGTTGATGTAAGCCCAATATTTATTTATTTATTTTTGCATGATATTAGAGCCAGACCAATCTCAATTCTTTGTTTACCCAATGTTGGGCCCCTTGTTATGTTGTTCGTGCTCTAGATGTCTACTCTTTAAGTCTAAGTATCACACGTTTGTTGAGGCAGGGAATTGTTGGGTTTTCGACCATCCTTAACTTATGAGCTATCTTTGAGATGGAATAGACAAATGTCCATTTTCTGACGCTTGGGAGAAAAGGCTAGACTTGTATGTGTGCTATTATCCAAAACTAGAAGCAAGATTTGAGTTTGAATAATCAAATCGTATGTGGAAGTTAGATTGATGGATTTGAAATCAACTGATATAACTAGTTTAATATGATTAGTTAAGGGTACTGAATCTTTTCATAGAAAAATATTTGTATGCTTAAGTAGGCGTCAACTAGTTAATCCTCACATTCCTCTGTAATCATCTTAACTCACCATCCTTCATTGCTACCTTAATAAGGTCAAATGGAATCGACTTTGAGATGAACATAGGAAGATCCACAGCTCATTTAAAGTTTTAAACTTTATCTCTTTGTTCTTATTTCTTCATTCACATAAACTAACTCAAGATCTTATTGATCTACATTTGTGCTTGCGGAAATTCTGATTCTTGTTTTTTTTATATTCCTTGGGCAGGTTTATCTTTGGTACCCCCTCAATATCGTAACAGGTGGCACGACTGCAAAAATTATGGTTGCTGCAAAAGACAACTTCCTTGGGAAATATATATACAAAGATACTCTAGCTAGGAATCTCGCAGCAGTGATTTACAATGTAAGTGCCTGTGATTTGTCAGTCAAGCACTCCTGTTCCTAATAGATGAGTATTCTGAAATCATTCTACGTAGTTGTAAATGAATTAATACCCAAAAGAAACTGATCACGGAAGCCCACCTCATAGTCTGAGAGTTCATAACAAGGCAAAACATTCATATTGATCCTACCTTAAATTTACAATGTACCAGAAAGATGAGTAAATGATCAAGGCCTACACGCCTATACACCTACACTATAACAATGTTTATTTACGCTAATTTTGTGGTATATTGTTACTGGGATGCTTTAACTTTCTTTCTATGGAACAGGATGAGAAGGAAATACAGAAATTGGCAATGAAACAGCATCGTGTATTGAAGTCTGCCACAGAATTTAGATATGGATACAAACTTGTTGTAATATTCTAATTCTCTGCACCATTTATTTGATTCTTTGTTTTATTTTGCATTCTTGCTAATTCGTAAGACACTTGTAAAAAAAAGAGCTCATTTTCTTAAAAATCTGTCTGATATGCAGGAGAATAACAATTTGAGGGCTGCCCTTTCGACCTCAGATGTGATTGAGGTATGAAACTGACATCCGTTCTAACGTTTTTGTGTACAACAATTATAGATGGTTGGATATTCTAAACCATTAGAAAATAAACAAAATCTTGAGAACAGATAATGATCTGTACCTTGTTTGTTATCTGCTTAGTGTTATAGTAGCACGTTATTATGCTTTTCAGCTAGATGACATCTTTTTAATCTTCATTTGAACCTTTCAGCTTCCGACCCCAGATAAGCTTAAAACAGTTGTTGATAAGGTGAAGGATTTCTTCGGAGACGCTAAGGAGTCATTTGGTAAGCTGACAGCTCTTCCAGAGCCATCAGAGGAAGATGCACCAAAAGAAGGATCCAAAGATAAAACAACGTAAGTCAGGCATAACTTAGATGATTGTCGTTACATTCTTTGTGACATACTGTATGTAACTAAACATTCTTAACTTAGCAGGGCGAAGAAGTGAAAACAAGCTCCCACAGACGAGGAAACTGAGGAACTATACTTCAAAGCATACTTCTTAAACAAAAAGTTTTCAGCCCTTTGATTTTTCATGCTTTTGATTGATTAGATTGTAATATACTCGAAAAACGCTACTGGAAAATTTTGTTAAATAACCTCAATTTGGTTAGATAATTGTATGAGCAAGTCTTTTGTTAATGTGAAATGTGTTTTAATCTATGGATTTGTCCCCTTTACTTTCTTTTTTTTGGTTTTCCATCCGGTGTCCGGTATCCACATTGGAGCCCAACTAAATTTGGATTCACGCCGGGAAGTCCCACATTGGGGTAAGGCGCTCCCTTTACATTTGTAAGTAAAATTTTATTTAAAACTAGGTCATATAAAAGTGATTTTGTGCTCACATGTTGTGAATATTAAGTGATTTTGTATGAGAATTAAGTGAGATGGAAGGAGGAGGGTATGATTGAACAGAAAAAATAATTAAGTGATGGTTTGATCATGAAATTATTTCACTCTAAATCACTCACAAAAATTCAAAAATAACTCGAGAGAATACACTAACCATATGAAAAGATCAAGAATTCAAACACATTGATATTTGAGACATTGTGTAAAAGCAAGCTTTTTTGAATTAAATATGAAGTCCTATTTAAGAACTCAATAAAAGATGCCCCTCCACTAATAAAATAAATTCATCAAACACTAAAGATCTTCTAAAAATAGAAAACAAAATTATAATCATAATGCAACAAAGTAATGTAATTTATAATTGCATTTAACTTGTTCTTAAATGGAATAAAGATATAATTAGTCACTCATAAACATACACAGTTTCCATCAACACAAGTTGGAAAACCCATTTCACATTTCAAAAAATCACATTCTTCTCTACTCTGACATGGATTTGGGCATTCTTCCATTATTCCTTCTGAAGATGACAAAATTCATTAACATATAGTTAGGAGCGGCAAACAGACGGGTCAGATAAAATACGTGCAGGTTGAAAATGAGGTAAATAAAAATAAATAAAATATTCAATTCGTTCATGAATCAATCATTATTAGGTGAGAAGATAAGCTAAAAAATTAAATAAGCTAAGGTTTTTCAGAAAGAAAGCACACGAAATATTCAATATTTGTCATGATTCTAGTAACAATCGTTACAAAAAGAAGAAATTAATTCTGTTACTAAATTGTTCATAGCTAACATATATTTTTTCAACAATTCATTATTAATTTGATTTAGTGATGAGTTTTACTACAACTACATAATTTATCCATTGTTAAATCTTATTTTTTAGTAATGAAATAGTGAATCATACATAAATATTGAAATAGAAAAAAAGTTTTACAAACCACAATTAATTAGAGTATATGCCTATAATGTTTTATGCTTTTAACTACACTTGTATAGTGTGGCCTAAACTTTTTAAAAAAAATGTAATTGAAGTAGACATTTTCCAAGGATGGAGTATACAAGTATACCTTTTATTTTAAGATAACCTTTTTTTTCACGAGACAAAAGCTACGATAAAATAAAGTAAGAGAAAGGAGGGACCTTCATGATTTGTGGAATATGTGTTGGAATGTGCTAAACATACACAAACCCCACCAACACAAGTTCCAAGTGCATCTTGACATTTCAAGAAACCACAATCTTGACTAGTCTGACAATCACATATTCGTCCTGTCACCATATCTGAACATAACAAAGTTTGTTAGCAAGACTGTTTCAAAGATATTCTCGACTCAAGTGAAGCGAATCAGAATAGTAATAAAAAAGAAAAATAATTTAAAAAAAAATATGATAACTAATAAAAAAATTGATGCAAAGACCAATATATAATATCAACAACATAATGTGATAGAATTAATTAGGTATACATAAAATCTAATTTTCTTTCATCTCCACATATATATCGTGTGATTACAAAGCATTACACGCAACTACACATGTTATTATAGCCTGGATCCGCCATGTTATTTGGGAAAAACCTTCATCACTTGAAAAAAAAACTTCTTAAAACTTTTTTTCTTTTACTCAAAATCACATCATAATTAAACCTTAATGAGGTATAATTTATGTTTAAATTTTGTCTATATAAGTGATTGTATAATACATATAGAGATATAGAAAAAGAGAGGAACATAGATGATCATGTATTAACCTTGTGAAATAATCAAGAATGAGACTACCAAAAGCAAAGTCACCAAAGTCTTGGCCATATTGTATAACATAATTGTTTTCTTTTTTTTACTTTAGAGTGTTGATGTTTACCACATTATATATAATAGTTAGTTCATTAATCGCTAATTTTCTTTCTATAAATACAAAATAAAGTTTATTGGAATTTTTTTCGTCATCAAATCTTGAAATTAGTTATGACTTTAGAGAAATTGTTTGGTTTGTGGGAAGTAATTAGTCAAATAAATATCCCTTCTTTATATAGAGATTTGCTAAAATTCTCTTCCAAATTTCGTATCATGAAATATTTAAAAATTGGGATCTTTACATAATTATAATTACTCATGTAAGAATCAATACTATTTAGTCACTAATATTTGAGTAAATTTTATTGTACCCTTTCCAAATTTATCTTAATTAGTTTTGTTACTTGTATTATTGCTGGTATTAAAATTTTACTTTTAACTATTAATTATTTTATAGCACATTCATTATATTTTCATGTCAATTTTACATACTTAAAGGTGTAGTCATTTTTTAAAACATTTTACTTGGTACTTAGCTTGAAAGTAAAATATAACAATTTCGTATGAAAATATAATTTATAGGTGATACACTATTTTAAAATTCTGAAATCACCTAAAAATGTTCATTTAAGGGATATTTTTGTTTCATACAAAAAATAATGCAATTAATTAAATGAAATAAAATTACTTATTTCGATAAAATATATAGGAGAACCTACTAATTTCCCTTCCATAGGAGAAAGTTATTCTCCATTGGAACAGTTTTTATAAAAAAATCTTGAAATTAAATTTGGTCAAAGAAATCTTTGATTTATGGAAAGTAATTAGTCAATTACCAACACTTTTTTTGTATATAGATTTGCTCAATCTTTTTACAAATCTCGTATAATGCAATATAGTTAAAATTGAGATCTTTACATGATTATTCCTGGTGTAAAAATCTATTTTTATTAGAGGTGTAAAAAATGAGCCCAATTATAAGTAACCCATCTAATTCGTTCTGAATTTTAAGAATTAGGCTTGAGATAATTTGAATTGGGTTCAATCTCGACTCATTCAAGCCTTTACTCATTTAAGAGCATCCTTAATTGAGCACAATTTAATCTCCAATTTTATTTTATTTTTAAATTCTCGCGTTGAAATTCAAATTGTGGTTATAAAATTTAAATAACAATATATTAAAATTATTGAGATTAAGCGGTCAAGACCCAACCCACTTTTAAGCCCATTTGAGCCCAAAGTAAATTTGGGTGGGTAAGAACCCAACCCAATTTCTATTCAACCCATTTTAATATGAGCAACTTTCACATATAACAAACACAAAATTCATATTTGTATGCTATATCAAAGTTTGCATAATTGCGCTCCATAGCAAAAATGCTATGACTAGGCTATTTCGCTATACATAAATACAAAAGAAGTAATTGTATAGCTCGTTGGCTCCTCTTCAGATTTGTATAATTTCGCTGGCAGGTCATTTGTATAAATTGTTGTCAGCCTTTCGTTTGTATAAATCGTTGAGAGTCTCTCAATTTAATTTTATGTGTTTGTATATCTGTATAAAATTTGAATTTGTATACAATTGAATCGAAATAAAACGTTTGTATATCAAATATCGTTCTCTCTCGCTTTATACAAACATAAATTATACATTGTATTTTGTATAAAGTGAGAAAGAGAGAAAGGCAAAAGAGAACTGGACAGGGAAATATTTGTATTGTATAATTATATGTGTGTAGAACGAAGATATATGTATTTGCATGTGTATATACAATTTTCTATCGCTTTATACAAACAGAAACACAATTTATACATTTTTGTTTGTATAAAGCGAGAGAGGCGAGCGACAGAGAGAGCGAGCAAGAGAGGGAGAGTGGCGAGCGAGAGTTTGAGGGAGAGAGGCGACTGTCAAACAGTTTGCTACAGGGCACAATTAAATCAAAGTGTGGTTATACCATTTAATTTGAATTAATAGTTTGTCATTATGTACAATTTTCCCTTTTAATATCTCCAATTTCAACCCAACCCGCCCATTTGACACGCCTAATTTTTATTATTTTTCTTTTGGTGTTCAATATCTGTATTCAAACTCGAGATTGAGAAACAATCTCATCCACTGTACCACTTTTTTTGATGATCATGGTGTAAGTTATAGTAACATTGAATATATACCATCATTTTGAATATCCAATTTTTAAGGACACAATGAATTCTGAGAGTTCGAAATTATTTTCTTCGTTTTATATTACTTGATCTTGTTGATCTGTTTTATTTTATTAAACTAAACTTATTAATGATTATTACAATTTGCAATTGATCTAAATTTGACTACTACTATTACTTTATGTAGTAACTTAATACTAAGGATATCATTTGAAAAAAAGTAATAAAATTTTCTTAATTCGCTAAAATAATTAGACAAATTAAATGAAACATCTATTTCTAATATATAGACCAAGTAAAATAAAACCAAGGGAGTTTAAGTTCTGCTTATTAACAGGTTAAAAGCACCCAATTAATTCCCCAACCCGAATGTTAGCTCCTAAAAACAAAAGGAGTAGTATCGAAAATACTCTAAATATGGTTCCACCTGTGTTCTTTTTCTTCTATATATACTACTATATGCTGCTCATATTTCACTACAACAAAAATAACTTTTAATGACAATAACTTAAATCTATGTATTGATAGAGTGCTAAAGTCTTTACCGACATTAGTTAATTGTCATTGGATTCTATATCACTATAGGCTTTAGGGACATTCACAAAGAGTGCTACATTACAAAAAACCTCCAAATTGCCAACAGATTTTACTAACAACTTAAATTGGTTAATATTCTACTAACAAATTACCAACATATTTCTAACTGAATTATATTTTAAAACTTAACAACGAAATTCTAACAGATTACCAACCAAAATTTTACTAAGTATTTTAGTTGGTAAATACGGCGGGAAAAAATGGCGCCAAATTTAGCAACATTCTATCAATGGATTACCAACTGAAATATTACTAACGCACACCTTTTGTTGGTAATATTACCAACGAAGTATATATCGGTTGGTAAATATGACAAAATATTGTTTATATAATTTATTAACATATTACCAATTACAATGAATTACTAACCAAACATTTACCAACGGCAAAATTGTGTTGCTAAATTTACCAACCAAATATAAATGTGTTGGTAAATTAGTAACAAAATGTAATTTGTTGGTAAACTTGCCAACCAATATCCAATTAGTTGAAAATTTTGCCGACGAATAAAGATTGTAGTTAGTAAATTACTAACATCATTAAAATAGTTGGTAATATACCAACCGATCATTAATCCATTGGTAAAATTTACCAACATATTAATTATTAGTTGGTAATAATACATATGAATGTTTAGTTGAATAGTAACTATTACCAACTGTAATAAAATTTATTGGTAAATTATTAATTACTAACTTATATTTGAATAGTTGGTAAATTTATCAATTGAAGTTAAACTTTTTGGTAAATCAGCGTCTAGTGTTGAGGCTTTCATATTCAGTTTGTGTTGTTAGGCGTTTTAACTTTTAAATTTTAGCCAAAACTTGACTTTGGTCGATATTTTGGTAAACGTGCTCAGATTAGAACTCTGTCAGTGTCATTAGCTTCGAAAGGTCATTTTTTATCTAACAGGAAGGTTGGTTCAAGTTTTGAGGCTTCCGTTTTTTATTTGTGCCGTTAGGTGTTTTAAATCTTATGTTTTTGGCCAAAATTTGACTTTGGTCAATATTTTTGTGAACGTGCTCAGATGAGAATTCCATCAACGTAATTAACTCCAAAGGTCGTTTTTTATCTAATAGGATGGTTGGTTCGGAATTTGAGGCTTTCATGTTTAGTGTGTGCCGTTAGGTGTTTTAACTTATAAATTTTGGCCAAAATTTAACTTCGGTCAATATATTTGATAAACGTGATCAGATGATAATTTCGTCAGTGCAGTTAGATGCGGAAGGTCATTTTTGATGTAATAAGATAGAGGGTTCGGATTTTGGGGCTTCCATTTTTAGTTTGTGCCGTTAGGTATTTTAACTTTTAAGTTTTGGCCAAAATTTCACTTTAGTCAATACTTTTGGTAATCGTGCTCGAATTGAAATTTTGTCACCGTGGTTAGCCATATAAGTTTAGTTATGGTCTCATAGGATGGTTGGTTCGGGTTTTGAGACTTTTATTTTCAATTTGTGTCATTAAGTGTTTTAACTGTTAACTTTTGGCTAAAATTTGAATTAGGTCAATTTTTTTGGGAAACATGCTCAAATTTGAATTTCGCCAGCGCGGTTAGCTCTGGAAGGTCATTTTTCATCTTATAGGATGGTTGATTTGGATTTTGAGGTTTTCATATTCAGTTTGTACCATTAGGCGTTTTAACTTTTAACTTTTGGCCAAAATTTGACTTTGCTTAACATTTTTTGTAAACGTGCTCTGATGAGAATTCCGTCAGCGCGATTAGCTTTGGAAGGTCATTTTTATATCTAATAGGATGGTTGGTTCAGGTTTTAAGGCTTCCATTTTCAGTTTGTGTTGTTAGGCGTTTTAACTTTTAACTTTTGGCCAAAATTTAGATTTGATCAATATTTTTGGTAAACGTGCTCAAATTAAAAATTTTGATATAATGATATGTGTCATATTGAGATTAATTTAAATTGTTATCATAGATTTTTCATTGTTTCATTCAAATATGATTTATAAAATTGATATTAATATTTTTGGATTTATATTCGTGCTCTTAGATTTTTAAATGCAATAAATTAATAAATATTTTACTATTGGATAATCATTCAACTAATAATATTTTGAACATATTGTCAATCAATTACTAACCTAACATTGAACTTGAATGATATATTACCAACAAACTAACAATCAATTAGTAAATTTATTAGAAAAACAAATAATCATACTAACGTATTTAAAATTTATTACCAACAATGGTTGTGGTGGAGTGGTAAGTACTCCTTCATCCTTAACCAAGAGGTCTTAGGTTCGATTCCCTTGGATACGAAGTTGCCTTGAATGATATATTACCAACAAACTAACAATCAATTAGTAAATTTATTAGAAAAATAAATAATCATACTAACGTATTTAAAATTTATCACCAACAAGGGTTGTGGTGGAGTGGTAACTGGTAAGTACTGCATCATCTTAACCAAGAGGTCTCAGGTTCGATTCCCCTTGGGTACATAGTCTCCTTTGTTAGGGAGCACTTTAGTCCTCAATGTGGGAATTCCCGGCGTGAATTCAGATTTAGTCGGGCTCCGGTGTGGGTATCGGACACCGGATGGAAAACCAAAAAAAAAATAAATTAAATTTATTGGTAAATTACCAACAAAAATTTACTATAATTACCAACGTATTACCAATGAAATTGAATAATGAATTTTTTTTTACTAACTCCTTTTCAATTCGTTAGTAAAGGTACTAACGATATACTAACCAAAAATTAGTTGGTGAATTTACCAACGGAAATTTCAGTGCCATGTTTCAAAATTTTGTAACAACATCTTTGGGTGTTTACCAACTGATTTTTGGTTGGTAAGTTTACCAACAAATTAAAATCGGTTGGTAATATTTATCGACGAGCCTTTTAGCAACGGATTAATATAAGTTGACATTTGTTTGGTAACTCAATTTGCCAACAAATTTTTTTGTTGGTAATTGAGGTTCCTTTGGTAGTGTAATTGCTGCTAAAAATATATATTCAACAGTAATATAATTAAGCTATTGCCATTAATAAATTGCCGTCAAAGTTTATTTTTGATATATTGTCTTATTATTTTGTTGTCATATTTTGCTACCATATTTCAAATTCTTCGTCTTTTATGTCGAGTTGATGGTTTATTGGAAATAACCTTTCTAACTCCCACCCCCCACAACCGTATGGGTAAGACCGACATCCTATCCTCCCTAGGCCCCACAAATAGAATTGCAATGAGTATGTTGTTATTTAATAGGTTGGTTTAACTCAAATATTAGTCTTTTAGAACAAGTCAATGGTTTATCGAAAACAATAATTCTGGGGTAAAGATATGCCTACATTCTGCCAATTCCAAACTCCACTAGTAAAATTAGTTGCCTCCACCCCACCACACACACCAAATTGGAAAGCCCTAATCTCCAAAAAGATTAATAAGACACAAGAAAAGAATGGAAATGATTGAAAAAACATGAAAAAAAATGTATTACTGGAAAATAGATATTAAGCCTACCAAGAACTAGATAATGGCCTTTCGCCACTCTTTTGTAAAACCTTTTCTTGGCTTGTGACTAGTATATATGTTTGCCAAGCTTGAAAGTTAAATTCACTTTTTAAAAAAAATAAAAATACTGCATATTTAGATATTTGAATTTGATTTCAACTAACAACAAAGCATTCCAACTCATCCATGCTATGTCTCAAGAACATTCATCGTTGATACTACATATAAATTTTGGAGGTGTTTATATTATCATTGATACAGTAAAGATGGGTTCAGCTATCTAGATGTGCAGACTCAAAGTTTGAAGTGTTTATTTGTCGAATAAGGCTAAATTTGGGTGTTTATTTTTAGAAAGTTGGGAATCGTTTGGGTTTAAGACAAGTTATTGTAGACACATAATTTTTGACCGAATTTAAAGTTTTAAACCATATTTAGGGGTTAAATAGTTCTTTTATATTTAAATTAGATATTTTGATTCTTATCTTATTTTAGTACGTTTATTTTAAAATATTTGAAAATCACAAAAAAATAGAATCATGTTTTAGGCTATGTTTTGTTTTCAATTTCTTAAAAAGAGAAGAAAATATTCAAAAAATATATGTTTTGTTTTAAATTTAGATTTGATAAATTAAATAAGCTATTGTCTCCTAATTATATTTTTAGATTAGTTATTTAACTTTTCTTATATTTTTAATAATTCAAAATAATTAGCTAATTTTTATTATTATAATTTGTATATACTTAAATTTTTGTGCACGTACTCCCCATTTATCCTAACTACTACCAAACCCTCCTATATACATTCCCCTACACCATCTACGCACAAGAAGAAAAAAAGAAGAAGAGAAAATCAATGTTATAAAGTTGCTCGAATTTATGTGTGTTTAATTTTGACATTATAACATTGAAATTTGTTTGAACCTTTTATATCATTAAATTTAGAAATAAAATTATATAACGTGCAATTATTTCTTGCATCATTATCGAAAGTTTTAATGCTTATGCCTTATTAATTTTGATGAATTCTCTATTGGGTTGTGTTCAATTAAGTGATAAGTTATTTTTGTGCAATAATATGAGTACTGCTTTTATCTTTTGAGTGCTAATTTAGCTTTGTTTTTTTTAATTAAAATAAATAAATATATATATATATATATATATATATATATATATATATATATATAAAATAAAAAACTAATAAGAAAATTTCAATTTTTGTTTCTGATTTTGTGCGGCTGTGTGTGTAAATCAATTTTGACGACATTTCTCATTTTCTCTCTCAATTGCTCTAATCTTATCTGTCTCTTGTTGTGAGATCCTAGTTATGAATTGAATAGAGGAGTCGTTTGGTTTGAATTCAAGTTATGATGGGATTAGTTATGATGGAATAAGTTATGATGTGATTAGTTATGATGGGATAAGTTATGCTAAGATTATTTTTTATTGAGTGTTTGGTTTGTTGTATTCAAAATAATAAATCTTAAGAACAACATATAAGTTTACAAAAATATCCTTCATGGATGTGAAAAGTAATATATAAAAAGTGTTTAAAGGGACATTTTTGTCATTTAGTCATTTTATCCCGGGATAAGTTATCCCGGGATTACTATACCACTCATGGGAAGGGATAACTTATCTCGGTACTAATTATTAATCTCGAAATAAGTTATCCCAGACTTGCCAACCAAACAACAAATTAAGTGGCACTATAATTTAATCTCAGGACTATTTTAAGTTATCCTTCACACCAAACGTTAGATTTTCTTTTCAAGTGTAAAGGATACATCTAATCATAGCTTCAACATTCAATAATTTTTTTTTTTAAAAAAATCGATTTTGAATTTTGTGGTATCAAATTAAAGATCTGTATAGTGATCTCAATTTTGTGTTATTAATTAGATTAGTGAGGTAGAATTTGAAATTGAAAAGTTTACTAAATATAAAAAGAGACACTCTTGAATAGATGGAAAAAAAAAGTAAGATACCTAAATTGGGATGAATAGTATATTGTTTTTTCAAGTATCACATTTTCTTAGGTCGAAATGTCTACAATATTACTTTCTTTTGAGATTTATTTGTCTAACACAGTTTTTGCAAAAAATTGTAAAGGTTAAGTCTTTTTATCTACTAGTCTTGGGCACGTGCATTGCACGTGTATTCCATGCTAATTAATTTAAACTATTTAAGACATTAGAAATAATATTTGAATTAGTGTAATGAATCGTACTAAAATTGAAAGTGAAGGATCAGGGACGGACCCACATGGTCCCTTTGAGGTGCTCGAGCACCCATTAACTGCGTATCGAATTATATATATTCTTGGGTTCAAATTCCCTCTTTGCACATTTTAGTTTCTAATCCTACTCTCTCCTCTTTCTACTTATTTATTTCAATTTTATTTTTTATTTTATTTTTCTCTTTATGCTGATTGTTCTTTTTACCCTCTATGCCCTCTTGCTAACTTTTTCTAAACTAAATATTATTAAAAAAACTTTTCCTCTTCATTTTTTTCTTTATCCGTAATAATTTTTATTGTATTTTTTATTGACTTTTTCCGCTATCATATTTAAATATGATCGTCTTTCTTAACACAAATATTAAATTTGTGCTCTTATATTTTGTCATTGATAGCTAAAGAAGCACTCACAATCTAAAAATCCTGAATCCGCCACTGAAAATGACACATGCTCAAATGATGAATAGTATAATCGTTATTCATTGTTGTTGCAAAGTACACCACATTGAAAGTTACTATCAAGTGAAGTTGGAATGCTGTCCTAAATTTTGAAGAGAGATAGAAAAGTTTCTTTAGCATTGTATTCTATTACTTCAGTCACTAATACTATAGTCAGCAGTTGTACACAATCAACAAATATTGTATCATGTTTTCTTACACAGTTTATTTTATCATCACATACATATCAAATAGTTATCGTCGAATGAAATTAATATTTTGTTAAAGTTGTACGAAAATTAGCTTAGGCTAATAAATCATTGTCAATTTCATGCTATATACACCTGCAAAGATAAAACAAAATAGTTACTTATAACTATCAACGTATGAATATATATATATATATATATATATATATATATATAAAAATTAAAATTGCACGTGTAGGTACCCTTCATCTTATTCTTATGAATCCTTTCAATATAAGTCAGCATCAATAAAATGTATTTTGTGTGAGCATGAAATACTAGATTAGACGAAATAAATTCATATTTCAAATCAAGCCTTCTAGGATATAAAGGCAAATATATATCACCATGTTGACTACTACCTCTTCTTCTCCTTGAGGTCCATCTACCATTTTCGGCCCTTTGTTCGTGAGTGAGAAAAATTCGATATCATGTATGTATGAAATATTAGCATTTATTTTCTCTTTTCTATTATTATGGTAATTATCATTTCTAGTAAGCCATATACAATTTTTCTTCTTCTTCTTTTCGAGTTTTAAACACAGGTGGATCCACGGTATTGGGTAAGAATTTTTAGAAACCCGGTAAATTTTGTCCAATTACATTATATTATATTAAAAATTTATTACTTATATAATAAATTGATCGTTGAGAAACCCATAACTAAATATATATAATAAATTGATCGTTGAATTGCCCATAACTAAACTTAATGCTTGGCGCGTGATCGATTCTCCCTAGAGTCATACCACTCAATTCTTTATCAGGTAAAAATAAAATTTCACGCGGGAAGTTTAAATATATATTAATGTATTTTAACTTACTAATACCTATATAACATTTCACGCGGCAAATTTAAATATCCGTTAATGTATTCCTTCTAACTTACTAGTACCTATCTAACATTTCATGCAACAAGTTTAAATATCTATCAATGTATTTTAATTTACAAATATATCATCCTCATCATATACATTACTAAAAGTGTAAAGCTCCAAAGTGCAAAGTTGGATTACCATTCGACCCCTACACTAGATTAAAATGTTATAAAATATTTAAATAATAAAATATTAAACAGTAAAATACAAATAAAATAATAATACATGATTATGAAGATACTCAATTCTGTGGGGGGTGAGAGAGAGTTAGTTTTCTCCATTTATTCCTCAATAATTTTTAAGTTAGCTCTTTTTTTTAGAATCAAAATTCTACTCATTCCACATTGAAAGTTTTTGGATAGTTTAGTGTAAAATGTATGTGGTATAATTTGAATCTGTATAATTAGTTGGAATATGTACAGTTGACCACCAAATTAATGAATGAAAAGTCTTTATTAATTAAATTTGCACCAAATGATTTTTCAAAAACATAATTGATAAAATGGTAGCAATAAAATGCAGTACAAAGAACATATAATGCTCAAGTCCTCTCTTTCCAATCCACTTTCATGTCAATAAAATGCAATACAAAGAACATAACTATTAGTTTTTTATTGTCTTCTTTATTTGCTTTAAATATTTTCACCTCAAATAACTCATATCAATTGCTATTTTTTCATAACTCTCATGCTTTTCATATTCATAACCTTCAAATATTAATTTAAATTTTAAGATATCTTTTGATATTCCTCCATTTTTATTTATATAAATTCATCTTTTAGTTCATGACATCTCTACCCAATGTTATCCTTCTCATTCTATAGTCAAAGTAGTTATGCACTGCACTTATATCATTATTGTAGTTTTTTATTCATGTTTTCGCTTGACTCAATGAAGAAGACTCTTGAATTTTGATTGATTATGGGAGAAGGTGTCGACAACAACAACAACAACAACATGCCCAGTGATTTTGTGGTTCTTTTTTCATCTATATTGTTACATTAAAGTCTTGAGAAGGGTGTGTATGTTGTATTTTTTTCTTTTCTATATTTTGTGTGTTTTCTCTTCATTAGACTTCTTTAATTTAATTTTATACGGATTGTCGTCTGTCTGTATTTTTATTTAGACTCAAATTAGCCGTTTTTGACTTATTGAAAGTTTGCTAAACATTAAAATACGCCCTCATTTTGTGTTTCTTGGCACTCTTTTAAATATTTATTTGTAATTGTTGCATTTTATCACTCATTACACACGTGTTTTCATAATTTAAATCATTCTAACAAGTCTATAAAAATTTGCATGGAACACACGTGAAACACATGAGACACACAAGAAACACATGAGACACACGTGCAATGCATAGGACACATACAATGTACGTATTCAGAAACTAGTGCTTATATAACTATGCTCTAATCCTATCTGTCTCTTGTTGTGAGATCCTAGGTTAGTCAATTAATCTTTCTTCTTAAATCTCCAATAATAAAAAATGTTAAAAGTTTGAATGGTCTTTGAACATTTATTTTCACTCACAAACATTTAGATTTTCTTTTCAAGTGTAAAAGATACATTTAATCATAGCTTCAACACTCAATTTTTTTTATCTTTTTGAAAAAATTTGATATTGAATTTTGTGGTATCAAATTAAAGATGTGTATAGTTATTTCAATTTTGTGGTCTTAGATTAGCGAGGTAGAGTATCGAAATCGAAAAATTTACTAAATATAAAAGAGACTTTTGAATAGATGAGAGAAAAAATAAAGAGACCTAAATTGGGATGAATAGAGTATTGTTTTTCAAGTATCACATTTTCTTAGGTCGAAATGTCTACTGAATTACTTTCTTGTGAGATTTATTTGTCTCACACACAGTTTTTGCAAAAAGCTGTGAAGGTTAAGTCTTTTTATCTACTAGTCTTGGGCACGTGCGTTGTACGTGTATTTCATGCTAATAAATTAAACTTTTCAAGATATTAGAATTAATATTTGAATTAGTGTAGTAAGTTTTACGAAAATTGAAAGGGGAGGATACATGCTCAAATGATGAATAGTACAATCGTTATGCATTGTTGTTGCAAAGTACATCACATTGAAAGTTACTATTAAGTGAAGTTGAAATGCTACCCTTAATTCTGAAGAGAGATAGAAAAGTTTCTTTAGTATGATATTTTATTACTTCGGTCACTAATACTATAATCGACAGTTGTTTATAGTCTACATATATTGTATAATATTTTCTTATACAATTTTTTACCATCGCATAGATATCAATTAGTTATCATAGAATAAAAGTAGTATTTTGTTAAAATTGCACGAAAATTAGCTTAACATATGTCTTAGTTAAAATGCCTAGTCAATCATTGTCAATTTCATGTATACACCTTTAAAGATAAAACAAAATAGTTACTTGTTATAATGATGAAAACATAATAACTATCAGACATATGAAAATTAATTATATATATAAAAATCAAAATTGCAAGTGTAAGTACCCTTCATCTTATTCTCATTAGTCCTTTCATCTGTGAATGTGAAAGAAAATATTAGTTTATATATATATATATATATATATATATATATATATATATATATATATATATATATATAATTATATAATTATTCATGATTTTTTTGTGAGCTGTGATTCTGGTGGGTTTTTGGTCCAATTTTTTTGTGGGTGTCCGTTAAGACCTTATTAATGGCGTGAGTTGGTCCGAGAGGGAAAACATTTGCATTTTCAAGTTAAATCGAGGCTCAGAGCGGGAATGACTAAGTTTACCGTTTTTTTATGTGTGCAATAGTCCGTGGATTTTTGGTGATCCATGATCCAGGTGGGTTTTTGGCCGAAAATTTTTGTGGGCATATGTTAAGACCTTATTAATGGCGTGAGTTGGTCTGGAGGGGCAAACATCCATATTTTCAAGTTCAAATGAGGCCCAGAATGGAAATGACCAAATTTATCATTTTACGTGTGCTATAGTCCATGAATTTTTTGTGTTCCGTGATCCGACGGGTTTTTGGCCAAACTTTTTTGTGGACGTCCGTTAAGACCTTATTAATGACATGAGTTTGTCTATAGGGAAAACATCCGCATTTTCAAGTTCAAACGGGCCCTAAAGTGGGAATGACCTACCGGTTTACGTGTGCTATAGTCCATGGATTGTTTGTGATTCGTGATCCCGACGGGTTTCTGGCCAAAATTTTATGTAGACGTCCGTTAAGACCTTATTAATGGCGCGAGTTGGTACAGAGGGGAAAACATCCACATTTTCAAGTTTAAAGGATGCCTAGAGATGAATGACCAAATTTACCATTTTACGTGTGCTATAATCTATGTATTTTTGGTGATCTGAGATTCTGGCGGGTATTTGGCTAAAAAAAATTATCGGTGTCCATTATGACCTTATTAACGGCTTGAGTTGGTCCGGAGGGGAAAACATCCGCATTTTCAAATTCAAACAAGGCTCAGAGTGGAAATGACCAAATTTATCAGTTTTCGTGTGCTATGGTCCACAACTTTTTTGTGATTTGTGATCCTATCGAGTTTTTGCCCAATTTTTTTTGTGGGCGTTCATTAAGACCTTATCAATGGTGTGTGTTGGTCCGCAGGGGCAAACTTCCTCATTTTCAAGTTCAAACGAGGCCTAAAGCGAGAATGACCAAATTTAGTGTTTTACATATGCTATAGTCCATGACTTTTTGGTGAATCGGGATCCCAGTGAGTTTTTGGCCGAAATTTTTTGTAGGCGTCCGTTAGGACTTTATTAATGGCGTGAGTTGGTCCGGAGGGGCAAACGTCCGCACCATAATGTTTTTTGAGAAAAAAAATTGGGTGCTCTTGGGCGCCAGATCCATAGGCTATAAAACATGAAAAATCGAGGAATTTGGGTAATTTCTAAAAATGGCATGTATATGCAAAAATAGGCATTAAAAAAATGGTGTCAGTATACATAATGGTTCCCCAACTCATTACGGAGGTTCACATAAAGTTTTTTGAGAAAAAAAATTCGGTGCTCCAGAGCGCCAAATCCCTGGGCTATAACGCACGAAAAATCAAAGATTTTGGGTAATTCCTAAAAAAAAGGCCTGTAAATACGAAAATAGGCGTTAATAAAATGATGTGAGTATACGTGGTGTTTTCGAAACTTAATACAGAGGTTATCATTAATTGTTTAGAGAAAAAAAATTTGGGTTCTCCGGGGTGCATGATCCATGGGCTATACACAAGAAAAATCGAGGATTTTTGGTAATTTCTAAAAAGGCCTGTAAATGTGGAAATAGTTATTATAAAAATGGTGTGAGCATACGTAGTGGTTCCCCAACTCATTATGGATGTACTCATAAAGTATTTTGAGAAAAAATATTTAGGTGCTCCGGGTACTAGATCCATGGGTTACAATACACGAAAAATCAAGAATTTTGTGTAATTCCTAAAAAAGGGCTTGTAAATACAAAAATATGTGTTAAAAATGGTCGGAGTATACATGGTGGATCCCCAAATCATTATTGAGGTCCTCATAAAGCATTTTGAGAGAAAAAAATTGGGTGCTCTGGAGTGTCAGATCCATGGGCTATAATATATGAAAAATTGAAAAATTTAGGTAATTCTAAAAAAGGGACTGTAAATGCGAAAATAGGCGTTAAAAATGGTGTGTATACGTGGTGGTTCCCCAACTCATTATGGAGGTCCTCATAAAGTTTTTGAGGAAAAAATTTTGGGTGCTCCGGGGCTCAAGATCCATGGGCTATAACACACGAAAAATTGAGGATTTTGGGCAATTCCTAAAAAAAAGTTTTGTAAATACAGAAATAGGCGTTAAAAATGGTCTCAATATATGTGGTGGATCCCCAAATTATTATGGAGGTCCTCATAAAGTAGTTTGAGAGAAAAAATTTGGGTGCTCTGGAGTGTCAGATCCATGGGCTATAACACATGAAAAATCAAGGAATTTGGGTAATTCTAAAAAAGGGTCTGTAAATGCGAAAATAGGCGTTAAAAATGGTGTGAGTATACGTGGTGGTTTCCCAACTCATTATGGAGGTCCTCATAAAGTTTTTGAGGAAAAAATTTTGGGTGCTCCGGGGCTCAAGATCCATGGGCTATAATACACAAAAAAATTGAGGATTTTGGGCAATTCCTAAAAAAAAGTCTTGTAAATACAAAAATAAGCGTTAAAAATATGGTTTCAATATATATGGTGGTTCCCCAACTCATTACGGTAGTCCTCATAAAGTTTTTTGAAAAAACAATTTTAGGTGCTCCAGGGTGCCAGATCCATGGGCTATAACACCAGAAAAATTGAGGATTTCGGGCTATCCCCGAAAAAGGGCCTATAAATGCGGAAATAGGCATTAAAATAATAGTGTGAGTGTACATAGTGGTTCCCAACTCATTACAAATGCTCTCATAATGTTTCTTGAGAATTTTTTTTTGGTGCTTCGAGACGCTAGATTCATGGGTATAACACACGAAAAATTAAGGAATTTGGGTAATTCTTAAAAAAGGGCATGTAAATGCGAAAATACGTATTAAAATTGGTGTGAGTATAAGTGGTAGGTCCCCAACTCATTACGGAGGTCCTCAAAATGTTTTTTGAGAATTTTTTTTATTGCTCTGGGATGCGAGATCCATGGGCTATAACACACGAAAAATTAAGAATTTTGGATAATTTTTAAAAAATGGCATGTAAATGTGAAAATAGGTGTTTATTAAATGGTGTGAGCATACGTGGTCATTCCCAACTCATGAGGTCCTTATAAAATTTTTTGAGAAAAAAATTTGTGTGCACTGGGGCGCTAGATCTATGGGCTATAACACGCGAAAAATTGAGGAATTTGGGTAAATCCTAAAAAAAAGGGCCTGTAAATGCTGAAATATGAGTTAAAATAGTGTGAGTATACGTGGTGGTTTCCCAATTCATTATAGACGTATTCATAAAGTTTTTTGAGAATTTTTTTTAATGCTCCGAGGCGCCAGATTCATAGGCTATAACACATGAAAAATCGTGAATTTTTGGTAATTCCTATATAAGAGCCTGTAAATGCGGAAATATGCGTTAAAGAATGGTGTGAGTATACGTGGTAGTTTCTCAACTTATTACAGACATTCTCGTGGTGTTTTTTGAGAAAAAAATTTTGGGTTCTCGTGGGTGCTAGATCCATGGGGTATAAATACTCAAAAAATCAAAGATTTTGGGTAATTCCTAAAAAAGTGCTATCAAATGCGAAAATAGGCATTAAAAAAATGGTGTGACTATACGTGGTGTTTCGTGACTCATTACAGATGTCCTTATAAAGTTTTTTGAGAAAAAAAATATGGGTGCTCAGGGCGTCTGATCCATGGGCTATAACACACGAAAAATTAAGAAATTTGGGTAATTCCTAAAAAAGAGCCCGTAAATGTCTAAATATGCGTTAAAAATGGTGTGAGTATGCGTGGTTTTCCCCCAACTAATTATGGAGGTCTTCATAAAGTTTTTTGAGAAATTGTTTTTTGGGTGTTGCGGGGCGCTAACTTTATGGGACAAAACACATGAAAAAAAAAAGAGTAATTCCAAAAAAAAAAGGGCATGTAAATGCGGAAATAGGCACTAAAAAAATGGTGTGAGTATACGTTATGGTTCCCAAACTCATTACAAAGGTCCTCGTAAATTTTTTTGAGAAAACAATTTGGGTGCTCCGGGGTGCCCGATCCATGAACTATAAAACATAAAAAATTGAGAATTTTGGGTCATTCTTAAAAAAGGGCATGTAAATGCGGAAATAAGCGTTGAAGAAATGATGTGAGTATAAGTGGTGGTTCTCTATTTCATTAAGGAGGTCCTCATAAAAAATTTTGATAAATTTTTTTAGGTGCTCCGGGTTTCAAATCCATGGGCTATATACGAAAAAATTGAGAATTTTGAGTAATTTCTAAAAAAGGGTCTGTAAATACGGAAATAGGCGTTAACAAAATGATATAAGTATACGTGGTGGTTCTCCAACTCATTACGAAGGTCCTCATAAACTTTCTTGAGAAATTTTTTTGGATCCTCCGGGACGTCAGATCCATGAGCTATAACACACGAAAAATCAAGGAATATGGATAATTCCTAAAAAAAAAGTTGTAAATGCGGAAATAGGCGTTAAAAAGTAGCACGAGTATACATAGGGGTTCACCAACTCATTACGAAGGTCCTTATAAAGTTTTTTGAAAAAAAATATTTTGGGTGCTCTTGGCTGCCAGATCCATGGGCTATAACACACGAAAAATCAAGGCTTTGTGGTAATTCCTGAAAAAGGGTCCGTAAATGCGGAAATAAGCGTTAAGAAAATGGTATGAGTAAACGTGGTGGTTCCCCAACTTAATACGGAGGTCCTCATAAAGTTTTTTGAGAAAACAATTTTGGTTCTCGCGGGCGCTAGATCCACGGGCCATAACACACGAAAAATTGAGTAATTTAGATAATTCCTAAAAGAGGGTCTGTAAATGCGGAAATATGTGTTAAAAATGTTATGTGAGCATACATAGTTGTTCCCCAACTCATTATGGAGGTCCTCATAACGTTTTTTGATAAAAGAATTTGGGTACTCCAAGGCGCTAGATCCATGGGCTATAACACACAAAAAATTGAGGATATTTTGTAATTTCTAAAAAAGGACATGTAAATGCGAAAATAGGAATTAAAAATGGTGTGAGTATACGTGGTGGTTCCCTAACTCATTATGGAGGTTTTCATAAAGTTTTTTAAGAATTTTTTTTTGGGTGTTCTAAGGTGTCAGATCCATGGGCTATAAGTCTAAGGCTGACAATTGGACAGGACCGGATCAATAGGACCGGTTTTACCGAAACTGGTCCTCGTCACCGAATTTAATTACTGGAACCGGGTCTTACCGGAACCGGTTATACCAGAAATTCCCAAAGGTTCTGCCCGGTCCCTTAGTTATCGGATAGGAACCGGTTTGGACCGGACCGGAACCGGTTCTTACCGGATCATTGTGTATCGGTAATTTTTATTTTTTTTATTAACTTTAATTATTATATAATATTATATTATTAATTTATAATATTATATTATTAATTTATAATATTATATTATTAAAAATCTTCAATTTAAAACTTTAAACTTTAAAGTAAACTTTAAAGTTTCAATTGAATTTAAGTTTAAAATTGACTTTAAATTTTAAAGTTTATATTGAATTTAAAGTGTAAAATTGACTTTAAAGTTTAAAGTTTATATTGAATTTAAAGTTTAAACCTTAAAATTCAATTTTATATTAAAGTTTAAACTAATATTAAAATAATTGAAAATTAAATTTCTAAAATGACTTGGATTAAATATAAGAGACTATTTTAAAAGAAAATCAAGGCGAATAGCCGTATATTTATTCAAATAAATAAATTGTACAATACAAATATTAGAAAGAGACAAAGAGTACATAATTTAGGTATTAATATTAATTATTGTACTGACAATTGAATTTTTTTTAAAAATCTTTTTGTAACTTTTGTATCATTTCAATAGAAACATTTTTTGGACCTTGTATTTGTCGTTCTTCTTCCATTGCTTTCATGTCATCATCACTATTATCACCAAATATTTCATTTATTTCATCTTCTATTTGGCTATTTAATTGTGGTAGTCAGGTATTTCTTCTTTTGGCATTGATCCAATCTCGAAACAACACCGATATTTTCAAACTATCATTTGCTAATGAATATCGATGATCTCCAATCATAAATCTCGCCGCACTAAAGGCTTGCTCCGAAGCGACCCATGATGCTTGAATCGCTAGCACATCTCGAACAATCCTAGCAAGGGTCGGAAATTAATTTTCACGATTCTTCCACCATACTAATATATTTGAGCTTGAAGTTGTCCTTCTCCATGCCTAATCTTTTCTCGTGCCTGATTGAAATATAAATCAAAATCATTATTAGTAGAGGATTCAAGTTCAAGATAATCATCCATCCAATCATCCGTATCATCACTTCTAGGCCTACAAGATAGAGGTTCAATTATTGAAATATTTTTTTCCATAGCTTTATATGTATTGTATAACTCTCTAACTTTTGTATATATGCTACTTTTATAATCTTCAACACTAGGAGTTTCATCATCATTAATTTCTAAATTTGCATAGATCTTTTCAATCATTCTTTCAACACCTTTTAATTTGTAATTTGGGTTGAAAGTAGTAGCAGTTAAATAGATTTGACGAATAAGGAAAAAATATTTTTTGAATTTTTCAATCATAAAAGCAAGTGAATCTTTAAATCGATCTTTTCCTCTATATTTTATAAATTCAGATGAAATAGCACAAATATTTACTAAAAAAGTAGAAATAGTTGGATAATTTTAACCAGAAGCAGAATTTGTTGCTTTATAAAAAACATTTAAAAATTCAATAAGTTCTTTTGTATTTTCCCAATCTTCATAGCCAATTCTTAAATTCGGATCCGCATTATGAACATTAAAAACTAATTGTACCGGCTCTTGATAAATATAAGCAACTTCAAGCATTTCAAATAAAGAATTCCATCTAGTGCATACTTCTTTTGGAACTTTTCTATATGCAAGTCCACATTCTTTATAACGATTTTTAAATTCTGTAATTCTAGCTTTAAAAATCCAATTACAAGCAAGTCTAATTTTTTCACAAGAAATTCCAAATTGAGAAATACCATCTTTTACTATCAAATTATACACATGTGCGTTACACTTAATATGAAAAGAATCATTATCAATTGGACTAAGTCTACATTTTAAGTAATCAATTGCTTTTAAATTATTAGAAGCATTATCTTAAAGTGACACTTATCATTTTATCACATATTCCATAAAATTGTAAAATAGAGCTTATTTTTGTTGCTATATAAGAATCGGTTTTAATTTCTTCAACATATTTATACCCTAATATTCGTTTTTGCATGTTCCATTCATGGTCAATCCAATGGACAGTAATTGTAAAATAATCATTACCATTAGGACTACGTCCCAAATCAGAAGTAATAGATAATCTACCATCATAATAAACAAATAAACAACGAAGAAAATGACAATATTCTTTTTGATATTTAAAAAGATCACTTTGAATTGTACCTCTTGGAATACCTTCATAATTTGGGTTATACAATTCCTAAATATAATGAACAAAACCAGGATGTGAAGGAAATGAAAAAGGCAAACCATAAACAACAACCATTTTAGGTAATTCTCTACGATTTTTTTCTTTACTATATGTGTGGTGTGTGCTTCGGCTAGCCGTATTAGTCATATTTAATACACTTTGAACCATATTAATTAGAACCTCCAGCTCCTATAGAATTTTCAGGTATGGGTATTCCATTTCTATTAGCCCTTTCTATATCATCTAGGCGAGCAAATTCTTTATTACACTTTCTCAAATGTGTTCTTAGTCGTCCCGTTCCCCCTTGTGTACCCGTAGTTACATGTTTCATGGTTAATTTACATTTCGTGCAAGTAACAGTAGTTTTTTCCTCATTTTGTACAAAAAAATTCCATACTAGAGATCTTTTAACACGTACATCGGTCTTTGAAAAAGTAGGCAAAGAGGAGACTTCATCTTGTTTCGGTAATTCGATAGCCGGACTAGTAGGGGTAGGGGTCTAATCATCTTCATCATTTATTTCTACTTCCTCATCTAATTCTTCCTCAAAATTAGTAAAACATCTATTTAAAGTCTCATGATCTACTTTATTTTCGAAATTAAATTCAATAGGTCGTGAGTCTCGTGTAAAAGAAGTTTCATCAACATGAGTATAATCATTAGTAATAATTCTAAATAGATGTGGCAAATTTTTAGAATTAGAACTACTTCCTCCTCTCCTATTATTTTTTCTTTCCGACATTGATTTTTTACCACTATTTCTTTCCAAATTCATGTTCAAGTTTAAAATAATTAAATATTATGAAAAACAAGTAAGATAATATAACAAAAATTAAAATAACTTAATTAATAAACAAATAAAAAATCAAAGTTGGAACGAATGTACTGAACATCTACGTAAAAGTAGACGTATAACCAAAGCCGGAATTGAGAGATGCCAATTGAAGCTTTCGATTTACTTCAAACAAATCTCCAAAATCTGAACTCCAAGTCAATATCACAAAAAAATAATTATGAATTTATGAGAGATTGAAAATTGAGAGATTTTGTAAGATGTTAATGAAATAATTTGTGAATTTGTGATTTAAATAAAAGAATATGGATATATTTATAGTGTTAAGGGGTTAGAGAGGGGTGGGGGAGTGTTTTGAGCCATTTTAGGCCCCAGCCCAACGGCTAAAAGGGCCCAACGGCTATAACTAACGTTCAACTTAATTTTTTTTTGAAAGTGACCGTTGAACTGGGTCAACCGGACAGGAACCAAACCGAAATCGGTTCTTACCGAACCGGATAAAAATCGGGTTCTGTTTCGGTACCGATTTTGGTATCCTATAAGATCGGTTCCTTACCGGTTCAACGGTATGGGAACCGTACCGGACCGGCCTAAAACCGGTCCAATTGCCACCCTTAGCTATAACACGCGAAAAATTAAAGATTTTGGAGAAATTCTAAAAAATGGCCTGTAAATGCGGAAATAGGCGTTAAAAACAATGTGAGTATATGTGGTGGTTTCATAACTCATTACGGAGGTACTCATAATGTTTTTTGAGAAAAAAAAATTGAGTGCTCTTGGGTGCCATATCCATAGAATATACACACGAAAAATTGAAGAATTTGGGTAATTTCTAAAAAATGGCCTGTAGATGAGGAAATATGAGTTAAAAAAGGTGAGAGTATACATAGTGGTTCGCCGTCACATTCCATAGGTCCTCATAAAGTTTTTTGAGAAAAAAAATTTTGGGTGCTTCGAGACGTCAGATACATGGGCTTTAAAACACGAAAAATCAAGAAATTTGGATAATTCTTAAAGAAAAGGCTTGTAAATGCAGAAAAAGACGTTAAAAATCAGGTGTGAATATTGGGTACTCCTGGGCTCCAGATCCATAGGCTATAACACATTAAAAATCGTGAAATTTGGGTAATTTCTAAAAAAAGACTTGTAAATGTGGAAATAAGCATTAAAATGGTTTGAGTATGCGTGATGATTCTCCAACTCATTATTAAAATCCTCATAAAGTGTTTTGAGAAAAAAAATTGGTTTCTCCTTGGTGCCACATCCATGGGCTATAACAGACGAAAAATTGAAAATTTTGGGTAATTCCTAAAAAATGACCTGTAAACATGGAAATAAGCATTAAAAATTATGGAGAATACGTTGTGGTTCCCCAAATCAATACGAAGATCCTTATAAAGTTTATTGAGAATTTTTTTTTGATTCTACTGGGTACCAGATCCATGTGCTAGAACACACAAAAAATCAAGATTTTGGGTAATTCCTAAAAAAGGGCATGTAAATGTAGAAATAGGGATTAAAAATGATGTGAGTATACGTGGTGGTTCCCCAACTCATTACGAAGGTCCTCATAAAGTTTTTTGAGAAAAGAATTTTGGATGCTTTGGGGCGCCAAATTCATGTGCTATATAACACACAAAAAATCGAAAATTTTGGTTAATTCCTAAAAATAAGGACTATATATGCAAAAATAAGCGTTAAATTTTTTTATGAGTATACGTTGTGGTTCCCCAACTAATTATGGAGGTCCTCATAATGTTTTTTGAGAAAAAAATATTGGGTGCTCTGGGGAGCCATAATCATGAACTATAACGCACGAAAAATCGAAGTTTTTGGGTAATTTCTAAAAAGGGCCAATAAATACAGAAATAGTCATAAAAAATGATGTGAGTATCCTAGTGGTTCTCCAACTCATTATAGAGGTCCTAATAAATTTTTTTATAAAAATAAATTTGTGATGCTCCAAGGCGCCAGATCCACTCGAAAAATTAAGGATTTTGGGTAATTCTTAAAAAGGGGCCTGTAAATGCAAAAATATGCATTAAAAATGGTGTGAGTTTACATGGTGGTTTCCTTACTTATTACTGTGGTCCTTATAAATTGGCATATGCATGGGCTTACACACGAAAAAATGAGAATTTTAGTACATCCTAAAAAGAGCCTGTAAATGCGAAAATATGCGTTAAAAATGTTTTTAGTATGCGTGGTGTTTCCCTACTCATTACAGAGATCCTCATAAAGTTTTTGAATTTTTTTTTTTGGGTGCTTCGCGTCACCAAATTCATGGGCTATAACACACGAAAAATCGAGGATTTTGGGTAATTCCTAAAAAAGGTCTGTAAATGCGAAAATAGGGATTAAAAATGGTGTGAATATACGTGATGGTTCTCCAATTCATTATGGAGGTCCTCATAACATTTTTTGATGAAAAAAATTTAGTTGCTTAAGGGTGACAGATTCATAGGCTATAACACACGAAAACTCTAGGATTTTGGAATAATTTCTAAAAAAGGGCATGTAAATGCAGAAATAGAAGTTAAAAAATGATGTGAGTATAGGTGGTGATTCTCCAACTCATTACGAAAGTCCTTATAAATTTATTGAGAAAATAAATTGGATTCCCTGGGGTGCCAGATAAAGGGCTATGACACACTAAAAATTGAGAAATTCTGATAATTCCTAAAAAGGACATGTAAATATGGAAATAGACGTCAAAAGTAGTATGAGTATACATGATGATTCCCCAACTCATTATGGAGGTCCTTATATAATTTTTTAAGAAAAAAATTTGGATGCTCCTGGGTGCTTGATTCATGGCTATAACACATGGAAAATTAAGAATTTTGGGCAGATCCTAAAAAAGAGCATGTAAATGCGGAAATATGCATTAAAAATGGTATGAGTATACGTGGTGGTTCTTTAACACATTACAGAGGTTCTGATAAAGTCTTTTGAGAAAAAAATTTAGGTGCTCCGAGGTGCCATATCCATTGGATATACACAATACAAATCAAAGAATTTGGGTATTTCCTAAAAAAATGTCTGTAAACGCGAAAATAGGCTTTCAAACAATGGTATAAGTATATGTGGTGGTTCCCCAACTTATTATGGAGGTCCTCATAAATTTCTTTGAGAAAAAAAATTTGGTGCTTTGGGGCGTCATATCCATGGGCAATAACACACAAAAAATTGAGGAATTTGGGTAATTCCTAAAAAAGGGCCTGTAAAAGCAAAAATAAGCGTTAAAAATAGTGTGAGTACACCTGGGGTTTCCTCAACTCACTACAGAGGTCCTTATAAAGTTTTTGAGAATTTTTTTTAGGTGCTCGAGGTGCTAGATCCAAGGGCTATAACACACGAAAAGTCTAGAAGTTCAAGTAATTCCTAAAAAAGGGTCTGTAAATGCGGAAATAGACGTTTAAAATAGAATGTGTATACATGGTGATTCCCCAACCCATTACAGAGATTTTCATAAAGTTTTTTGAGAAAAATAATTTGGGAGCTCCGAAAAGCCAAATTAATGGCTAACACACGAAAAATTGAGAATTTTGGATAATTTCTAAAAAAGGGCTTTTAAATGCGGAAAAAGGCGTTAAAAATGGTGTGAATATATTTAGTGGTTCTCCAACTTATTACGGATGTCCTCATAAAATTTTTTGAGAAAAAAATTAGGATGCGTCACGGCGCCATATCAATGTGTTATAACACACAAAAAATTGAAGATTTTAGATAATTTCTAAAAGAGACATGTAAATACGAAAGTAGGCGTTAAAAATGGTGTAAGCATACGTGGTGGTTCCCCAAATCATTACGGAGGTCCTCATAATGTTTTTTGAGAAAATATTTTGAGTGCTCCGGGATATTAGATGCATGGGCTATAACACACAAAAAATCAAACATTGTGAGTATTTCCAAAAATTAGCCTATAAATTCAGAAATAGGCATTAAAATGGTGTTAGCATATGTAGTGGTTCCCCAACTCATTACAGAGGTCTTCATTAAGTTTTTTGAGAAAACAATTTAGGTGTTCCGGGGTGCCAAATCCATTGACTATATTAGACGAAAAATTAAGAAATTTGGGTAATTCCTAAAAATGGCGTAAGTATACGTAGTGGTTCCCCAACTCATTACAGAGGTCATCATAAAGTTTTTTGAGAAAAAAATTTTGGGCACTCCGCGGCGCTAGATCCATGTGCTAACACACGAAAAATTGAGAATTTTGGATAATTTCTAAAAGGTTTTGTAAATGCGGAAATACGCGTTAAAAATGGTGTGAGTATACTTGGTGGTTGCCCAACTCATTAGGGAGGTCCTCATAAAATTTTTTGAGAAATTTTTTTTGGTTGCTCCGGGTGTAAGATCTATGAGCTATAAAATATGAAAAATCAAGGATTTTGGATAATTCCTAAAAAAGGCATGTAAATATGAAAATATGCGTTAAAAATGGTAATAGTTATGTGGTGGTTCCCCAACTCATTACGGAGGTCCCTAGTAAAGTTTTTTGAAAAAATAATATGGGTGCTCCGGTGCGCCAGATCCATAGGCTACACACGAAAAATTGATGCATTTGAATAATTCATAAAAGGTGAGACCCTTATAATTTTTTTGAGAAGAAAGTTTAGGGTTCTCCTGGGTGTCAGATCCATAGGCTATAACACACGAAAAATCAAAGAATTTGATAATTCCTAAAAAATGGCCTGTAAATGAGAAAATATGCGTTAAAAATAGTGAGAGTATACGTGGTGGTTCCATAACTCATTACGAAGGTTCTCATAAAATTTTTTGAGAAAAAAATTGGGTGCTCCGAGCCGCCAGATGCATGAGCTATAACACACGAAAATCAGGAAATTTAGGTAATTCCTAAAAAAGGGCTTATAAATACTACAATAGGCGTTAAAAATCTGGTGTGAATATAAGTGGTGGTTCCCCAATTCATTACAAAGACCCTCATAAATTTTTTGAGAAAAAAAATTTGGGTGCGCCTGGGTGACAGATCCATGTGCTATAACACATGAAAAATCAAGAATTTTGGGTAATTCCTAAAAAAGGGCCTATAAATGCGGAAATAGACGTTAAAATGGTGTGAGTATACATGGTGGTTCCACTACTCATTACGGAGGTGCTCATAAAGGATTTTGATAAAAAAAAATTAGGTTCTTCAGAGTGCCAGATCTATGGGATAAATAACACATGAAAAAAAATGATGATTTTGGGTAATTTCTAAAAAGGGCCTGTAAATGCAGAAATCGGCATTACAAAAATTGTGTGAGTATATATGGTGGTTCCCTAACTCATTATAGAGGATCTCATAAAGGTTTTTGAGAAAAAAAAAATTTGAGTGATCCGGGGCGTCAGATCCATGTGCTATAATGGACGAAAAATCGAGGGATTTGAGTAATTCTAAAAATGGCTTGTAAATACGGAAAGAGACGTTAAAAATTGTTTGAGTAGACGTGGTGGTTCTTCACCTCATTACAAAGGTCCTCATAAAGGTTTTTGATAAAAAAATTGTGAGTGCTCCGGGGCGTCAAATCCATGGGCTATAACACAAAAAATTGAGGATTTCATGTAATTCCTAAAAATGGGTCTATTAATGCGGGAATAGGCGAAAAATATGGCGTGAGTATACATGGTGATTTCGCAACTCAAGACGTAGGTCCTTATTAAGTTTTTTGAGAAAAATTTTTTGGTAGCTCTGGAGTGCCAGATCCATGGGTTATAACACAAGAAAAATAGAGAATTTTTGGTAATTCCCAAAAAAAGGCCTGTAGATGTGGAAATATGCATTAAAAAAATGGTGTGACTATACGTAGTGGTTCCCCAACTCATTATGGATATCGTAATAATGTATTTTGAGAAAGAAAATTGGCTACTCCGAGGAGCCAGATCCATGGGCTATTAGACACGAAGAATTGAGAAATTTGGGTAATTCCTAAAAAAGGGTATGTAAATGCGGATAGAGGCGTTAAAAATGGTGTGAGTACACGTGGTGGCTCTTCAACTCATTACGGAGATCCTCATAAAGTTTATTGAGAATAAAATTTTGGATGCTTCGGGGCCACACGAAAAAATCAAGGAATTTGAGTAATTTCTAAAAAAAGGTCTTTAAATGCAAAAATAGAAGTTAAAAAACTTGTGTGAATATACGTGGTTGTTCCCCAACTCATCCTGAGGTCCTCAAAGAGTTTTTTGAGAAAAAAAAATTAGGTTCTCCGGGGTTCCAAATCCATGAGCTATAACACGAAAAATCGAGGATTTTGGAAAATTCCTAAATATTGGCCAGTAAATGCGGCAGTAACACTAAAAAATTTTTTTTGAGAAAAAATATTTGGGTGCTTCGGGGCGCCACATTCATGTGCTATAAAACACGAAAAATTGAGAGGTTTGGGTAATTCCTACACAAAAGGCTTATAAATGAGGAAAAATGCGTTAAAAATCAAGTGTGGATATACGTGGTGGTTCTCCAACTCATTATAGAGGTCCTCATAAAACTTTTTGAGAAAAAAAATATAGGTGCTCCTGGGTGCTAGATCCATGGGCTATAAAGCACGAAAAATTGAGAATTTTGGATGATTTCTAAAAAAAAGACCTGTAAATGTGGAAATAGGCGTTAAAAATGGTGTGAGTATATGTGGTGGTTCTACAACTCATTACGGAGGTCCTCATAAAGTTTTTTGAGAAATTTTTTTTGGTGCTCCGGGGTGTCAGATCCTTGGGGTATAATACCCAAAAAATCGAGGATTTTGGGTAATTCCTAAAAAAAAGGCATGTAAATGCAAAAATAGACATTATAAAAATGGTGTGAGTAAACATGGTGGTTCCTTAACTAATTACGGAGGTCCTCATAAAGAATTTTAAGACAAATATTATGGGTGCTCTCTGGCGCCAGATATGTGGGCTATATTAACTCACAAAAAATTGAGGATTTGGGATAATTCTTAAATAAAACATGTAAATGCGGAAATAGGCGTTTAAAAAATGGTGTGAGTATACATTGTGGTTCCCCAACTTATTACAAAGGTCTTCCTCAAGTTTTTTGAGAAAAAAATTTCGGTGCTCTGGGTTGCTAGATCCATGGGCTATAACACACGAAAAATAGAAGAATTTTGGTAATTCCTAAAAAAAGGCATGTAAATGCAGAAATAGGCGTTAAGAAAATGGTGTAAGTATACAGGGTGGTTCCTCAACTCATTACGAAGTTCCTCATAAATTTTCTCGAGAAAAAAATTGGGTGCTCCGGGGCGCCAGATCCATGGGTTATAACACATGAAAAATTGAAGAATTTAAGTAATTCCTAAAAAAGGACCTGTAAAGTCGTAAATAGGAGTTAAAATGGTTTGAGTTACGTGGTGGTCCCATTTCATTATTAAAGTCCTCATAAAGTTTTTTGAGAAACAAATTTGGGTGCTCCTTGGTGCCAGATCCATGGGCTATAACTATGGGTGTCAAATGAGCGGGTTGAGTTGAAATTGGAGATATTAAAATGGATTGAAATAGAAATTGGGTTGGGTCTTGACCCGCCCAAGTTTACTTTGGGCTCAAATAGGTTGGGTTCAAATGTGCTAAAAAATGAGTTAGGTCTTGACCCACTCAATTTGACCCGATTAATTTCAATAATTTTAATATAGTGATATTTAACTTTTATAATCACAATTCAAATTTTAGCTCAGGATTTTTTTAAAAAAAGTAACAAATAAAGAGATAAATCCTAAAAGATTTTAAATAGAATTTAATATAGAAACATATCTTAGTAAAGATTTTTAAAATGGGTTAAAAATGAAGATTGAATTGGACTCAATTGAGGATTCTCTTAAAACGGGTTAGATTTGAATGGATTGAGATTGAACCCAATTCAAATTATTTTGAGCCCAACCCTTAAAATTATAGGCGGGTTACCTATGTTTGGGTTCATTTTTGACACCTCTAGCTATAACACACGAAAAATTGAGGATTTTGGGTAATTCCTAAAAAAGGGTCTGTAAATGCGAAAATACGCGTTAAAAATGGTGTAAGTATACATTGTGGTTCCCCAACTCAATACGAAGATCCTCATAAAGCTTTTTAAGAAAAAAATATTTGGTACTACTGGGTGCTAGATCCATTGGATAAAAAAACACACAAGAAATCAAGATTTTGGGTAATTTCTAAAAAGTGGCCTATAAATATTGAAATAGGCATTAAAAAAATGATGGTAGTTCGTCAACTCATTACGAAGGTCCTCATAAAGGTTTTTGAAATTTTTTTTTGGGTGGTTCGAGGTGCCAGATCAAATGGGATATAACACACGAAAAATAAAAAATTTTGAGGCATTAAAAAATAGTGTGAGTATACATGGTGATTTTCCAACTAATTACGGAAGTCCTCATAATGATTTTTAAGAAAAAAAATTGGGTGCTCTGTGGCGCCAGATACATAAGCTACAACACACGAAAAATCGAGGATTTTGGATAAATCTTAAAAAAGGCCTCTAAATGTGGAAATAGGCATTCAAAAAATGGTGTGAGTCTACGTTATGGTTTCCTCAAGTTTTTTGAGAATTTTTTTTTTGATGCACTGGGCTGCCAGATCCAAGGGCAACACACGAAACAAGAGGAATTTCGATAATTCCTAAAAAGGGTCTGTAAATGCAGAAATAGACGTTAAGAAAATGGTGTGAGTATACGAGGTGGTTCCCAACTCATTACGAAGTTCCTCATAAAGTTTGTTGAGAAAAAAAATGGGTGCTCTGGAGCGCTAGATCCATGTGCTACATATGAAAAATCGATGAATTTGGATAATTTCTAAAAAAGACTTGTAAATGCGAAAATAGGCGTTAAAATGGTTTGAATATACGTGATGGTTCCGTAAATCATTATTAAAGTCCTCATAAAGTTTTTTGAGAAAAAAATTGGGTGCTCCTTGGTGCCAGATTTATGGGCTAAACACGGAAAATTAAGGATTTTGGGTAATTTCTAAAAAAGAGATTGTAAATACGAAAATAGGCGTAAAGTTCGTGTGAGTATACGTTGTGGTTCCCTAAGTCAATACGAAAATCTTCATAATATTTTTTGAGAAAAAATATTTGGTACTGCGGGGTGCAAGATTCATGTGCTAGAACACATAAAAAATCAGAATTTTGGGTATTTCCTAAGCAAAGGCCTGTAGATGTAGAAATAGATGTTAAAATAATGATGTGAGTATACATGTTGGCTCCCCAAATCATTACGAAGGTACTCATAAAGTTTTTTGAGAAAAGAATTTTGGGTGCTCTGGGGCGCCAGATCCATAGGCTATACACACGATAAATCGAAGATTTTGGTTAATTCCTAAAAATGGCTATCAATGAAGAAATAAGCGTTTAAATTTTTTTGTGAGTATACGTAGTGGTTCCCCAACTCATTACGGAGGTCTTCATTCAGTTTTTTGAGAAAAAAATATTGGATTCTCTGCGACGCCAGATCCATTGGATATAACGCATGAAAAATTGAAGATTTTGGGTAATTCCTAAAAAGGGTCAGTAAATGTGAAAACAACCATAAAAAAATGGAGTATCCTGGTGGTTCCTCAACTCACTATGGAGGTCCTAATAAAATTTATAAAAAAAACAAATTTGGGGTTCTCTGAGGCGCTAGATCCACATGAAAATTCGAGGATTTTGGGTAATTCCTAAAAATGGGCATGTAAATGTGGAAATAAGCAATAAAAATGGTGCGAGTTTACGTGGTGGTTTCCCAACTCATTATTGTGGTCCTCATAAAGTTTTTTGAGGAAAAACTTTTGGATGTTCTAAGGTGACATAAGCATGGGCTATAACACACGAAAAATTGAGGATTTTAGTATTTCCTAAAAAAAATCCTGTAAATGCGGAAATAAGCGTTAAAATGGTGTTATTATACGTGGTATTTTCCCAACTCATTACAGAGATCCTCATAAGATTTTTTGAGCAAAAAATTTGGGTGCTCCGCAACGCCAGATCCGTGGGCTATATATAACAAAAGAAAAATCAAGAATTTTGGGTAATTCCTACAAAAGGCCTGTAAATGCAAAAATAGGAGTTAAAAATGGTGTGAGTATACGTAGTGGTTCCCTAACTCACTATGGAGGTCCTCATAACGTTATTTGACAAAAAAAATTGGTTGATCAGGGGTGTTAGATCTATGGGCTATACATACGAAAATCTAGGATTTTGGATAATTCCTAAAAAATGGCATGTAAATGCGAAAAATAGGAGTTAAAAAGGTGTGAGTATAGGTGGTGGTTCCCCAACTCATTGCTGAAGTCCTTATAAAGTTTTTTGCGAAAACAAATTAGGTGCTCCTGGGAGCTCGATCTATGGGCCACACGAAAAATTGAAAAATTTGGGTAGTTCCTAAAAAATGGCCTCGAGGCTCCTCCCATCCCCACGAGAGCCCCGAGGCGCATGCCTTCTGCCACCCCCCCGAGAACCTCGAGGCCCCTCCCCTTCTCTCCTCCCCTTGAGAGCCCCGAGGCATCGTGCCTCGAGGTCCTTCCACCCCCTTGCCCCGAGGTATCGTGGCTCGAGGCCCCCCACCCCTCCCCTTACCCCGAGAACCCCGAGTCCCCCCAACCCCCTTCCCATCCTTCGAGAATCCCGAGGCGTCGTTCCTCGAGGCCCCCCACCCCTCCCCTTCCTCTGAGAGCCCCGAAGAGTTATGCCTCGAGGCCCTCCCCCCTTCCCCTTTGAGAGCCCCGATGTGTCATGCCTCGAGGCCTTCGCCTCCCCAAGATCCCCAAGGCGACGTACCTCGAGGCCCCTCACCCCCACCCTCTCGTGATTCCCGAGGCGTCGTGCCTCAAGGCCCCACACCCGCTTGTGGCAGAAATACTGAATAGTTTCAATGTTGATGACTACAAAACAAAGACGCTCTCTGCTAAGGCTAGCTCTTCCATGGGCATTGCAAGTTACATGTTATATAAGATTGAATGCCACGAGTTAATCCAACAGACAATTGGAATACTGAAGTTGATGCCTCTTCTCAGATCCCTGGCTTAGTTGGTTATGTTGTGAAAGAACTCTACAAGTACAGTTGGAGGGCAATATGTCTTTGCAACAAATTTGTACTATTTCAGAAAACCAAACATTAGAATATAGGAAATGTATGCATCTGCCTAGATGACTTTGCATGTACATAAACATACATGTCTATGAAGTCATTATTCAGTTAACATGATTTGATTAGAGTTGAGAAGGTAAATAATTTATTCTAATATAATAGAATGTGTGCAGTTCAAACTCCAGTATACAGGCTTGGGATGAATTGAAAAGAGAGTTATGTAAACCTATATCTAGAAATTATACATTTGTTAGGACTTCATTCCACTAACCTTGCGTTGGCTATATTTTTCCTTGACTGTTGGTAAGCTAGAATTGTTGGTGTTGTAGAAAGGTTGTGTAGTGCCATGACACAGTCTCATAAATCAAAGGGTTGGTACAAAGTATAACGCCTCAAGGTAGAGTTCTGTATTAGGATTTTTCAGAAGTCAAATTTTATAACAATACATTTACCGAAAGGAGAATAAGAAGGACAATGCATTATAACAACTTATATGATTGTCATAATGCTAATTCGTACATACCCAAGGTTTCCCTGAAGGAAGAAGAATATATTTGGCCAAGAAAATTGCAGAAGCAGCAATGAGTGATGGAGCATAAAAAAACATGTTGTACTCTAAAAGAGAGAGTTCTGCAATGTAGCTAGCCAAGTGTTCCAACTGCAGTGACAGAACCTGTAGATTAGAAAATTTTAATCAACTCTTGTTTCCTATATAAAACATGTTGGAGAATTATCAACCTTAAGTGAAGAGGTTACCTCATTAAGTCCTTGAGCAACTCGAACAAACCTCCTGCAATATATCTCAACAATAAGTTCCTAAATCATCATACTCAAAAGCAACTACTAGATCATGGTAAGAATATTAACCTCAGAAAACATTTGGCAGTTAGAGCTGTCATTTCAAACTTCAAGTAATTTAAAACAACAGACTCCATTTGCAACACCTGCATAATACTATGTCTTAGTGCCACTGCAAAGTTTAACCATTGAAGGTTCTGTGAATCAAGATCATATACCTCTTTCTTGAAGTAAGTGTTGTCTGTTATGTAGCAGAACTCTTCGACTTGAGGTGCATAGATCTCTTCATATTTTCTACAATAAAACATTTCCCATATTAATATCTTAGAGCATTTTCTTATAGATATGCTTGAAATATTTGAGGAAACAAGAATATGAAAAGCACTTAAGGAAAAATGTGAGATCATGGCGACAACATATGCAATTTTTAAAGCTGCATAATTCGAAGATGAAACTAAGAAATGTTTTCAATATTTCTCTTGATAAAATTTACGATGTGATCATCATGCAAGCTACTTCAAGCAACTGTAGTCGTTGTTTGTCCATCAAATTGCCCGAAAGATATTGATCAATGTAGTTAATTGTCAAAAGCAGCGTATTGTAGCCTTATATTTTGTTTGCTTAATTATAAGCTCCACATAAATGATGTGATTTTTATAATATTCGAAACTACAGCCAGACACACTTCTTTTGATTCTTGAGGTTCAAAATTTTCATGCCATGGGCTTGCTATTGCTATGAAAAAATGGGTAAAACTTATGCAAAGTTCAGTCTATCATACCATTCACCTTTCAGCAACGGAGCTGGTAAATCAAAAATTTGGAGAGAAACATATGATCTCAAAGAACAAATTAGGGAAAATATTTCACATGCCCTAACAAATGGAGAAACTGAGAATAAAACGACACCAAACCCAGTGTAATCCACAAGTAAGCTCTTCAGTGTTATCACACTAATTCGACAAGTGGGGTCTAGGAAAGACGGTGTTTACGCAAGCTTACCCTACCTTGTGAGGGTAGAGAGGCAACATTTTTTGTGTAAGGTGGATAGTAGGGATGGCAATGGGGTGGGGCGGGGTAGTTGCGGGGAAAACCCACATAGACCCGCAAATATACTAACCCGTTCCGCTCCGCCCCACATAGCAAAAAATTGTGTTTTCAATCCGCCCCGCCCCGCCCAATATAGACCCACTCCGCTCCATCCCGCATAGTTTTTTTTCTTTCTTAATTGAGTTTCACACAACAAATAAAATTCATAAAACTTTTTTTATTTTTCTGCTAAATAAATAAACTTGTAACAGTTATACTATTTCCTACTACCATATACATATAGAGAGATCGTCGTGTCAATCATGTAGTTGGGGATATAAATATTTTTTTCTTATTTAATAGAAGGGGTTAGTGAATCTGTGGGTCAAGCTTATGTTTTATTTGGTTTCTAATTTTTTTTTTTCAAACACAAAATAATACAATTTCAAGAAAATTATAAGGCTTCATTATAGTGTAGCTAATGTCACGACCCGAGAGCATTCCCAAGTCGTAACATGCGTATTCGACCTCTCGGAGGTCTCATACAAGCCCTTAGCATTCATCACATTAGATATGTAAAATAGTGCGGAATTAAAAACTCTTTAAATAAAATCCCATAAGACTCAAAGGTCACTTTTAAAAACATCATTCAAAAGTACACAAGCGGAATACTAAGTCTCTTAGCCATCTTAGACATGAACGTGAAAACATACTAGGGACACGACCCTTTACAATCAAAAGAAGTCTATTAAGTTTATTACAAGAACCTTATCATAAAACTAGAATAGAAAAGTCTTGTCCTCGACATATGAAGACATACCACAAGATCTTGGAAGAACTTCAAGTTCCAAGCTTACTATAGAACCCGCTCACTTTCCGGAACCTACACTTGTAGAAAATAAAGAAATATGGAATTAGCACAATTAAGTACTAAGTATGATGACCATGCAAGAAAACGTGCACCACAGACATTTACAAGGAATAAAAATGCTTTTAAGACCTTCTTTAACAAACCTTTACAACCACAAGCATAAACCCACATTTCAAGTCACCATTCACAAAGAAGACCATATTCACATCACTTACAACTCAATTAACACAAGCGTATAATACTTAAACAAGATAGCAAAGTAATTCCTTCCTTACCATCTAAGTCTCTATCTCAAGTCACCCTAAGCCACACTTAAGTGAATAATGAAGTGACCGCCCATACAACCTCTTCATATACACCTAAGTGTTCCTAAGAGTTACCATAAACAAGGGTTCTTTTTTTCTCATTACATTATAACATACTAAGTCAACATTCTTTATAAAACCATTTAAGAGACACACAAGCATATAGGGGACAATCACATAATAGCCCTAAGGCTTAGGGAACTCACTTTAGCATCTTTTAAGCCTACTCGTGCCATGTGTAGATAGCATCACATACTACTACCTACACGTTGTAGAACCTATCCAATACTAGAGTGCACATCCCATATGATGGAAATAGGCCTTAACCGACATAGACCACACTAGCAAGGTATGGAATCCGGAGTCTATCCTACTCCGTGGAGGTTGTTCTACTTGCCAAGGGTAGAACTAAAAGCAACCCATGTTGGCACATGGTTTAAGAGATGTCCAAGGATGTTCATTGTGCCTAATCTCATGCTCAACTAGGCCACCATCCTAACCACATCCACTCGATGCTTAGCCTTGGTTTCCATAGAGTATTCAATCACATGTACTAGAGAGGGTTCCTTTTCTAGTTCAACCAACTCATAGTACCTCTTCCCAAGAAAGGCCCCATTTCTTAGTCATAGCCAATCTAGGTTCATAGGGATAGCTCATTTGACTTTCTTAGATAAGGATTCTCATGCCATTCCGACTCTATCCATCTCTAAGTCTATCATTTCACTCAAGAAGGAAACATCACCCTAAGGCCCATCCTTCAAGTTTATACATTTACTTAGGAAAACTAGACTCATGAAAAGACACTATTCTTAAGTCTACCAATTCAAGTCTTGGCCTAGAATTCCTCTTTTAGCATTTATAGGAAGAGCTCCATTACTAAGTCATAGCCCAACCAAACATTCATATATAAAATCAAGCTTTCATGACACAAGACAAGTTACTCAAGTCTAGCATATGATCTATGACATCATCTTACAAAGACTCATCATAGTCCATCATCACCACATATCATCATTTCAAGAGAAACATGCTTTCTCATTAGCATACTAACACTTTATACACTATCACATTAATACCATTAGAACATCTTCACATTATAGCTTCACACAAACTTTACATATAGCTTCATATGTGTATAATAATATAACACTATAATAGCACTCATATAATGCCCTTCATGGTCTCAATTTACAATAATACGATATTCCAATATTATACAACAACTTCACCAATGCCTTCATGGCTACAATTCACAATAATACCACACAAGAATACAATATAACACTTCCACCAAAGGTGGATTCAACCTACCAACAACAATCTATTTAATAAAGAGAGTGCAAGCTTTCTTACCATAATCCAAAGCCATAGCCAAAATCACCAAAATCCAAACAATAATATTTCACCCATAAGGCTTACCACCCTTATTAACAATTAATCATGAATAAACATTAAACAACCCAAGAGATATCAATACAATTCACTTTACACCTAATTCCATCAGCTTTGAATTTATAGAAAAAGACCCACTTCATAAGCAAATTTAGGAGTTTAGGGAAATCATGGGTTCTTCAAGGAATTCCATATGAATTCATCTTAAAAACATTAATCAAACATTAATTCATCAATATAATGGCTTAGAAAACGTTTTTCCAATGAAACCATGCTTAGATTAGAATTTGAGATTTTTGTTCTTTGAAACATTTTTTTTTGAAACTCTTTTGATTGGACTCCTTGAAAGAAAGATTGATCAAGGATCAAGGGTCACCATACCTCTAAGTTGAAAACCCACGAAAATTGAAGAAGAAAGAACTTGAAATCTTCAACCCTAGCTCCAACTTGACCTTGACCTTCAATGGTTTCTAGAGAGAACCCTTTTTTTTTTTTGAAAGATGAATTAGAACAATACCTTTTTAAAAGTTTTAATACCATATATAGTTATTAAAAATAAAATAAAATATACCCACTTCTTAATTTAACTAAAATTAATATTTACGAAAACACCCCTTGCCTACATGGACCTACCAAATAAAACTAAGGCAAAGTCCAATTTTTTTTTGGAAAATTTCATAACTCCAATTTATGCTTAAACTTTAAAAATTCATACGTTAGGCTCTAGTTTTACCTATCTATTTTTAGGGTCGCTATAGCTAAAGTGTTTCCATAATATTATAGTGTAGCTTAAGTGTCAAAATATTTGAAAAAAAGCAATGACAAAGTAACTAAAGAGAGAAGCCTGGACTAACTAATAAATATTTTTCTCAATATTAGAAACTAATTAAGTGAAATTGAGTAGTTAATCTTGTAGAACATTTCATTGAGAACTGAATAAATGATTGATATCAATGAAAATATAATTATATAAAACAATGTTAAGTTTTGTAAAGTGAACTCCACCAAAAACTTGAAGCAAAAAAAAGTAGAAGAAAGTGACGAGTATATATTGAGAGGGAGTTGCAATTTCCACAACCTACACCTGCCCTGCACCGACCTTACATTCCTTAAAAGAAGTTTCAACCCGCCCCTCCCTGGACCGCACCTGCATAAAGCCATACCTGCCCCGCCCTGCCCCGCATAAGGTAAAACCTTCCTCGCTCCTCACCCCCCGCCCCATTGCCATCCCTAGTGGATAATCATATTCACACCCCAGCAATGTGGCAACTCAATGTCAATCTTGAAGATGTAAAAGGCCATGGAGTTGCTGTACATTTACATTTTAACAACCTATTTGGTTAGTCCTCTGATGTCAAAACTCCCTATACCATTTTCAGTTGTCTTCTAAACCTAAGACCACTTCCAATAGTGATGAGAGTAAAACAGTCAAGAGGTCTTAGAAAAGCAGATTAACATTACAAAATAGCAAAGATAACACAATTCCAAAGTCTACAAATATATACTCTTTAGAACACCTGATCAAGTATACTCCTGCGATAAAATGTATCACGTAAATATAACTGATATTTCAATAGGGACACAACTTTAGAGAAGAAATATGTTAGAAGTTTACCTCAACAAGCCAGTCAATTAAGATAGCGCGCATGCTAGGATTGATGTCTTTATGTACTTTCGCCATGAAATCTGTGGAAGGCCTTTTCTTATCCTAGTACAGTGATCAAATATAACATTAAAACATGTTTGATAAAAATGTTTGTAAAACTGCAATTTAGTTGAAGTTAGCAGCAACATCCAATTCAAAGAGCTTTATACCTTAGAGGCTCTCAACAGGCCATTGTAGCACATAACTGTGGGTCAACAACTACATCTCTCTTTGTATATCCTGCTAGAATAAATTGTATTAAATAGATGTTATAGTTAAAGTGAAATACTAGAACAAGGACTATTCTCTGCTGAAAAGATCAAAACCTACTGCTTTGACATGTTCTGAGATATAGAGGGTGCTACACACTTTCTTCTCGATGAAATCAACAACAGCCGAGTCATGGTCATCTATGTATTCGACCTCTTGACTTCTCACTGTGTCCATAGATTCATCCATGGAGACTAAGATATCTCAGTGAGATGGAGAAATGCCCATGTTGCTAGTGGCAGGAAGATGAATGACACTAATCTTAGGTACAACTGCATCATGTCGTTGAATAGAAACATGTTTGCTACTTTATCTGACAGAGGAGGATGCTGGCAGAACTACAGTCCTTGAGGAAACTGCATTACTGTTGTAAGTAGAAATGTTCTTCTTACAATCTTGGATGTACCTGGTGACTTCCAAAGCCAAAAATGATTCCAAGTTAGTCACAACTTCAGATACAAGAAACAAACTTTTTCATTTTACTCACATTGCCAAACAACTATTAAATAAAAGGTTCATCAAACTGTGAAAACTCAAAATTATCAAAAGTTCCTTAACGTCTTTTGCTTTTTTGTGTAATAAAATTAAGAACAGTAATACAATCACTTAAGGAGACAAAAAGCAAGAATTGGTCCACGGTAATGAAATGCTAAACAATTCATGTTAACACTCATACTAAAATAAACCCCAGTACTCTAATTACGTTCCTACAGCAAAAAAAGACACATTATCAAGCCATTTATACAAACAAAGAACAAAAACAAAGTAACACTCACGAGTTTGGAGGAATGAGAAATCGAGTTACGAGAAGAGACAGTTATATGATTCGAGATATTAGAAAATGCCGGCCATTTCTTGGCGACTCCAGCATTCAATTTTTCGGTGTGATTATTCTCCAACCTCGATGAATTCGCCGCCATTTCTTTTCTCTTCGCCACTGCACTCGAAACAGAAGAAGAGGGTCGTCGTTATTTTCTCCTTATAATTTTTCATCACCCTGTTCTTCAAGAAAATGAATAAGATGAAGAATGTGAAGTCTCTGTGGGTGTAAAATGTGAAGATTATATATAAACTATAGAAAACAAAAGATGCAACATGCCCATTTTCCAGTCTTGGATTAAGAATTTAACCACTCATGTCAAAGCCCCCACCATAAGGTCTCTTCTCTTTATTTTTCTCCTTCCTTCCTTCCATCCCTCACTCCCCCACATGACAGGAAAAAAAATACCAATGAATGCCATAAAAGACCATAACTTCTGTGTCCTAGAATCCTTTTCTTTCTCTATCTTATTTGGGTTAAAGACTTAAAGCCATGGTTCGTAGAAGGAGAAAGTTAGTAAATAATTAGGGGATAGTATGTCGTTCTACTTTCTTGGGGACCTTTATAGACTTCTGCAAATTTAATGAAGTGTTGCGACGTACTTTATTTCAGTGCTGGGTTCATAAAAGTGTGTTGAAAAAATTTAACTTATCTAGCGGAAAATAGGGTGGACGGATAGAAGCCCTGACATGTAACTGTTTCTATTCCACTCCAACTTATATGACACATGCACCACTAGTCCTAATACATAACTGTTTCTATTCCCTCTCAATTTATATGACACGAGCACCACTAGTCCTCTAGGATTTCTAAGTTATCAAAAGAAAATAATATATCATTTTATGCAACTTTATTCAGAGTTGGGTTTGTAAAAGTTTATTGAGATAGGCATATTGAATAAGAAAAGAAATTGTATGTTCAAGCTCCACTATCAAATTGATTGTCTTAAACAGGCACCATAGTTTAGGCAGTGACACTGTACTTTGTGATTAAACCCCAGCACAACATAGAGGCAATATAAGGCTCATAAAAGTTATCAAAGGCAGTAATCATGAATTGCACCATTCTTATCAGGTAAAGAAAGAAACGAAAAGGGCAACTTTAAATTGAATGTTGTCTTTGAACTCAACTTAGATAGCGGCGGAGCCAAAAATTTTACGGAGGAAGTTCAAAGTACAAAGGAGTAAACACACGAAGAAACCAAGTAAACATCTACTATATATGCATAAACCCCTTGCTCCAACTGGACTCCGTCCCTGTGAATAGCAATAGAAATCTACCCTGATTTTAAACTAAGTGAGTCAGAAAATAAATAACAAGGCAAGTAAAGGTCCATAATTTGATCAAATTTCCATCATATCCTCCAAATTCGTATAAATCAAACAAAGCTTAAGGCAAGAAAAGTTTTTTTTTCTCAAATGTAACTCATCGAACTTTCTTTGGAACACGGCAACATCTCATTGCTTCAAAACAACAACGAACTCCGATTTTGTAACCTCAAGCAAGCGCTCCATCTCTTGAATTGTAAATTTTTCCTCATCTGCAAACACAATTTTCCAAAAAAAAATCCAATTTTACCAAAAATCCCTAAATTCCAATGAGTTAAAACCCTAAATAAAGTTAAAATGCAAAATTCAAGAAGAAAATCAAAGTAACTTCATAAATTTGTTCTTGAAATCTATCAATAATAGATACCCATCGATCATTCTGTAATTTAATCCGATCTTCAAGTATCATTCTCTCTTTTGCAAGGGATTCAAGTTACGTCTGTTGTGATGTCAACATGTGAACTAAAGCGTTGAACACTTTGTTCCATTTTTCTCTATCCGAAGAATTTTTAGCTTTTTTGGACTTCGCCATTGCAGATTGAAGAAATTTTTAGAGTTTGAAAGAGAAAGAGCGTGCAATGGAGCGTAGAACCGTTGAGTTTCAAAATTTTCCTAACGGTCAAATACAACAGTCTTTATGCTTTCTGAAACGAACACAATTACATGGTAGGAGTCGGAGGCTTGGGCCTGCATTTGGGTTTGGGCTTGCTTCCTTTTGAGCCCTTTAAATGTTTGTTTGTATCATACTACGCGAATCGTGATATCATGTTAGTTATTCAAAAATTATATTGTATATTACTAATATAATTTGAAATCTAATTACGTTTTATAAAATATGACTTCATGTTATATTCAATCAAATTATCATATTTAAGAACTCATAAATATATAAAATCATCATGAATTGAATTTTTTTATTCGTGGTATTTCATTTGAACTTTTTTTTTTGTATCTTATCTTTATTTATTCAATTTTACTCATGATACATATTTTTTATGATTTCAAAGTTACAAACGATAAAAAGATGCTACATTTTAAAATCGTTACAAAGATATGTGGCTTCTTGTTACACTCAACATATGTGTAATGTTAGGTCACCCGTAAATCATATCGAATTAATATGATTTCAAAACTACAAATAAAAAAGTTTGTGACATGTAAGTAATGAGTAATAACAAATATATACAACTAACAACTCCATGTTATATTATGCACTAGAAAGGGGAAGCCCGTGCTTTGCACGGGCCCAATCATTATTTGGAAAGTCGTAATATTTGTTTGTGGTACTTTTAATTTTTTAAATTCAATAATATTTTTTATAATAATTATAATATAATATTAACGATCTAACATTAATATTCGAAATAAAAAGTAATTTATAGATAAAAAGATGGACAAATAAATAAAAAAAAATTAAGTTTATAACAACGTAAATATTTGCTACACTTAATTAGGTAGTACTTATTTAATATGTTTTTATAGTAAAAATTCATTTATATAAATAAGGTTTTCTTATAATAATCATCATTATTTGGAAATTCGTAATGTTTGTGGTACTTTTAATTTTTAAATTCAATGATACCTTTTTTTCTAATAATAATATAATATTAACTATCTAACATTATTATTCAAAATAAAAGGTGTCATTTATAGATAAAAATGGACAAATAAATTAAAAATTAAGTTTATAACATCGTAAATATTTGCTGCACTTAATTAAGTAGTACTTAGTTAATATGTTTTTTATAGTAAAAATTCATTTCTGTAGATAAGGTTTTCTTATAATAATCATCATTATTTGGAAATTCGTAATGTCTATTTGTGGTACTTTTAATTTTTAAATTCAATGATACCTTTTTTTTTCTAATAATAATAATAATATAATATTAACGATCTAACATTGATATTTGAAATAAAAGGTGTAATTTATAGATAAAAAAATGATCAAATAAGTTAAAAATATAAGTTTTTAACATCGTAAATAGGTGCTACACTTAATTATGTACTACTAATTTAATATTTCAAAAAAAATATTAACTACCTCTTTTATTTGATAAATAATTAAATTATAATTGAGCAAATAGAGACCTTTTTCTTCCCGAAAATATGTTGAAGTTGCTAACTCTTGCAGGGGACCCACATGAAAAAGAGATAAACTACATGTGCCTTCTTGTCTATTATGAAACATGTTCATACAATATAACTGTAACACCCCAGAAATTTTTTTGAACTAAGACTCGAACCGTTCATCGTAGTGAGTGAGATTTTACCGAGGAATTAAAAATTTCTTAAGTGTTAAGGTCACTAGATGTAGCACCTTGAGTTCCAAAAAGAATTAAATTGGAAATAGCAAAATCTGAAATTTTACAAGTTAAGCTAAGTATGAGTTTTGGGTTGACTTCAAACGACCATAACTCCTAGCTCAGGATGATTTAGGCATTCTACCAGTTACCGTAGGAAACATCTTTGAATTATCTTTCCAACGCCGCCGAGTTTGATAAGTTTCGAGGTCGGATGAGTGAGCTATGACCTTTTGAAGTTTGGCTGTCCAGTTAAGGAAAGTCAAAACCGGGTTTTAGAGGGGTATTTTGGTCTTTTCCTTACCAAAACAGATTTAATTCGTTTTTAGTAATATTTTAGGGGTCTAATTTGATTAGGTTCAGTTTTATAATTCTAAAATACACCTAGGGTTTTAGTTGAGAGTTCAAGAAGAGAAAAGAGGAGAAAAGAGGAGAGGATCAAGCGTTCGTCGAGATTTTTGCGTGTTGTAGCGGATTTTCGCCATGGATTTGATCCCTAAGAGGTATGTAAGCTTCCATAGTGTTGGGTTCTTTCACCCACACGCCAATCATGATTTATTTAGCGTAATTTCGTTCTTGAAATTTAAAGATTAGAGTTCTTGATGAGTTCTTGATACGTGTTCTTGAAGTTTTATTAAGTTTTAATGTAAGATTCTGCTTGGGTCAACTTTAAACGACCATATCTCTTAGAATATTAAGAGTTACGTGAGCCATAACCTATCCAATTAAAGGTAATTGAATCTACTTTCCAACCCCACCAATTTCGCGTCAATCCAATATCTGAGTAAAAAGTTATGACTATTTTAGTAACCTATACAGTGCTGTTACGTCTTAGCCGACGGGACTATATTGAAAATAATCGTTTGTCTTTTTACCTCCAAGAAAACCATCAACGAATTTCTTGACAAATAAAAGGCTCAAAACAATCAGATTTTCATCTTCACTCATGAAAACCATATTTTTTGGCCATAGAGATTTCAAGAAACTAACTCGAGAATCTCAAGAAAGGTTTTCTTGATTGTTTACCTTCAAGCTAGGGTTTCAAGGCTTTTAATCAAGTTCTTCTTCAAAATTCTTAAAGATTCTTCAAGATTCTTCAGGAATCTTGTTCTTCTAGGTATGTAAGGTTATCATAGTGTTGGACTAGTTCGTCCTCACGCCCTACATCTACTTTCAGATCAGAAAAAGAGTAATCTAGGATACTTTCCCTAGATTTGAGTATTCTTGAGATAAGTTGATTTTGAGTTCTTGAATTCATGTTTCTTTTAAAAGTTCTATTCCTAATTATCGAATAGCTATATTGTTATTGAGATCCTTCATATCATGAATCATAACTCTTGAATTCATAATTCAAATTCAAGAGAGAGTTAAGAGTAGAGTTCAAGGAAGCCTTTGAGTTCAATTGTGAATCCTTTGAGATCAACTATAGATTTGAACTAAGTTTTGAGGAAGTAAGTCAGAGAATGACAAAAGTCACATACATGAGTTTCATAATGTTATGTAGACCTACGAGTCAAGTCGTTCATGCCCATAAATTCCGCATGAACTCCAGAAGTTGAGTATCTTTGAGAGGAGTAGTATCTTCAAGTTCTAAGTCTTGAGTATTGAGTTCCTAATCCCCTTTGAGATTATATTTCTAAGCATGAGACTATTACATGTTACCCATAAAGTCTTTGAGTTGAATTGTTCATGCCCATAATTCTGCATGAATCCTATAAGTCGAGCAGTCTTGAGAAGAGAAGTATCTTTGAGTCCTTGAGTTGAGTCGTTCATGCTCATAATTCCGCATGAACCCTCTGAGTTGAGCATTCTTGAAATTAGTAGTATCATTAAAGTTCTTGAGTTCCAAGTATTTGAGTTCTATATATGGTTATTGAAAACCTTGCATTTAGTAGTTCATGTCCTTAATTCAGTATGAACCATATTTTAAGAAGTCTTTTACAAACGTTTTAACTTTGTTTAAAGAGTTAAGTTTTGAGTTCAGTAAAGAGTAAAGAGTAAAGTTTGAAGTCCTTTTCTTCAAAAATATATGAGGACTAAGTATTCCCAAAGAGTTTTTAAATGTTTTCACATTTAAATAAGAACGGAAACTGAGATTTCCAAAGGGCTTTCGGGCAAGTTTTCAGAAAAGAGTAATAGCTTTCTAAATGAAGCAAGTAGGGAAACTGAGATTTCCAAGATAGCTTTTGAGCTAAGTTTTTGAGCAATTATCTCAAATCAGCAGAAAGAAGTATGTTTTTAAAACATAAGAGCTAGTATATTTTTGGGAGTAGTATTGAGCACCGATATGGGGGAGAGTTCAGACAACTCACAGCCCCCATAAACCATGTAGCCATCATGGGTAGAAAAGGATCATACTTTTTAGATGAATCCTTTTCACATAGACTAGTGGATCCATTAGTAGTTCAGGTCCTATACCTTTGGCTGGGTATAGGATGCGCTGGCAGCGTGAGGTAGATCACTGTATCATCACTATAGCTCTTATGTGATGGTTGTCGGTTAGAGAAACTCCCACAGAAGTTATTGTATTTTTATATACATTTCAGAGTTATGTTGTATCCTTGCATACACACAGATTTGACAGCATGTTTTTAAACAGTTTGTTTCTTTATATTGCACTTGTTTTAAATTGCTTTATATTGAAATGAGTTCAGTCATATTTAGTTGAGTATTCAAAGTTGAGTATCCAGAGTCGAATATCATATCTTTGAGTCGAATATCATATCCTTGAGTTGAGTATCTAATCTCGGAGTTGAGTATCTTATCCTTGAGTACTTTTGAGTTGAGTAAGTTTGAGTAGATTTGAGTACCCTTGAGTATTCCTTGAGTTGAGTAAGTTTGAGAAGAGGTAAGTATGTTTCATTTCTATCAAGTTTCAAGCTTACGTTTATGTTTTAGAATTCCTCTTACATGCTCGTACATTCCACGTACTGAGCCATTTGGCCTGCATCTTCTCATGATGTAGACACAAGTATTCAGGATCATCAACAGGAGCTTCGTTGATACATCCGAGAGTTCGAGTTAGCTATGGTGAGCCTCCTTGCTTTCGGAGGATTTCATTTACCTTTCAGTTATATCAGTTGTTAGGATGTCGCGGGTCTTGTCCCGACTTCCATCTTTATCAGTTAGAGGCTTCATAGATAGTCAGTATAGTTGAGAAGTCTGTATCATTTATTTTATTAAATGTTTTAAAGACTAAAGTTGCCTTTTTATGGCGAGTTGTATATATTTTATTATACATAGTTTTCTTTGGACTTAAAGTTTGTATTTAAGTCTTATGAACTTTTATTTCATTTTTTAAGCTTTGTATGCTTGAATTAGTTTTCCGCTTGTAGTCAGCCAGGATGAGGGTTCGCTTGGGGACCAGCAATGATCTTCGAGTGCCGGCCACGTCCAGGGTGTAGGCTCGGGTCGTGACAATAACATATTAGTACAATACAATTAAAGCTTAGATCTCTCAAGTGGAAAGCCTTAAATGACTAAAACACCCCTTAATTCAGTTTTGATCCTAAGAAAAACACACGTCGATGGTGTGCTGGCTGCTTGATATCTAACTATCACTTATATAATAAGACAAAGCCATAAATAATTAAAAAAAATTTGGTAGGAACATAAATAAATTATTAAACTGTTTGGGGGTCACTTGTTTGAATTGGACTAATGGGAATAATCGAGGATTTTGGGTAATTCCTAAAAAAAGGCTTGTAATGCAGAAATAGGCGTTAAAAATGGTAAAAAAAATCCTGAAAAAAAAAAAACGACGCAGTCGGTCGCTTTTTACTGACGCTGTCTGTCACTTTTTGAAAAGCGTTGAACCAAAAAGCGGTGAACAAGACTGCATAGCTTTTCCGTCGAATTTGACCCAAAAAGCGACACAGCCCGTCGCTTTTGGTTGTCGTTTTTAGGCAGCTTTTTAGTAGTGTATGTGGCTTTCCAAGTTTGTCTTTTGCAATGGCTCATTAAGGGTAACAATAGAGTATAGCAAATTAGCCATTGCTCTTGCTTCGGGCAGGAAGATTGCTTTGGCTCCGTTCGTACTATCTCATCTATATAGAGGTTGTAGAAACTTAGTTACCAGAGGGTATGGTACTGCAAGGGGTCCCTTCTAGATCCTACAACTCTGGCTGTAGTCTTATTTTCCGGAATATAGACCTTTGCCTTACCATTCACAAAATTGTTTTAACTTTCGGATGGTCCTGGCTCAAGGCAAGTTAATACAAAAGAACTTCTGAGAATGCATTAAATTCTTTTATTCATGCTAACTCCTAGCCAGTTCACTCCATTTTCACCTGAATGGCTGAGATTGTTGTTGCATATTACATCTAGTAACCAAGCGTTAAACGACATCTGGTTCAGTTTCCTTGTTGCTCGAGACCTCCAGTATGGCTTTGCATTGGGGAATTCAAGTGTTGGCAAAGCTGGAGTGGAGTATTACTCTCCAAATCAATTTGCACGACAGTTTAGCTTGACACAAATAGTGCCTCTACCTCTTCATCAGTCAGTCAATGTTTCATCACTTGATAGAATCATTTTCAATTCTGTAAATTGTATTCAAGGAGTGGACTCAAAGTTTGTTCAATTGAAGAGAAATTTTCCAGTTATCCCATTTCATGCCAATCCAAAATGTACGTCATCCTTGAGTCCTGGTGGTTATATACGTAAAACTCAGACTGAATCAGAGAGCAATCGAAGAACAAGAAATGAATTTGAAAACGAAAATTTCTTCCTCAAACGCTAGGTTGGAAGAACTGGGCTCAGATGAATTTCTTGATTCAAAGAAACATGTGGCAGATTCTCAAGTAGAGACAAGTTGGACAGACTACAAACAAAAAATATATTTTTAGTATCTACTTAAACTTGCTTTTATGGATGGTTTGAACTTTGAACATGAATTTGTTAATTTATGGTATTTTCTTTTACGAGAGAACCTTTAACTTGTCACGAAAAAAAACCGAATTTTGATCATAATCAAAAATATGTACCACTGCCAAGAAAATTTATCAAGAAGTGGATGTAAGATCAAGAAATTGTGCGTGATATCGAGAAATATAAGGGTGATGCAAAGGAAATTTTGAATGAGAGGAGGGTGTTAACTTAATGTATTTTGAATAATGACAGGAAATCAAGGAAAGCAAAATATGCGAATGTCTACAAAAGAAGGCAATAAGATAAATCAACAGAGTGATTCAAGCAAAAGATCTGGAGATCATACAACCTTCATCAAAAGAGGATAAATAGATACTACATCAATCAAATATCCATTTATCAGAAGCCAAAAAGAAAATGACAAGGCAAATCAATTTGAGTCAATCAGATTACAAATCACTTGAAGCCAAACTGGAAAACGAAATAGACAGCAACTCAAGATGGCAAGAAACATCAATAAAGGATCAACTCACTGATCCCTAAAGATAATTGGGATTCGAAGGAATTTTGCACAAGTCTTCAACCAATTTTTGATTCAAGGCAGAACCAAAATTGGTATCTCAAATCAAGGTCTCAATCAAGGAATCATTACAAATCCTTGATTGATGGAAACTCCTTTGGGTTTTCTTATTAGAGCAAAAGTCACCTCATCACTCTGCCTATAAATGAAGAACTAGACAAACGACAAAATTACGCAACTTCACTTGAACTTATAATTGTAATCTTCTTTCATATTTCATAAAGCTTTGTACATGTGAGTGAACAATTGTAAAAGAAAAAGAGAAGGAAAGATTATGAGTGTAGGTTATACAAGTAGAGGCAGTGTCAACATAGAAACTCTGATTTGCATATCAGACAGGACTTGAAGATTGCACCTCCTGTACAAACAAGTTCGCAACAAGCTCCAAAGGAAACCCTTGAAACCCAAGGGGACTGGACTAGGCACCACATTGGTGATCCGAACCAGTATAAAAACATCTCGTGTCATTTTACTTTTTAGTATCTTATCGTGTTTTATATTGTGGAACTAACTTGCAGGTGAGTCGACTACTTCTCATAGGAAGTCGACTGAAGGAATTTAAATTCACCCCCCCCCCCCTGAATTTCAGAGGGGACTAGCAAAGAAGTTATTTGAAGAGCTGATGATAAAAATTCAACTACGTTCACCAAAAATAATATAGAACTAACAACGTCTAAATTTTGTACTTGCATGCCACACTCGTTACCAGTAAAAACAGGATAGGCAAAATCAATGAATCCTTCCATTTTTGGAGATTCTAACATGAATGCGATAACAGTTTTGGAGAATTCGCACAACATATATAGGTTCAATCAAACTTGCGAAATTGACTCTAAATCAACCGGACCTTATTGAATCTTTCACCACTTTTCTGAAATCATCATCTTTAATATAGAAATCACTATTTTTATATATATTGTGAAGCAACAAAGACTCTTTCATCTAACCAATTAAATTTAGAATTTTTTTTTTTAGCTATATTTGATGTTATGTAGCAGCCAGGCAGCCATGAAAAGGAAATTTGATGTCATTTTTAATGAAGAAACATGAAAGAAATGACCTTAAGAGAGAAGAAAGGGCAGATGTGCATACGAGTCTAAACATGGCTGAAATATTAATTGGCATCACTAACAATATTAATTATGACGTGGCCCATGACCATTGATTTTAATATTTTAAGGCTCGAGTGAAGCTTTCTTATCGGTTGATCCTACCTATTATCTAATCTGAAATTGTTAAGAAATAGTATATTGTCATTATTGTGACAAAAGAGGTCATACAGAGGCCATTATAGTATAAATTCAAAAATGGTACGTGGGTTTCAAACAAATCAAGCAACCAAAACGGGCAACAACCATCTCGTAGAAATCAAGGTAACTTGCAAAATATTGTTCCATAGGCTAATGTTACATATTCTTCTCAAACTTCCCACAGAACTCATTCTCAAGATACCAATCATCAGCAATTCAACTTCAACAAATTGCCCATGCTTTATATTCCTAATCTTACTTTGTTTGCCTTGTGCCAAGTACTTTTTTTTTCTTTTTCTAATATATATTTTTATATTTAATCAGAGATTTCAGATTCAAAGTCTAATTTATTTTGAATTAAGGTGAAACTTTTCGATGTTAATCTAAATTTACTCGAGACTCAATATAAATGTTGAACATCAAATGAAAAATATATTAAGTAGGGTACCCCAGGTGATTATTTCATTCCACAAGGAGATCAATTCTCTTGTCTCATGGAAGTCCAAGAAACAATCAAATGTTTCAAAATGGTCAACAGAAGCAGAATATCAGGCTATAGCTAGCTAACACATGCTTGGAGCTCGTACGCTATATTCTACAAAATCTGGAAGTCCCACAATTAACTCCTACATGCACAACTATACTGTGATAATCAAGTTGCTTTGCATATTGCAGTGAATCCGGTCTTCCATGAACGTACAAACATATGAAATAGATTATGACATATATATTGCAGTGAATCCGGTCTTCCATCATATGTATCTATACGTTTTCAGTTGGCAGATTTAATTGATTTATAACATATGTATATATGTAAATGAAAGATATAACTTTAGTCATTTCTCTTCTCCTCTAGAATTTCACTGCTCTTTCTTATGTTTCTGTATTAAGTATCTATTTTCTAAGTAAAAAATAGAAAACATGAGATATTTTATGTTTATGTGGCAGCCAAGAAAAAAAAAGGGCACAGAAAGTTACTTTTAATATTCTGAAAAATAATAGATTCTTTGGGATAAAGTAAATAAACTTATCACTAGAAAAAATATTCTTTTGACTTTTCTTTGTATTCACGTGTCTGATTATAATAGAAGAATCTAAATTAAATTATTTAGTATTGATTGTGTTTGTGTATTCTTGATACTGACACATTATATCAGTTACAATTGTTAATTAGAATAAACATTTTTTTTATGTAATACTTGCATTATTTCAGTGATTTAAAATCAAGTTAATTTGAATAAAATTTTATTGGGATTTTTTAAATGGTGTGTTTCTTTTCATAAATAAAAAATTTCGCAGTTGTTCTAGATGAATGTACCACAAGACCTTTCGCGGATACTTACCTAAGCTATGGAACTCAATTGTTGGGCGTCTTAACTAAAGAAGCTAAACCGGAGGATCTCATTTCACCTTATCCTTCACTTAACCTTTCATTTGTCCTTACCCAGAGGGAACTTTCTTATTCTAACTATGAAGGCTAGCGAAGGAAGAAAATTATCAAAACTTCTTCAACTCTTATATAATCTTGTCAATTAAGCAAACCATAGTTCATTAAAAAAGTACTGAAATATCCTATGGCGATGCATTACTAAATTGCATATCTCCATATTTCTAATTTAATAAATAAAGATTTGAATTATATGTTATCATAAGCTTTCAAATACATATAGTTTTATAAAAAAACTCATTGGTCTAAAAACAACAATACTAGTAAGTAACTATTCTTTAATAAATTGTAATATTAGATTTTTTATCATTAGTTTAATTAGGTTGAAATTTCAAATATAAGGTGGAATTTCCTCAATATCTCAAGACAAAAAGAAAATGGAAGAAGGAAATAAACATAAAAAAATCTCATATCGTTTGAAAAATTCCACTCTTATAACAAATCAACAATAATAATTAATGATTCTGCACATTAAGCTTGTCCATCTTGAAAACACAAACAAAAAGACATTTGAACTTATGAAATTACATTGTTTCTTCCAAACACATACATATGGGAGAGAGTCTTTATTTCAAGAAAGATTCCACGCTGAAGGCTGAACTTCGCCAAATAGAATACAAAGAACTTCGTGATTTCTTTGCGTATACATGTACCATAACCATTTATATGGACGCCCGTCCGTGAATTCAAATTTAGAATATAGAGTTAGTGAATTCAAAATTCAGTGTGATCTTCTCACATGTATACATGCATTCATTATAAATCTTCTTTTCTATGTGTACAACATAGACTTGAGTCAAAAATAATGTGTTCAGTCAAACTCGTAAAATCGACTCTAGATCAACCTGACCTTGTGAGGTGATGAGAAATGTTTGGCTGCAGATATCATAGTTTCCTCTGGTCCATATGAACCATTAGAAATTGAATCTTTCACAACTTTATTAGTATCATCATCTTTAATATAGAAGCACAAAAAAAATGACTTTAAGGAAGAAGAGAAATCATTATTTTTCTTCTTACTATAGCTCATAATTTGTTTTCTTTCAAAGAAACAAGAACTTAGAAAGATTAATTTTCAGAATATTGATTCACAAAGACAAAAGGGGGTGTTTTTCTTGAGGTGTTATAAATTAATGATGATGAACCCCTTTATATAATATGTTTATTCTTGGTGTCCAAGGTAATATATATTAAATTTAGAAAAATAGACATTTGATGTTGTGCGTGGCAGCCACGAAAAGGAATATCTTAGACTAGTCCATAAAACATCACTACATAAGTTATATTACTTCTTATCTTAGACTAGTCAATGAATTGGATATAAAATTCGTCGTTAAATAGCTCACAACTAACAAACTTTTGATAAATTTATTGTTAATCCATAATTAATTAGTAGGATAAGGAATGGATTAACTTTGAATTTAGCCATGGAAGTTGTTCATTGCTAGTTCGTATCTTTTATAGAGCTCAATCATTTTTTTCGTTTTTCGTTCTGTTTTTATAATAGTGATATGTTTGTCGGTTTATGAATATTTGACTATTTCACTAGATAGCTCTATCATTTATTAGTATAGTATTGTGTAACTCTACCTGTTAAATTTTAGACAAATATGTTGGAGTTATACGTTCTTAATATTAAAATTATAATATTTAAAGTGCATATATTAGTGGACGTAAAGAGGAGAAAATGGTTATCGAGTCTTATGTAATCACCATGACATCTTCTCCATTATTTTCTATCAAATCACCCTGCTATATATACTTCAAATTATATAAAGGATGATTTTTTCCTTTGTTTTATGGATGAGAAATAGATGAAAATTAGTATCATGTTGCATACGAAAAAAACATTATATTGTGTTTATATTTTGAGGTTAGTGTAGTGAAAAAAAGAGTTGATACAAAGAAAAATATTCCAAGTATTCAATTTATTCATGTAAAAGTGAGTAATTTAATGTTGAACAAATATATTCTTGTTGGTGGAATTTTGGACTCAACTAGTCTGGAGTTACTTGAATCACACAATATTGCCCGCTATTGCATCCTGAATGGGACAAGTCGAGAGTTATATTGTTGAATAGGTGAAGATTATATATATCACAATGGACTTGAATTTTATTAAAAAGAGAGCTATCCACACTTCAATTAAATATTTATTTATTTTATTTTTCAACTTTAATTTATGATATATATTTCCACCAACAAAATATGAAAAAGTTGTGTCACTTAAATTTATGATATCTTAATATTTTTGTCAATACAAATTTGACCCTTATTAGTTTTTCATGGACAACGCTGTCACTTAAAATCTTGACTTTTCTTTATGTTTGCGTGTCTGATTAATGTAATAGGAGAACGCAACTTAAATTGGTAGAAGTCTTTTAAAATTGATGTGAATTCAAGATTTAAATTTAATAAATTTAATATATATTATATTTAGTATGTTTGCGTGTATGATTAATATAATAGGAGTAGGGGTGTACATGATCGGGTTAGTTCGGGTTTTTCAAATATCAAATCAAATTATTTGTGTAAAAGTTTTAAATTTATGAACCAAATCAAATTAATAAAAATTGGATTTTTTTGAGTTTTTCAACCTCGGGTTGGTTCGGGTTTTTCAAATACCAAACCAAACCATTGTGTCGAATTTTAAAATTTATAAATCAAACCAAACTAATAAACCTCGAATTTTTTCAGATTTTTGGATTTTTTCGGTAAAGTTTGCATACAAACATATAATTAACTTGTGCTCCAAATATTTCTTTAGTCCAACCAAAATACAATTATCTAGGGTGTTTTTAAAAAAAATAACACAAAATATGAGATGAATACTGATGACACAAAAATATTCAATAAAAAATAATAATGAAATCATCATATTAAATAAATATTGCAAAGTCATAATGAAAAATGATCATAATTTAAAAGTACTAAATCATTCTAAAATAAGTATAATAAGTATTAGTTAAATTACTAAATATTTCAGGAAAATTAAAATTAGATTCTGTATTTTAATTGTCTAAACCAATGTAAAACTAAAGAACAAATATTAAATATTATTGTCATTCTTAGTGTTGAATTGATTTTCTTATAGCATTAGTATTAATTTGACTTTGATTTAAGTTTTATTATAATTATCAGCATCTATGAACTATAATGTTTATTGGACCATTCCGAATTCTAAGTTTTAAACTTGAAATAATGTATTAAAGGATAAAAACTATGAAATAGTATAAGAAATATTTTAAAATTATATCAAAGTAAATATTTTTATGTATAAAATAAAATATTAAAATTACATATATATTATCAGGTTGGCTTGGTCTTGGATTGATTTGTTTTAGTTAAAACCAAACCAACCCAAATATAGTCAGGTTTTTTTTTTCAATACCAAACCAAGTCAAACCAAACCACTAGTCGTTTTTTTTTTCCGATTTGACTCGATTTGCAATTTGGTTCGGTTTTCGGTTCGGTTTGATTTTGTACACCTCTAAATAGGAGTATATTTTTGTAATCACAATTTTTACTTGTATTATTGACTGATAGGTAAAGTATGATTAATCCGATTCGATATAGACAAGCATAATTTTGTAATTAAAGCAACTTTATCACTTTTTGTGCAATTAAGTGATTAGTAATTATTTTGACTGTTCTAATGCTTTAAAATGGTATCTGTTTAGACTAATAAACAATTAATTGGAAATTGACAGCAAGTCTATAAACACTGTATCACTATAAATCTTTTTTTGACTTTTCTTCACATCCTCTAATGGGATTAATATTAGGTAAAGTAAACTTTATAATTCAAGGATTATAGAATTTCAAGGCAATACAAATGTTTTATATTCCTAATCTTACTTTGTTTGCCTTGTGCCAAGTACTTTTTTTTTAAATATTTAATCAGAGATTATAGATTCAAAGTCTAGTTATACAATCGTCTTTTGCAGAAAACGTTTTATTTTTAATTAAGGTGAAACTTATCTATGTAAATCTAAATTTACTCAAAACTCAATATAAGTGTTGAGCATCAGATGAAAAATAAGTCAATTGTGAATTACCAGTAATTAACTTGTACTATGACTACGATTACAAGTTCAAAACTCAAAACTTCAAAACTTCAAATCATGATTCCACCTCAAATCTGTGCGGCTAGAGTGTAACAAATAAGCATGCGGCTAAATCATATTTCAATTGTAGAAGACTTAAATTGTTTTAAGAAAAAACAAGAGAATATTTTAATTGTAGGCTATATACAGTAAAAGTCCCAACTTTATCATACTGGCTATCTTTCGGATAAGTAGCCCATTTGAAAATCTGAGTTGGGCTCAGACAATCAATTAAATTTGAACCCATTAAGTCCTTCTTTAGTGTCAAATGCCAATGACTAATAATTATTTTTTGTGTGTCAGAAATATATAATATAATATTAATAATAAAAGTAAAGTGTACAGGGAGAATTGTGGCCCGAGTTATAGGAGCAATCATCGACAGAAGAAAAATTCAAGCCAAATAGGAAGCTAACTCAAAGTGGGTTCATCCGTCATGATGCTTAAAGAAGTTGCTAATGAATGACTTTCAAAAGTATCTGAACTAAAAGAACGCCCTCCCGAGAGGACGTTACAAAAAGTGGACATATTTAGGGAACTAGAACTACTAACTAGCAAATGAACGTTGATTTGGTGAACAAAACGAACAACTTGCTTGCTTGTAATGACTAAGGGTGGCACGTGGGACGGGATGTCCCGGTCTTGGGGTTAAAGTGGGATGGAGGGATGGGACGGCACCGACAAACCGTCCCGGCTGTCCTGGCCTGGTTCATTTCGATGGGGCCTATTTCAGCCATTTACCCCCCCGCCCCCCCCCCCCCCCTTCCCCCCCAAAAAAAAAAAAAACTCTCACCACTTAAACTTTTATTTTAATCCTAAAGTTTCATAAAATACATTTTAGTCCACCTTTATATTATAAATGCCCCTTTATCCCTCATTATTTCTCACAAATTATCTACACTCTCATCTATATTCTCCCATTTTACTTATCTACTCTCAATTCTCAATTACTATCATGAGTTGACTTGATTTGTTCTTGCATGATGTAATTGTTGCATGTTGAATTCCTGAGTGGTTTGGGTTACTTGAAAGTGTGTTGATCTCAAGTATGTCATGTATGTGGCTGTGTGGAATATGGATCATGTTATGGTAAGTCAGGATAAGGATTGGGATTCTGGGTTATGTTATTTGCGATGATTAAGGTCTATTAAGTGGTTATTGATAATTGAATTCTTAGAGATTATTCTGCATAAATGTCTTGACTACTTATTGAGCTTATAGGGACTCAATTCTTTAGTTGCCTAGTGTTAGTCATGATGAACTTGACGTTGTAATGGATTATGGGTTTAGTTGGCTAAGGATGAGTTGGTCTAAGGCACCAGTTTCATTTATTTTTCTAAAAAGGGCCAAGGAGTTGGCAAAAGTACTGTACAAGATATCATGTTAGTTGATAGGGCTGGTAATGGCCTGATATTTGTTGATATTAATGTGGTAGAAGGCTTAGGCTACAATTATGTATTATTGTGACATCACAAGTAGGCTTGGGAAGCCTTAGGGTGATGCAAGTGAAAAACATAGTTGTGATATTTACGTGGGAGGGTATGAGTATGTGAATAGAGAGGTAGGGTAGTGTGACTGTCATATTGCATGCATTTTTTTCTTCTGATTATCTAAATTATATTATGTGTTGTTTGTATTGATACTACACTTGCTATGCCACTTGGCATAGTCTGGTTGTAAAAATTTAGTGATGTTTTGTCACGACCCGAGCCTACACCCTGGACGTGGCCGGCGCTCGAGAACCATTGTTGATCCCTAAGCGAACCCTCATCCTGGCTGACTACAAGCGGAAGACTAACTCAAGCATACAAAGCTTAAAAATTAAATAAAATTCATTCAACTCATTACAAGTCTTTAACTCAAATGAATAACTCTGAATAAAAATGATATATTCAACTCGCCATAAAATAGGCAACTTAAGTCTTTAAAACATTTTAAAAAATAAATGAACAGACTTCTAAAACTCTATTGTCTATCTATGATGCCTCTAACTGACAAAGATGGAAGTCGAAACAAGACCCACGACATCCTAACAACTGATATAACGAAAGTACAAGTGGAACCCTTCGGAAGCAAGAAGGCTCACCATAGCTAACTCGAACTGTATGTGGTATCAACAAAGCACCTGTTGATGATACTAATGTATCATGAAACGATGCAGGCCAAATGGCTCATTACATGGAATGCATGAGCATGTAAGGGGAATTCTAAAGCATAACATAAGCTTGAACTGGTGGAATAACAACATACTTACCTCTTCTCAACTCACTCAACTCAACTCAAATAAACATAGTTCAACTCAACTCAAAGAAAAAATAGGGCTCAACTCAATGATAATATATTCAACTCAGTGAAATAAGGCTCAACTCAATAATAAGATATTCAACTCAGTAAAATAAGGCTCAACTCAATAATAAGATGTTCAACTCAGTAAAATAAGGCTCAACTCAATAGTAGGATGTTCAACTCAGTGAAATAAGGCTTAACTCAATAATAGGATGTTCAGCTCAATGAAATAAGGCTCAACTCAATAATAAGATATTCAACTCAGTGAAATAAGGCTCAAATAAATAATAGGATGTTAAACTCAGTGAAATAAGGCTCAACTCAATAATAAGGTATTCAACTCATGAAATAAAGCTCAACTCAATAATAGGATGTTCAACTCAGTGAAATAAGGCGCAACTCAATAATGAGACACTCGACTCTGGGTACTCAAACTCTAGATACTCAACTCTGGATACTCAACTCAATAAAAAACAACAATAAGAGATGCAATATATATGAAACTTTTAAAACAATAGAAATCAACTCAATGTATTTAAGAATACAATATACTCAGTTTGTATGCAAGGATACAAAATAAACTCTATTTGTAAATGAAAATACAAAACAAACTTTGTGTATATAAGAATACAAAATATCTCTGTGGGAGTTTCTCTAACCGACAATCATCACTGTGAGCTATGTGATGATACAACGTTTTGCCTCACGCAGCCATGGCCGTCCTATACCTTTCCGGAGGTATAGAGCCTAACTACTAAGTAGATCCACTAGTCTATAGTAAAAAGCACTAGGGAATCATCTAAAAAGTATGACCCTTTTATACCTACATTGGCTACATGGTTTATGGGGGCTGTGAGTTGTCTGAACTCTCCCCGTATCGGTTCTTAATACTACTCCCAAACTCATATGTGTAAAAACATAACTCTTTCTGTGATTTGAGATGATTACTTAAAAATCCCAAAGGCTCTATTGGAAATCAGTGTTTCCTCTCTTGCTTAAATGTGAAAGCATTTACTCTTTACTGAAAACTAGCTCAAAGACTCTTTTAGAAATCAGTGTTTCCTTTCTTGTTTAAATGTGAAAATATTTACTCTTTATGGAAAACTAGCTCAAAGGCTCTTTTGGAAATCGGTGTTTCCTTTCTTGTTTAAATGTGAAAACATTTATTCTTTGGGAATACATAGTCCCCATGTACTCTTTTGAAGAAATGAACTTCACTTTTTACTCTTTACTCAACTCAAAACTCAAGTCTTAAAACAAGTTTAAAGCATTTGTAAAAGACTTTTTGAAAAGACTCTAAGAACTCTCTAGACTGCTCGACACATAGGGTTCATGCGGAATTATGGGTATGAACAACTCAACTCAAGGGATTCATGGGTAACATGTATTAGTCCCATAATTAGGAAGATAATCTCCAAAGGGTTAGGAACTCAATGCTAAAAGACTTAGAACTCGAAGATGCAACACCTCTCAAAGACACTAAATGTATGGAGTTCATGCAGAATTTATGAGCATAAACGACTCGACTCAAGGGTCTAAAGAACCTTATGGAACTCATGTATACAACTCTTCTCATTCTGATACTTACTTTCTTAAGACTTAGTTCAAATCGATAGTTGATCTCAAAGGATTCACAATTGAACTCAAAGACTTTCTTGAAACTCTAATCTTAACTCTCTCTTGAATTTATATTATGAATTCAAGAGTTATGATTCGTGATATGAAGGATCACGTGATGATAAAGTAGACTCATGAATACATTCTCCTCACTCTCATACTCCCTTGCTCGAGTATTGAAACAAGTTATTAGAAATTGTAGAAGACTCCTAAAAAGGACTCATAGGGACTTTGTCGAAATGTTCGAATAAACTCTCAAAACTTAACTCTTACTCTACCTTGAATTTGAATTATGAATTCAAGGTTATGATTCATGTTATGAATGATTTCTAAGTGTTAAGAAGTAGTTTAGAGTGTTTAGAATCAAAGGGAGTGAATGTACACTTCAAAGGAACTTAAACGAAGCAACCCACTGCAAACTGGACGGGGCAGGCAACCCTGGTGCACTGAGTGGCGCAGGGCACCAACCCTTAAACTACAGAACATAATTTCTGGTGCAATGACCCAAGAAACCCGACGAATTTCTTTGCTCGTTTTCTCACCCTAACTCGCCTAGAATCGAATGGTTTCTACCCCAATTACTTGGATTGATTATTCAACATAAGTACACTCTAATCCACTCAATATAGCCGTCAAAACACTCACTTAAATCTCAAGAATTCATAAAAACCCCAACAAAATAAGATTTAGAATGAACTTCAAGAACACATATCAAGAACTCTAATCTTTCAACTTCAAAAATGAAATTTGCCCTGAAAATAACATTATTGGTGTGTGGGTGAACGAACCCAACACTATGGAAGCTTACATACCTCTTTGGGATTAAACTCGGTGAAAATCCGCAATAAAACTCAAGAACCTCGACGAACTTTGATCCTCTCCTTGTTTCTCCTCTTTTCTCTTCTTTTCTCTTCTTGAACTCTCAACTAAAACCCTAGGCGTATATTAGGATTATAAAACTGGACCTAATCATATTAGACCCCTAAAACCTTACTAAAAATGAATTAAATCTGATTGGGTAAGGAAAAGACCAAAATACTCCTTTTTATTTTCGGGTAGCTTTCCTTATTTGGACAGCCTAATTTCAAAAGGGCATATCTCCCTCATACAAGCTCGAAAATTAGCAAACTCGGTGGAGTTGGAAAGATAATTCAAAGCCCTTTCATTTGATATGTTACGGGTCACCTAAATCATCCTGTACTGGTAGTTATGGTTATTTGAAGTTGACCCAAAACTTAGAAGAACTTAGGAATGACTTGAATAAACTCTCTTTAGTTCTTCTTGGGACTCAAGGTGCTACATCTAGTGACCTTAACACTCAAGAAATTTTAAATTCCTTGGTAAAATCTCACTCACTATGAAGAACGGTTCGAGTCTTAGCTACATCTAGGGTGTTACAATATCTCCTCATTGGGATCATTCGTCCTCGAATGACAGCTGGACTAGGTTTGGAACAGAGTTACTCTTATCATCTCTGCCACACCAACTAGAATTTTCTGCATTACTATTTGGAACCAACTAAGGGCTCTCATTTAGCCATTTCTCATAGAAAAACCTTGTCCTCTTCTTCCTCCTCATTTAAAACCTGTGACGAAATTATCACGATAGGATCATTAACTTCTCTTTCTAACATCACTCAATTTATAAAAGGACCTCTGAAGAGATATCTCACATATTCTTTGGAACTCATTACTATCTTATTCTCAAACACTTGACTTGATTTCTCATCTTGTCATCTCCCCCTTAGGTCTAAAGCTGACACTTGAAAGCTATTGACCTATTCCATCATCTCTAAACTGGTCTACATCCTCTTTTACTCTAACACTCGGGAGAAACTTATATCATGACTACAAAACTCTCCATAAATAGGTACTAAGACCTCTTTCTAAGGTGTTTCTCTTAACCTCTTCTGATTACATACCATCTTGGTACACCTCTTAATACTCTAGTTACTCTTGTGACATGGCCACATTTTTTTGCCCTTACCTAAAGGTTAGGGTCTCTCACTTGTACCACTCATATTTATTGTAGTTAATCACCTCAATTCCTCACCTACTCTATGTCAAGGCTTCTAGATAAAATATCAAGACTAACATCATCACCCTCATGTTTCCATTCTTTTTATCATGACACCCATCTCAAATTCAAGCTTAATGTTCATTACTAAACCAGAATATCAATACGATTGCTCGCCTACTATACTATACCTCATTACTTAATCAGTTCTATAACCTTTTGAACATCATGACCCTCTCAAACATATCATAAGCCTAACTTAGATATATCATTTCATGAATACTCTATGTTTCTATTCAACACATATATTTAGCCTCCTCTAACGCGATGATACATCGACATCAAATCTATTCTGGTTAAAATGTACTCTAATTCATAAAGGAACTTATCACTTATAACTGACTGGGTATAGGACTTCAATAACATAATTTTCCCCATCACTATCTCATTTCCTTAGATTACTGAACCTATGCATACTTTCCTCTAATTCTGGGCACTTTCACTACTACTGCTCATAACCTCGTAATTCATACTATCTTTTAGGGCAAAAATACTACCCAAGCTCTAAACATACCATACTCTTAAAGGTCTTAGCTGAATAAGGTTTAGGGAAAAGTGTACAACTTGCGTTTAGCTCAAACGCACGATTCATAAGAATATGAAGGCATTCCTCTGAAACTCAACACTTAACTCACTCATGGGCTTCTCTCAAACCCCTCTGGAGTCTCATGATTTTCTCAAAACTCTTTCTAAGAAAAACTTATCGATAAATGACTGATTTTTCTTTTCAACCACCTCTCGTGTGGGGGCTAGTTGAATGGATATGAGATTGCATGAGTTAGAATAAATCTCTATGACATATCTCTATTACACAATTAAGAGTATGAAAGATGGAAAACTTTTCTTCAATGTCTGTAGTCCCTCGTTTATAGAAGTGGGGCCCTCACAACCATAAACAAGACCCTACTAACATGACTTCATAGACACCCTAGGACACTTGAACTCTGTGCTCTGATACCAAATTTGTCACGACTTGAGCCTACACCCTGGACGTGGCCGGCACTCGAGAACCATTGTTGGTCCCCAAGCGAACCCTCATCCTGGCTGACCACAAACGGAAAACTAACTCAAGCATACAAGATTAAAAACTAAATAAATTCATTTAACTCAAAGACACTCAATGTATATAGTTCATGCGGAATTTACGAGCATGAACGACTCGACTCAAGGTTCTAAAGAAGAACCTTATGGAACTCATGTATACAACTCTTCTCATTCTCATACTTACTTCCTCAAGATTAACTTCAAATCGATAGTTTATCTCAAAGGATTCACAATTGAACTCAAAGACTTTCTTGAAACTCTACTCCTAACTCTCTATTGAATTTGAATTATGAATTCAATAGTTATGGTTCATGATATGAAGGATCTTGTGATGATAAAGTAGACTCATGAATACATTCTCCTCACTCTTATACTCACTTGCTCGAGTCTTGAAACAAGTTATTAGAAATTGTAGAAGACTCCTAAAAAAAACTCATAGGGACTTTCTCGAAATGTTCGAATAAACTCTCAAGACTTAACTCTTACTCTACCTTGAATTTGAATTATGAATTGAAGGTGATGATTAATGTTATGAATGATTACTAGGTTTTTAGAAGTAATTTAGAGTGTTTAAAATCAAAGGGAGTGAAGGTACACTTCAAAGGAACTCAAACGAAGCAACTAACTGCAAACTGGATGGGGCAGGCGACCCTGGCGCACTGAGTGGTGCGGGGCGCTAGGCCCAAACCCAGAAAACCCGACGAATTTGTTTGCTCATTTTCTCACCCTAACTCGCCTAGAATCGAACGGTTTCTTCCCCAATCACTTGGATTCAATTACTCAACATAAGTACACTCTAATCCACTCAATATAGCCCTCAAAACACTCACTTTCATCTCAATAATTCATCAAAACAACCAATAAAACAAGATTTAGAATGAACTTAAGAACACTTATCAAGAAATCATCAAGAACTCTAATCTTTTAACTTCAAGAATGAAATTTGCACTGAAAATAACATGATTGGCATATGGGTGAATGAACCCAAAACTATGGAAGCTTATATACCTCTTAGGAAATTAAGCTCATGGCGAAAATCCGCAACAAAACTCAAGAACCTCGACAGACGCTTTGATCCTCTCTTTGTTTCTCCTCTTTTCTCTTCTTGAACTCTCAACTAAAACCCTAGGCGTATATTAGGATTATAAAACTGAGCCTAATCAGATTAGACCCCTAAAACCTTACTAAAAATGAATTAAATTTGATTGGGTAAGGAAAAGACCAAAATACCTCTTAATATTTTTGGGTAACTTTCCTTATTTGGACAGCCTGACTTCAAAAGGGCATATCTCCGTCATACGAGCTAAAAAATTAGCAAACTTGGTGGCGTTGGAAATATAATTCAAATATCTTTTATTTGATATCTTACAGGCTACCTAACTCATCCTGTACTGACCATTATTGTCATTTGAAGTTGATCCAAAACTTAGAAGAACTTAGGAATGACTTGAATGAACTCTCTTTAGTTCTTCTTGGAACTAAAGGTGCTACATCTAGTGGCCTTAATACTCAAGAAATTTTAAATTCCTTGGTAAAATCTCACTCACTACAAAGAACGGTTCGAGTCTTATCTCAAAAAAATTCTGGGGTGTTACATGTTTCATAGGTGAAGATGATAATGATCTTGGACAACTTTCATGTTCCTTCTTTATGGTGGAAGTTGTGTCTCATTTTATTTATAAATTGTACTTTTGTAGTAGCTCTTGTACCTATTTAGACAAGCTCCTTGGGGGGTGTTTTTCAGTCTTTTATAAAAAGGGTTTATCAGAGTTTTATTTTCTTAAAGTTATGATGTTAATGAGCTTTTAGTAGTAAATCTTTTATATTTTTCGCATGTTTTAGTCCTGTCTGGGTGGTAAGGGCTCTCTTATCTAGATGTGAGAATAGATGTCAGCACTGCCCGATGAGTTGGATAGTGATACAAATACTTATTTGACCATGAAATTTAGAACAATGTTATGATAATACTAATTTTGACAGAGAATTAAATGAAGAAGTAGAAGTAGATTTGGATTAAGATAAATTAGTTAATACACCTACACCCACTAATCTGTCGATCAGAGCACTAACTCGGCAAAAAACTAGTCATCTCCCCCCTTATACCTCCTACTAGGGATAATGTGAAGTATCAACGCCCTAAAACGTATGTTGTGTGACAGTTTATGACTCATGATCTAGTAAAATCTAAGGTTGTTTGTAACAAATGTAAATAAATTTTTAAGCATCAAACTGGTGGAAATAGAGGAGTTTAAATAGACAGTTATTGACTTGTATAAAAATAGAATATTTGGAGGCTAAAGCTAAAGCCAAAAAAAGGCAATGGTAATGACACTAATGCTGAATCGATAGGAGCTTCTAACATGGCTCATGGACCATTAATGTCACGCCCCTAGCCTACACCCTGGGTGCAACTAGCACTCGAGAACCATTGTTGGCCCCAAGCGAACCCTTGGCCTGGCTTAACTCTTAGCGGAAGACTTATTCATAATATAATAAACTCAAATGAAGGCTTTAACTCAAAAGTCTCAAAAGCAAACTCTATGTATTTAGAAATAAGCATTCAAACTAGCCTCAATGACAACTCAAGTCTAGAACAAAATAACTGAAATGAACAAGACTCATGAACTACTATCTATCTATCTATGAAGCCTTTAATACTAGGAGGATGTCAGGACAAGACCCCCGATCATCCTAACAAAACTGGAATGATAAAGCATAATAAAGGGATCCTCCTAAAGCAATGAGGCTCACCAAATAACCTCTAGAACTCACTGGACCAACGAAGCGCTGGATGTTGATCCTGGTTACCTATATCTACATCATAAAATATGCAAGCCAAATGTCATCAGTACATGGAATGTACAAGGGGAAATCTAAACACCAGACATAAGCTTGAACTGGAACTGAAAGAAACACTTATCTCATCTCAACTCAACTCAGGGATACTCAACTCATTTCAATATAAAGCAGTAGTAAAGAATGTATTATAAAGAAAAGCTTTTAAAACAGTAAATAGAAACTCAATGTATTAGAAAATATAATATACTCAGTTTGTATGCAAGAATACAAAGTAAACTATGTTTGTATATGAAAATACAAAATAAACTTTGTGGAAGATTCTCTAACCGATAACCATCACTATGAGCTATGTCATGATACATCGTCTAGACCATGCTGCCAGAACCGTCCTATACTTTGTCGAGGTATAGAACCTACTACTAAGTGGATCCACTAGTCTATGCTAAAAAGCATTAAGGAATCATCTAAAAAGTATGACATTTTCTACCCACGTTGGCTAGATGGTTTATGAGGGCTTTGAGTTATCTGAACTTGTCCCCATATTGGTGCTTAATACTACTCCCAAAATGTAACTAGCTCATATGTTTAAAAACATAAATTTTTCTCTAATTTGAGATTATTACTCAAAATCTTTCTCTTAAAAGAGATGGTAGTCAAAACTGTTCAAAAACTCTTTTGGAAATCAGTGTTTCCTCTTATCTTAAATGTGAAAATATTTACGTTTGGGAATACTGAGTTCCCATATATCATTTTGAAAATGAAGTCAACTCTACTCTTTCTCTAACTCAAATGCTTAAGTCTTAAAACGGGTTTAAAACGATTGTAAAAGACTTATTATAATGACTCAGAAGAACTCTCAAGACTTGACTCTTAGCTTTACCTTGAATTTGAATTATGAATTCAAGGTTATGATTCATGTTATGAATGATTTCTAGATGTTTAGAAGTAGTTTTGAGTGATTAGAATCAGTAGGGAGTAAAGGTATACTTTTAGAAAAACTTAAACGGAGCAAATGACGGGAAAAAATGGGTGGGGGCAGATGACCCGGGCTCATTGCTGGTGCGGGGCGCCAGCCCCTAAACTTCAGAGACCCCATTTTGGTGCGCTGCTGGCGCCCCACCCCAGACCTCCTGGCACATTTAGGGTGCGCCGCGCCACCCTTCCCCAGAACAATCCGACAATTTTTTCTACTTATTTTTTTTATCCTAAAACACTTTTAATCGATTTATTTTCTCAAGACCTCCTTATATTCAATTACCCAATACAAGTACACAAGAATCTAATAAAAAACAACTCTTAATCTCAACACGATTACCTCAAGAACTCATCAAATCCATCCTAATTCAACAACGAAAATAATACTTCAAGAACACTTATCAAGAACTCAAATCCTTCAACTTTTGAGAACGAAATTATGCTGAAAATAACATGATTGACGTGTGGGTGAATGAACCCAACACTATGAGAACTCACATACCTCTTAGGGATCAAATCCTTGACGAAACAACCTTCGAACTTGCAAGAAATCTTGAAGAACGCCTTGACTTTTCTCTTTTCTCCTCTTCTTGAACTCTCCTCAAAACCCTAAGTGTATATGAGATTTGTAAAACTGACCCAAATCAGATTTGACCCCAAAATAATATCAAAGATCGAATTAATCTGATTGGGTAAGGAAAAAACCAAAATACCCCTCACTAATTTGGGTAACTTTTCTTATCTAGACAGACATATTTCAAATGGCCATATCTCCCTCATACAAGCTAGAAATTTAGCAAACTTGGTGGTGTTGGAAAGAGGACTCCAAGACCTTCCATTTGATATCTTATGGGCTACCTAACTCATAATATACTGAAATTTATGATCGTTTGAAGTTGACCCAAAACTCATAACTTATGCTTAACTTGCAAAATTTCAAAATTTTCTCTTTCCAAATTAGTTCTTTCTATTTTTAGATATTTCTAAGGTGGGATGTTACAGTTGAATTCTTTTAAACCCAGTGATCAAATTACACAACATAAATATAGTAAAGAAAGATATCACGAAAATTTAGCTAAGATAGTTGTTGTTTTTGGTTTGCCTTTTAGTTTTCATTCACATCTCAATTTTATTTCAGATATTCAAGAAGCCTATAATCCTTCTATTATGGGTTTTCAAGAAATACAGTGTAAAATGATATATTTGATTTTCAAGTTAAACATTGTAAATATCTTCGTGGCATATTTAACTTATTAGATTGTAGAGTGTCTATAACTTCTGACATGGATCATAGTGATAATAACAATAATTATTTAACTGTTATAACACATTGGATTGATCATAACTGAAATTTGTAAACAAAAATATATGATAATAAACAATGTGTAGAGAAAAAAATCGGATGCTTATAAAGAAAAAACTAATTAAGAAATTTTACAAATCTGCTTTGTGATAATGCCTCTGTTAATACCAACATTGTTACTATGTTAAAGAATAGACTATGTCCAACTAATAGTGACTCTTTTCATAGTAGATGTGTTGCATATATATTTAATTTGGTTGTAAAAGATGGTGTTAAGTTATTTGATTATGGTCGAATGAAAATTGAATATGTTGTTCAATAGATTTTTCATGCTCATAAAGCTGCTAGAATTAGGAAATTTAAAGAGCATTATGTATTATGTGATCTTCCACCACATAAAGTTTCAAGACAAGTTAAAACTAGATGGAGTTCTTTATATGAAGTGTTTTTAGTTGCTTATGAATATCAAAGACCTATACAAATAATTTCTAACTTCCATAATGATCACACACTTGATCAAATTAGTGAAGAAGATTATTATGAAACTAAACAATTTATTGATATTTTTAAAAAAAAATTATCAACTATAAAACAATTTTCTGAAATTTATTGTCCTACTATTTCTCCAGTCTTAATAAATATTTGTGTTATTTCAATTCAATTTGTTGAATACAAAAAAATTGAAATTTTTTGATTGGCTATTGAAGTTATGGTTGAAATTTTTTTAAAATATTTTTTTTCTATTCCTCAAATATTTTTAACTGCTATTTTGTTTAACCCATAATATAAATTTTTAACTGCTATTTTGTTTAACCCATAATATAAATTAAGAGGTGTACAAGCACTTGTTAATATAATTTATGAAATTTAGTAATTTTACCGAAAGAAATTTCAAGTGACAAACTTTGTAAGTCTAGCAAAAAAGTGCAAGCCAAAATATTGTATAAAAATTTAAATCTATGCAAAAAATAATGAAGTAGAGGCTCCTCAAAATTCTAATGGTAACAGTGATTGTATTGATAATTATATGAGAGGTATTCTTCGTCTTGATTCTTCAATTGTGACAATTTTAAAAAACACCTTAATCAGGGATTAGAATGGGTTATAGACTAGCATGACAACTCACAACTATTAAATTGGTGGAGAAAACGTGACAGTGCATTTCTAAGACTTAGCAAAATAGTTCGTGATGCCTTTAGCTTTTCAAGCTTCATCAGTTGCTTTGGAGACTACTTTCAACGCGACAAGATCTCAAATTGGAGACCACAAATCGATAAACTTCAAAATCAAATCAATCGAACTGACCAATACGCAAGCCTACTCTCAACCAAATAAATTAGAAAAAAGTAATGGTCCTCAGGTTCTTGCCCCTTTTATCGCTACTTAATTAATAGAACAGTTTATCTTCTAGATCATAAAAATCAGGAAAACACACATAAAATATTCACAAAATCGAAATTAATTATTCGTAATTACACCAATACATCTTGGCTCTAAATATTACCCGACCTACCCATTACATTAAGGCATTCATTAATTAGCTTGTTTGTGTGGAGACCATGGTATTGCCGACACTAATTAGTACCTGACTTCTTCTTTTTTCGTTTTGTGTTTGATATTTGAATTCGTGCAGCATAGGGCTCCATCCTTAAAAAAAATAAAATCAAAATAAATTGACTTTAAAAACTTGACCAAACAAATTACAAATCTCTAATAGTTTAACCTGATTCTTTTACACGATTAGTTCATATATAGTTACTAAGCTACTGCTTAATAATAAGTAAAATTGATAACCTGACCAATATTTAGTGTAGGAACAAATTAAAATACATGTTATGTGAAAAATTCTTTATAATACTATCCTCTTTGTTTTAATTTATTTTTCTTTGTATTAGTTTGTTTAATATTAAATATCTTTTTTTTTGGCAATTTTTTAATTATGTTTTTTCATATGACATGTTTAAGATCACAAGATTAAAAGACGTTTTGATACATTCTAAATGTCTTTAGTTTGAAATCATAAGATTTAAAAAATTCCGTTACTTTCTTAAACTTCGAAAGGTAAAACTAAATACATAAATATAATTTAAATCCACTCATTAAACTTGCGGGCAAAAAATGGAAGGTAACAATCATTAGTATGCTTTTTAACAAGGAAGGCGTTAATTAAGTCGATATTGTGAGTGCACTATTATTTTATTTTGTCTTTAGTTAAACCATCTCAATATTCAATCATTTTTGCTTAATATAGAAAAAATAAAGCATGGTCCATGTACAGAAAGAAAATTACAAATTCATTGAACTCATTATTCAAATCCTGACTAAGTACGTGAATCAAGAAAGCCATCTAAATCTCTTTCAGACAACAATATCTCCATACAACTATTCTTTTTGTTCTTCTGTCTGTTATTGCCTTTGCAATTAAATAAATAATTTAAGTTCGTAAGTATCATGGTCTGAATTTTCATTAAAGGAGATCAGAATGAATTTGATTATTTATTTTGATTTGATTTATTCGTCTTATTTTCTTAGAAGTCTGTTTGAAAAAAGCAATGTCTCTTTTTTGACAATTTTTTATATTCAACATTTCACATAACATGATAAGTGCACAAGATCTGCATATTACTAATTATTTAAGATCAAGATTTAAAAATCTTATTTATTTTCGTAAATTTCGTTTTTGATCAAAATAGAACAAATAAATTTCCCTAAATTAAAATGAAGAAAGTATAAAATGAAAATAACAAAGTATGGTATAGTTGATATACTGTAATTTTGACAATGTATATAATGGAAAGTAAATACACAAAGATAGAGCCGGTTAAAGCATAAGGCAAGTAAAGCAAATGCCCCAATTTTACTAGTAATAGGTCTATAAATTAATTTAAAAGATAAACATTTTGAACTAAAAAAGTACAAGGTTTTTAAATTAATAAACTAAGAAAAAAACTTTAAAATAGATTTGAACAATTCGAAGTACCAATAATATATATTCATTGTGATTCCATGAGTGGAATTTAGGAAGGGTACCTAGTGTAGAAAGACTATTTTTGATAAACCATCAATTCAAGAAAAAACATTTTATATTATAGAGTTGAAAAATACATGAGTGGAGAAGCTATGATGAAAATCTTAAAACGAACAATAGTGACTAATAAAAATAGTAAGATAACCAAAGTAAAGGAGAAGACTTTTTATTAGTCAAACACGTGGGAATTCTTTTTGATATGATCGAGTGGTGGTGAGGTTCAATCTCAAAACTTCTGTCTGCACTGATATCATGTTAAAGTGACTATCTCATATAGAAACTTAAGTTGTTAGAGAGAGTATTCTTTTATATATAATTGTATTCTTAACATATTGAACTTAAAGAGCCTTAAATGTATAATTGACGTACTTATAAGATGGTTTTATCTAAGAGAGCATATTCTAGTTAATCATATCGTTGGAGATTAATATATATAGTCAACTAATTAACCCAATTGACAATCACGAAATTTGAAGTTGTCAACAAAAAATAATGATAAAAATGAACACATAATGATGGGCTTAACAAGCGTTCATATTTGGCTCATGAAATTATAATAAATGTTTGCTACAAATTGCACTAAAAATATTGAGAAAATGAATTACTTTGAGATTTGATGCACGAGATAAGGTAAAGAAAAAACATAAAGAAATTAAAGTAGAGCACCTTAGCCTTTAATAGAATCAAAAAGCTTCAAATACTTAATAAATAAATAGAATAAAATAAAGAGAGAAGTATTGATGAAATTATCCTGAACTTGACCCCAATTATTAGTTTCGTTTCGAACTATTGACAATCTTAAAAATATCCCACTTGATTATCTAAACTTAGATACACCCCCGATCTGCCAGATGACATTGCAAGTGGTATCAAACTCTTGTAAGACCATGAGACACTTAATAAAAAGTCGAGAGAAGTAATGAAAACACCCTTAAATTTGGTGAGAATTTAGGGGTGTATTTCACTCACGTCGCAAGATCGGAGGTGTACTAAAGTTTCGTTAGTCAAGTAAATGAGTGTTTTTAAACTATCAATAATTCGAAAATAAAACTAATAATTCACACAAAATTTAAGAGTGTTTTCATTACTTGTGTCTCTGAAATAAAATAATAAAAAAGAGGAGAAGAAAAGGACTTGCCTCCCATTAAATGTAACACAAGCCAGCTGAAAGGCAACCTTAAGAATCTTTTGATAAATTTAAAATGTTTTACTTTTTGGAGAATTCAATTGGAGAAAACATCGTGGGTATATATAAAAACATGTCAACGACAAGAAGTCACGTCTGTTTCTTCAAATTTTCTTAATTCTAATAATAATAAATGGCACATTTTTTGTTAGCAATGATAAGGAAAACCAAACAATATAATTATTAAATAACTAAGGTTAATTATTTGATTCTTTATTTCTTCCTCAATTATTAGTTGAGTTGGCAGAATCTTTGCTTTTATTTATAAGCTACATTTTTTGTTTGGCTACTAATCCAAAGTTTAATTGATTTTTTGTGTAGCAAAAACATTAATTAAAATGGGAAGACAACCTTGTTGTGACAAAATAGGACTCAAAAGGGGGCCTTGGACAATTGAAGAAGATCACAGGCTTATGAATTTCATCCTCAATAATGGTATACAATGTTGGCGTCTTGTACCAAAATTAGCAGGTAACAAATTAAATTAATAAAACACACATGTAATGTGTGGAGTTATTCTGTATAGATATCTATCGCGTGTAAATATTTATCGTTTTTACTCTATTCTTCTAGTATAGTAAGGTACTTCCTCTAGTTCATTATTCAAGAGATCTGTTGTTGAAAATTTCTTATATTTTTATATTTTCTAGGTGATAAGTTCATGAGAGTTGATTGCTCATATTTCTGATTTTACTTGAATTGTTTCTATTTTCAAGAATAATTTAAGAATAACTAAACAGGTAAAAGTAGAAAGTGGTGTTCAATTTATGTCTGTTTTTCTTCTTATTTAGGAGTATGCATTGCATGCCCTCACAAATTTAATTAATATGGACTAAAAGGAGCAGGACATAATTATTCTAAAATAACTTACCTACATTTGATATTTATACTACCTAAACAATTGATCTAATATTATCTGTTGGCACTATAAAACATAAATATTTGGATTTAATTTCTTTCTTACATTATAAAAGAAATTTAAAAAGAATAAAGTAATATTATGTAACATAATTAATTGATGATCTTTGAAGGGCTAATGAGATGTGGGAAGAGCTGTAGATTAAGATGGATAAACTATCTAAGGCCAGACCTCAAAAGAGGAGCACTTACTGAAGCAGAGGAAGACATGATCATCAAGCTTCATTCTCAACTTGGCAATAGGTAATAACTTGCAAATCCATATTTTTGCACAATTGATGTACTCGCGTTATTTTTCAGGTTACTAATTTCACTTTTTTAAATAATAGGTGGTCGAAAATAGCAGGACATTTTCCAGGGCGTACAGACAACGAAATCAAGAATCATTGGAATACAAGAATCAAGAAGAAGCTAAAATTTCTTGGCATAGACCCTCTAACTCACAAGCCAATTGAAGAGATTAATAATGATGATATTAAGCAACAAGTTAGTGAAGAGATTAATGAAAAGGTGATGCCAGAAAAAACTTTAGAGTATACACAAGAGCAACAAAATTCAACATCTAGTTCAAGCATAAATGAGAGTAATTTGGAAATGTTCCAAAATTCACTTACTTTGGATATGTATTATCCAGGAGTTGAAGATCCTTTCCAAAATTGGATAGCTAGTCCAATTCATAATTGGGATCTTTTCGACAACTTACAAGATAATTTTCTATGACGTCCAACAAAAATTCAATCTTTCAAAAATATTTAGTTTTTGAAGAATCATATACACTCGTGCGTATGACTGCATTTTTGGAGGATTTGAGCGAGTAGCATAAGCTTCCACTACACAAGTTGAGTATATTGACATATCTATTCGATTCAATTTGTACAATCCAGGCCTGATCATCAACATTCTTTTTTTTTTCTCTTGGTATTTGTTGGATGAATGGTTCTATAGTTTGTTTGAATAAAAATATTAATGATGTAACCTAGAATATCTTTGCCAGCCACAATATTTGTCTTTAACCTGACAGCTATATTTTCTATACATATAAACGTATGAAATATAAATGAACTACTCTACTATACAATAAAGTGAAATCGAGCGCATAATTAGTTACGTCAAAGAAATATACAATAACATACCTAGTGAAATTTCACTACACTCGTAGAGGCCAAAGTCTGTTTCTACAGAATCCTCCACTTATGTGTAACAAATCTCTGTATAAAGTAATAGAGATTGAAACATGCATAAGTTGGTTTATATGTTGATAATTGATGTGATGCGGTTGTAAATAGAGAGAATATAACAAATAACAAAAAAACATGCTATAATAACCAAAACAACAATTAAATCATGTGATAATTGAAATATCATAAATAACAATTACGATAGAGTAATATATATACATGCATAAGTTGGTTTATATGTTGATAATTGATGTGATGCGGTTGTAAATAATATATTACAATTGATTGGTAATATTGTATTATCAATTGAGATCAAATATATAGTAGTATTGCATTAGAATGAACATATTTCAATATTTGTATGTGGGTTTGAATCGTCAATAAAGTTTCTAGGGTTTATTTTTCATTAAATTGTATGATTTATTTTTTAAATAAATTAATTTTTATTTGTGTCCTCACTGATCAAACTTCTGCCTAGAGGGGGCATAAGTTCTTTAAAGACACACGTATGTATAATAATATGATACAAAATATAAATTATACTTCGAAAAAAAATTATTTGCCTTAACAGGTAAAAACTAAAAATTAGCACAAAATAGGGACAAAAGTGAAATACCCTTATGTTTTCTCCCAAATTGGTGTTTAATTTTCAAGCAATCAATCCATTATATTATATACTAAAAAAACATACATGTAGATTTCTGACAAAGATAATATATAAGCTTGTGATTTTTTACCTAAGCGCTGTCAAATGGCACTTGTAATCATAATATAATAAAAAAATTATATAGAACTTTGAAAAGACAAGTTCTTAATTATTTTCCAATCCTTAATTTGGCCATTATTAGCACATAAAGAGCTGCTTTTGTTTTTTTATTCGTATATGGAAGGCAGAAAATAAATATACAAACAAACAAATAAATAAATAAATAAAAAGCAGAATCATTAACTAAAACTCCACACCAAGTCACCAAATATGTGGTCCTGGACTCATCATGCACCTTCTACCAATATCCTAGAACTTTCTGGATGTCAACAAAGACAAATTGATATATGGGAAATTAATTAAGTGGAATACAAATCATATGGTAAACCAAAGTAAAAAAGTAAGTTAAATTTTTTACCAACTTTTAACTTATATATCCAAAATGGTTTTTAAAATTTACATGTGAAGAAATAATATTTTTGCCAATATTCTTTTTTTTTTTTAACCAATCCAAGAGAATTTAAAGAAGTTCTAGAGAAGTCTAGTAACAAGCCATTTAGTATTTCCAGATTATTCTCCTCTACCCTTTATATTTTCATCACTCACATTTGCTCTTTATTCTGATTTTGAGTTTGAAACTTCATTTATCAAATATAAATATAAACATGGCTCACTGCTTGTCAAGATTTCCAATTTCTCAACCTATTTCATTTTCAAACAATCCAAAATATTCCAATTACTCTCTTCCAATTTCTAGTAGAAAACATCATGGTAATTATAAGAAATTGAAGGTCATGGTTGTTGATGAAAGACACAATCTTGATCACTTACAAAGACAAAACAAGGCTCCTCAACCTAGAAAAAGATCACCCCAAATGGCCCCTGTTGGTAAGAATCAATACATTCCCTTAACTTTTTTTTTAATCATTAGGTATAAGACATAAATATGTCATTTAATTTGATTTCATCTGATATCTATCCTCCAACTATGAGTGTGTATAATTAGACATTCAAATTTGTATAAAATTAAATAAGTAAATATATATGTCATATGTAGTATTTTATGGACACATAATTACCATAGAATAAATATGTTTATTCTTTAGTTTTATATACGTTAAAGTTTTTATGTACCTACCTCCAAAATTAAAGTTGACAGTTAGCCATTAAAGCCAAGGTAAAGTTCATGTTTTTGTTATTTTCTTTTAGCATAACACATGATGTCAAAGTGCTTGATGATGAATTTTCCAAAGGGGGTGGGCCAATATGCACAAACCATTTTTAAAGGTGAAGTCCTATACATATAAATAGGTTTATTATTATTTTTTGTTAGGTTATTATTTAATGAAAATTATAAAAAAAAATAAAAATTAATTATATATCTTTGACTTGTCTCTAATTTTGGGCCATTTTGTTACTAAAACTTTTACATATTTAGTAATTTTGATCTAGAGAATGCCAATATAACATTTTGTTATGTTTATTTTGATTCAATATGAAGTTGAGCTTTCTTGAATATTTTGTGGCAGGCTTATGGGATAGGTTTCCAACAGCAAGGACAGTGCAACAAATGATGGACACAATGGACAGAGTCATGGAGGACCCTCTTGCTTTTAATGGAGGTTGGGTTGCAGGTATAGTAAATGTTCAATTTTTAAATTCATTCTTAAAATTGGAGGAAAATGATTTTTCAATTCTTTCATATTGGAATGTCAGGATGTTTAGAAAATATTTTCTCTAGAAAAATAATTTTTTTTAAAATAAAGAAAATGATTTTTCTAATGGGAGCAAAAAAACAAGTTGCATTAGTGACATTTTAAATTTTAAATTTATTGTATCCCCCACCTATTGAATTGCCCCAACCCTGGTTCCACCTCTTGACCATGGCAATCCTAAACCACAAATCCCCATTATATTCTGGCTTATATGCTTCGTTAGATAATATATAAATATCATTTTTTCATAGATAATATATACATTTTTCGTTTCATTTTGTATAACACTTTTTGAATTTTGAGATTTAAATATATTTATCGTTGATTATAAATTTTTCATAGATTTTTTAAACATTTTGAATTATCAATTATTGTGACTTATATTATTCACTCCTTTCAAATTAATTGAATTGTCCTTTAACAAAATCAGATTAAGATATAAATTAGACATAACTTTTCATTTTTATCCTTATTAATTAGTGTTAAATTTATGATTAAAATAACTAAACATTAATTAAGCAACTAATTTCAATACTAACTAATGAAGGGTAAAATTAGAAGAACATTCTAAAAGTAGTTAATTGAACAATTAAGTTAATTTGAAAAATGAAAAATGTCTCAAAAATTCAATTAATTTAAAATGGAGGGAGTACTTTTTACATAGTTAATAAATATAAAAAATTTATTTTAAATTTTTTTTGAAGATTCCGTGTGTAGATTTTCAGTCAAATTTAAATTATTTGACTCGCAAAAAATAAAAGGTGCCACATAAATTGAGACAGAAGTAGTAAATATTTTGGTGTTCAGGAGGTAATTTTTTGTTAATTATATATTTTACTTCTAGAAAATAAAAATAAATAAGAAACTCTTTATATTTTAGGAAATGATTTTTTGTGGAAAACATTTTCCTATGTACCAAACACACGTACTTCAAAATTATTAATTCAAACTTAATATTTATTAGTGATCTTATACTTCTGTATATAGCTATACTCCGTATCGAAAATACTCATAATCGACTTAACTCATTGATTGTACGTTCCATCCGCCTTGATTGCAGGGCCATCGACCGACGATGTCGGATACAAAAGGGGAAGGACACCATGGGAGATAAAAGAAAGTGAAGCAGAATACAAAATGAGGTTTGACATGCCAGGAATGACCAAAGAAGATGTAAAAGTTTGGTTAGAAGAGAAAATGTTGGTTATCAAAGCTGAAAAAATGGTCAAGAATAATGGAAAAGAGGAAGAATGGTCAGCTAAGAGCTATGGAAAATATAATACAAGAATTGCTTTGCCTGAGAATATTGACTTTGAAAAGATTAAGGCTGAGGTTAAAGATGGTGTCTTGTATATTACTATACCTAAGGCTAGTAGTAATCCCAAAGTTTTTGACATTAATGTTCAATGAACAATTTTGATGTATTGATCCCAAGTTCAATTTCCTCTTTGGTAAATTGAAATTCCTCTTTTTAATTTTACTTTATTTTATATACATATATGAGAAAATATTCTCTTTTGTTTCAATTTGTTTTTCTTATTATTTATTAGTCAGGTTTTAAAAAAATGTCTATTTTTTTTTTGCAATTCTTTAATTTAAATTTTTACGTAATATATTTAATCATAAGATTACGAATTACAAGATTCAAGGATATGATATTTTGATATACAGTATATATTTTTAGTTTAATAGATTTAAAAGTTTTCTTTAATATGTTAAGTTTTGTATTAAATTAAAATCGATAAATAAATTGAAATGGTGGGTAGTAGTGTTTACTGATCGATTATTGGTCAAAATTAAAATCAAAATCAAAATTAATTTAATTAATTTTTAAAATTATTTAAATTAATATAATTTTATCGTTTTGATTGTTATCGATTTAGTTATTCTGTTAGTGATTATACACAAAATTAAAATATGATTCATTCACAAGAGAAAAAAAGACAACAATTTATCCAAAAAGGCAAATACTTAGAATAACTAATATTACAAACAAGTCCGCGACGCGGAGATGCATTTAAATATTTGATCGTAAAATTTATTTTTGAAACAGAGGAATTCGCATCTTCTCCGTGACGCGGAGGTGATTTTTGTGCACTGGAGGAGCAAGTCCGCGATGCGGACTTGCGTGCCGAAATCTTCTCGACTTTTTCCTTCTTCATTTTCTCATCCCAATTCGACTAAATTCGATTCTTTTTCTCAATTCCTTTTTAGATTCAAATACCCAGGATATGTACACATGATTCTAACTCAAAACAACTCTAAAATCGACACGATTCCATCAAGAGCTCAACAATCCCATCAAATCTCAAGAACTAAAGCCAATTTCAAGAACATAATTCAAGAACCATCATACTTTCAACTTTCTAGAACGAATTTAGCTGAAACAAACATGATTGTCGTGTGGGTGAACGAATCCAATGCTATGAAAGTCTCACATACCTCTTTAGGGATCAACCCTTGGCGAAACGACTTCGATTCCGCAAGAAATCTCCAAAGAACACTTGACCTTTCTCCTCTTTTTTCTTCTCTCAAAGCCCTAGCGTTTTCTTAATTGCGTAAACTGATCTAACTCAGTTTAGATCCCAAATAACTTACTAAAAATGAAATAATTTAATTGGGTAATGAAAAGACCATAATACCCTTCTAAAATCTGGTTTTGACTTTCCTTATCTAGACATCCCAACTTCAAATGGGCATATCTCCCTCATACGAACTTGAAATTGAGCAAACTTGGCGGTGTTGGAAAGATAATTCAAAGGTATTTCCTACGGTATCTTGTAGAACACCTAACTCATCCTGAGTTAAGAGTTATGGTCGTTTTAAGCTGAAAACTCAAACTTAACATAACTTAAACAAATTTCCAGATTTTTCATTCTTTCCAAAAATGACTCTTTCTAATTCCAGCTCTTTCACTTAGCGAGGTGTTACAATATCTCCCCCCTTGAGAACATTCGTCCTCGAATAAGATTACTCTTAGTAGACTAAGGGCGTAACATTTATTTAGTTCCAACACCTAACAAGAAAATCTAACACAATAAGCATATCAATTAAAGAGTACTAAGAAGAGGAGTAGTACCTTGATTTGGAATTTCTCCGGGCTCAAAGAGATGTGGATATCTCTTCTTCATATCCTCCTCAGCTTCCCAAGTAGCTTCCTCAACAAACTAATTCTCCAAAGAACTTTGACTGATGCTACTTCCTTGGTCCTCAACTTGCGAACATGACGATCTAGAATCTGAACAAGGGATCTCCTCATAAGACAAGCTATCCTTGATACCAATATCTTTAGTTGGTATGATAAGTGAACGAACTCCCATGCACTTCTTCAACATGAAAATATGAAATACCGGATAGACCGCTGCTAACTCTTGTGGTAGCTCTAACTTATAAGCTACATTGTCAATCCTCTTGGATATTTTGTAAGGGCTAATATACCGGGGACTAAGCTTCCCCTTCTTACCAAATCTCATAACACCCTTCATGGTGAAACTTTCAAGTATACCCAATCATCTACTTCAAACTCTAATCCCTTCTCCTAACATCAGTGTAGGATTTTTGCCGACTCTGTGTTGTTTTCAACCTTTCTTGGATAATCCTAACTTTCTCCATAGCTTGAAGAACTAAGTATGGTCCTATTAATCCAGCTTCACCAACCTTAAACATCAAATAAGAGATCTGCATCTTCTCCCATAGAGAGCTTCATAAAGAGCCATCTATATGCTAGAATGGTAACTATTGTTATAGGAAAATTCAATGAGGGGTAGGTGATCATCCCAATTACCTTTGAAATCAATCACACAGGCCCTCAACATATCTTCTAAGTTCTGAATAGTGCGCTCTGCTTGACCATCTGTCTGAGGATAAAAAGCAGTACTTAAGTTCACCTGTGAACCCAAGCCTTTCTGAAAAGATTTCCAGAATTGTGCAGTAAATTGTGCACCTCTATCTGGTATAATCGAAAAAGGAACTCCATGAAGTCTAACTACATCTTGAAGATACAATTTGGCATAATCCTCCCCTGAATGAGTAGTCTTTACCAGTAAAAAGTGGGTTGATTTTGTCATTCGATCAACAATCACCCAAATGGAATCATGTTGTCTGTGAGACCGCGACAAACCAGTAATAAAGTCCATATTGATCATCTCCCACTTTCACTCCAGAATCTCTATATTCTGAGCCATACCACCAGGCCTTTGATGCTCTACTTTAACTTGTTGACAATTCGGGCATTTAGCAACAGACTCAACAATACCTTTCTTCATACTATTCCACCAATACACTTCTCTCAAGTCACGATACATCTTTGTGGAACCTAGATGAATGGAATATCTAGAGCTATTAGCTTCCTCCATGATCCTCTCTTTGAGTTCATCCACCCTTGGCACACACAATCTACCTTGATATCTCAATATACCATCTCTTCTTTGTTAAAAGCCATTATTTTTTGCTTATGAACATTTGCCTTCAATTCAAGCAAATAGGATCTTCGTCTTGCTTCTTTTTCATTTCTAACACTAATGATGATTCCGCCTCATTCATTACCACTACTTCTCCTTCGCTGGAATCCATTAAACGAACTCCCAATCGCTCAAGTCTATGTACATATTTTGCTAACTCTTTCTTATTTTCCTCAAAATGGGCGATACTACCCATAGACAACCTGCCCAAAGCATCAACAACCACATTAGCCTTACCTGGGTGATAGAGAATACTCATGTCATAATCCTTTGAGATTAAGCTCTTTCTGACAAAACACATACTAAAGACTCTTGTGATCAGTGAACACATCTACATGAACACCATAAAGATAGTGACACCAGATCTTAAAAGCAAACACTACATCAGCCAACTTTAAATAATGGGTTGGATAATTCTTCTCGTGAACTTTCAGCTATCTGGAGGCATAAGCTATAACTTTACCATTCTGCATTAACACACAACCCAAACCAAATCTGGAAGCATCACAATACACCACAAAACCTTGAGTACCTTAAGGTAAGGTCAATACTGTGGCAGTAATCAACCTCTTTTTCAATTCCTGAAAGCTTTTCTCACAAGCGTCAGACCATTGAAACTTAACTGTTTTTTGAGTCAACTTGGTCAAAGGGGATGAAATAGATGAGAACCCTCTACGAACCTTCTATAATATTTAGCCAACCCTAAGAAACTTCTAATACCAATCGGAGATGTGGGTCTAGGCCAATTATGCATTGCCTCTATTTTCTGAGTGTCAACTATAATCCCATCACCGGAAACAATGTGGCCTAAGAATGCCATAGAATCAAGCCAAAACTCACATTTAGAGAACTTAGCATACAACTCTCTATCCTTTAGAGTTTGGAGAACTATTCTGAGATGGCTAGCATGATCTTCCTTATTCCTCGTATATATTAGTATGTCATCAATGAATACGATAAATTACATATCTAAATAAGGCTTGAATAATCTATTCATAAGGTCCATGAGTGCTACAGATGCATTAGTTAAACCGAACGACATGACCAGATACTCATAATGACCATAACGGGTCCTGAAAGTTGTCTTTGGAATATCACACTCCCTTACTCTTAACAAGTGGCACCCTGAAGTTGATCCAAAAGATAATCAATTCTCAGAAGAGGATACTTATTCTTGATGGTAACCTTGTTTAACTAGCGGTAATCTATACATATTGTAAGGTAACCATCCTTCTTCCTCACAAATAAGATCGGAGCGCCCCAAGGTGAGACACTTGGTTGAACAAAATCCTTATCAAAGAGATCTTTCAACTGCTCTTTTAACTCTTTCAACTCTGCTGGTGCCATACTATATGGCGGAATAGATATAAGACGAGTATCGGGAAGAATATCTATGTCGAAGTCTATTTCTCTCTCAAGAGGGAATCCAAGTAGATCATCTGGAAAGACCTTAGGAAACTCACTCACAATAGGAACTTACTCAATAGAAGGTGTCTCAACACTAGAATCGTTTACTCAGACTAAGTGATAGACACACCCCTTGGAAGCTAACTTTATCACCTAAATGTAAGAAATAAAATGACCCTTAGGTACTGCTGAACTGCTACTCCACTCTATAACTGGATCATTAGGAGTTTGGAACCTAACAACTCGAGTTCTACAATCAATGAGGGTATAAGAGGCATGAAGCCAGTCCATACCTAGAATGACATCAAAATTTACCATGTCTAACTCAACTAAATCAGCCATGGTGCTCTTGTGATTGACGGAAATAACACAATCACGATAGACTCTCTTAGCTAGAATAGACTCACCAACATATGTAGAAACACTGAAGGGCTCACAAAGTTTCTCAGGAAGAACATCGAAATTCATTGCAATATAAGGAGTTACAAAGGATAAACTCGCTCCTGGATCTAGCAAAGCATAAACATCAAAATTTAAGACTTTGATCATACCAGTGACATCATTTGGAGAATTCTCTTGCTCTTGACGACTAGTGATCGCATAAAGGCACTTTGCTCCTCCGCCAGTATCGGAAGTAGCTCCTCTAGGTGCAACCCTGTCTGGTGGAGCAATTGAAGAAGATTAGGCTCTATTGCCCCTATTTCCATTCCCTTGCCTATTCTTCAGACACTCTTTCATAAAGTGACTCTTTGGTTGGCCGCACTTGAAACATCCAGTAGAGCCATCATGACAATTACCTGGGTGGTTTCTACCACACTTTGCACATGTTGGAGCCCAATTACCTCATTGTGCCATACTACCATGTGACTAAGCATGTTTAGCTCTGAAATTCCGTGAATTTTGACTATTATACTCACATTTGTTCCTTGGTGCAGGTGCACTAGCAGATGATGAAGAAGGTCCCTTATGTTTCTGTTGGAAAGAATACCAGTTCACATTATTCTTTTGCTGCCCGGACTCACTCCCTGATGTTTTAGCCTTGTTGTTTCTGAATTCTCCCCTATCCCTCAACTTTGTTTCCTCAATCTGCTGCACATAAACCATCAACCTTACTATATCCATGTCCCCTATTAGCGTAGCTGTCATGCCCTCTCTTGCTCATGCTGCTGCATATAAACCATCAACCTTGCTATATCCATGTCCCATATTAGCATAGCTTCATTTCCCTCATTGCTTGACAGACGAGACAACCCAACAACAAACAGACTCATCCTGCTTCTCATATCCACAACCATCTCCGGAGCATATCGAGAAAGTTGGGTGAAATTCAAATTCTACTTATGAACAATTAGTAAATCCTGCTTAAAAGTAAGGAATTCTCATACCTTGGCTTCTCTCAGTTCATGGGAAAAGAAACTCCCTAAGAAAGACTTCTCAAACATAGCCTAACTCAAAATTGGTGCACCCTCAACTCTACCCTTCTTCCACTGGTCAAACTAAGTCCTAACAACACTCTTTAGTTGATATGCAACTAGTTCCACTCGCTCAGCATCGACAATGTGCATAACCTCAACAAAATTTTCTGGATCCTCAGTAGTGCTTGAACAGCTTGAAGGATTCATTCTTAGAAACTCACAGATTATTGGAGTATCATTCACTTTCTGTCGGTTCTCTCTCTGACCAGCTTGATTGGTCACCGCTTGACTTAACATTCTGATCGCTTCCCTGAACTCAGCATTGGTGGCCTCTCCTTGGGGTTGCACTGCTGGTGCATTAGGTATCCCTTGCTCCTCAACATTCCTCCTAGCAGGACGACCTCAGACAACTCTTCGTGGAGGAGTGATCTGAATGATACGTGCAAGCACGAGTTAGAAAGAAACTTCATAGAGATTAACTCTATCGCACGAAATGAATGTGAAAGAAGTGAGATTGTTCCTAAATGTCCCAACCTCCTAATTATAGATGTAGTGCGCTTCACACCGATAACTAGGACTCTACGGACACGACTTCATAGACTCCCTAGGACTCTTGAACTTTGGGCGCTGATATCAAGTTTGTCACGCCCCGAGCCTACACCTTGGGCGGGACTGGAACTCGAGAACCATTGCTGGCCCCAAGCGAACCCTTGGTCTGGCTTAACATTTAGCAGAAGACTTAAGTAACTTGAAACAGTCTCAAAAGATAAACTCATGAAATAAACTTAGAATGTCTTTAAAGAAACATTCAACTAGCCATAATGGCAACTCAAGTCTCAACATCAAACAACTGAAATATCAGTCTAAAGAAATCATATCTAACTATCTATGAAGCCACTAGATACTAAGAGGGATGTCGGGACAAGACCCCCGATCATCCTAACAACTAAAATAACCAAAGGAATCCTCCAAAAATCAAGGAGGCTTACTAACTAACTTTGAGTGCTCAACTGGATCAACGAGGCACTGGATGTTGATCCTGATTTCCTCTAGCTGCATCATTTTATGATGCAGGCCAAATGATAGCAGTACATTGAATGTACGAGCATGCAAGGGGAAAACTAAATATGATATAAGCTTGAATTGACTTTTGAAAGAAACACGTACCTCAGCTTTACTCAACTCATGGATACTTAACTTAATGCAGAAATAAACAATAGTAAAGGTGCAGTTTATATAAAGCATTTAAACAGTAAATAACAACTCAATGTATTTAAAGAAATACAATAACAACTCAATTTATATATATATATATATATATATAGTAATATAATTTTTTTGGGAGTTTCTCTAACCAATAATCATCACTATGAGCTAATGTGATGATACAACGTCTCGCCCACGCTTCCAGAACTATCCTATAACTTGCCGGATATAGAACGTCTCAACTAAGTGGATCCACTAGTCTATGCTAAAAAGCACCAAGGAATCATCTAAAAAGTATGATCCTTTCTACCCACGATGGCTACATGATTTATGGAGACTTGAGTTATTATGAACTCGTCCCCATATCGGTGCTCAATACTACTCCCAAAATAGTCAGCTCATATTTTTAAAAACAAAAACTCTTTCGGTGTTCCCTCTCTTATTTAAATGTGAAAACATTTACTCTTTGGGAATACTTAGTTCCCATAAACTCTGTTTGAAGAAATGAACTTCATTTGCTACTCTTACTTAACTCAAAACTCAAGTCTTAAAACAAGTTTAAAACATTTGGAAAAGACATTTTGAAAGGACTCTAAGAACTCTCTAGACTTGGCTCTTAACTTTCCTTGAATTTGAATTTATGGATTCAAGGATTGTAATGTGTGATAGGAAAGATCTTGTGATGTTTAGGAGTGTTTTTAGATAGTTAAACATGAGAAACGATCAATAAATTATTGGGTTATGAAGGAGATTAGGTTGTCATGCGGAAGCTTACAATTGCAAATCATATGATTGATAAATTAGACGACAAAAACATATACTAAAAACATAATATTATTATATAAAAATTAATATAAAAGAAAAATATTATAAATTTTTGAGAGAATAAATCTCCTTATAAACCAAACTCTTAAACGTTTACATTATGGATGTTATTGTGTTCTTGTTATGAGAATATAGATCTTCAATTTATAGGATTCCAAACTTTCCCTCTAAGGAAAGAAAAAACCAAATATATAAGAAAAATATATTTTCCTTTCATGAAAAGTAAAAATATTTATGATAATATTTTGTCTTTTCTTTTAGGAAAAAATAAACTTCAAATAAGGTAAGAAAAATCAGGGCGAAACCCCAACAAATCTCCCCTTTTGGCTGGATTTAATTGACAAAACTTGATATGCCTTCTTCATTGTTTGATAATCTTGTTCTTCAAAAAATCTTAATGTATCACTACTGCTTACCATGATTTAAAATTGATATGGATTAAAAATTGGACCCTTGTGTTAAAAGTTATGAGCAGGGTTAAAAGTGGAGCTCATGCGTTAAAAGTAATATGCATGAATTGAAAGTGGAGCTCATGCGTTAAAAACAAAATTCATGAGTTAAAAGTGGAGCTCATGCGTTAAAAGTAAAGATACATGAGTTAAAAGTGGAGTACGAGCATTAAAGTTTGCAGGGGTTGATAGTTGGAACCCATGCTCTAAAGTAAGCATGAGTTGAAAATAGATTTTGTTTTAAAGGATGGAGCAACAAGATATTGTTGAGAATATATTTAAATATTTTTTCCACATGTAGTAGCACAAAAAACTTCATTATCATCACGTTGATTGCAAATTGATTTGAAACTACTTAAACCTATCTTCAATCTTGTTCAACCATTGGATAATTGAACCATGTGCTCTGATACCATTTGTTGGGTTATGAAGGAGATTAGGGAGTCATGCGTAAGCTTACAATTGCAAATCATATGGTTGATAAATTAGACGACAAAAACTTATACTAAAAATATAATATTATTATATAAAAACTAATATAAAAGAAAAATATTATAAATTGTTGAGAGAATAAATCTCTCCATAAACTAAACTCTTAAATGTTTACATTATGGATGTTATTGTGTTCTTGTTATGAGAATATGGATCTTCAATTTATAAGATTCTAGACTTTCCCTCTAAGGAATGAAAAAAACTAAATTATCACTCCCCGAGCCTATACTGTGGGCGGGACTAGCACTCGAGAACCATTGATGGCCCCAAGCGAACCCTGGCCTGACTTACTTACTCAGCGGAAGACTTAACTTAACAAGATAAACTCAAATAAAACTTTGAATATTATAAAGAAACATTCAACTAACCAATAAGGCAAACTCAAGTCTCAACATAAATAATGAAAATGAAAAGACTAAAGAACTAACACTGGACTATTTACGAAGCCTCTAAAACAACTGATATGGACGTCGGGACAAGACCCATGACATCCTAATGAACTAACTAATACTGAAAGCAATAAAAGGATCCTCCGAAAAGCAATGAGGCTCACCACAAAACTCTGGAGCTCAACTAGAATCAAAGATGCGCTGGATGCTGATCTTGGCTACTTGTATCTGTATCATTAAAAGATGCCGGCCAAATTGCATCAGTACATTGAATGTACGAGTATGTGAGGGGAATTCTAAAACAAGACATAAGCTTGAAAGGAACTGAAGAACTTACCTGACTCAACTTAGCTCAACTGAACTCATTTCAATATAAAGCAGTAATGTAAATGCAATATAAAGAAAAACTTTTAAAACATGGATGTCAACTCTGTGTATTTGGAAATACAACAATACTCTGTGTGTATGCAAAGATAATATATAACTGTCAAATGTATATAAAAATACAAATAAACTGTGTATGTAAGATTACAAATACTTTTGTGGGAGTTTCTCTAACCGACAATCATCACGTAAGAGCTATTGTGATGATACATCATTTTGCCTCACGCTGCCAGGGCCTTCATATACCTTGCCGAGGGTATAGAACCTGACTACTAAGTGGATCCACTAGTCTATTCTAAAAAGCACTAAGGAATCATCTAAAAAGTATGACCATTTTCTACCCATGGTGGTTATATCGTTTATGGGGGCTGGGAGTTGTCTGGACTCTCTCCCATATCAGTGCTCAATACTACTCCCAAAATATGATACTAGCTCTTATGTTTAAAAACATACTTCTTTCTGTGGTTTGAGACAATTGCTTAAAAACTTATCTCAAAGGCTATCTTGGAAATCAAAGTTTCCTCTCTTGGTTAATTGTGAAAGTGTTTACTCTTTTCTGAAAACTAGCTCAAAGGCTCTTTGGGAATCAAGGTTTCCTTTTCTTGTTTTAATGTGAAAACATTTTAAAACTCTTTGGAAATACATAGTCCCCATATAATCTTTGAAGACATGAACTTCAACCTTTACTCTTTTCTCTTACTCAACTTGAACTTTAAGTCTTAAAATAAAGTTAAAACATTTGGGAAAGACTTTGGAAAACTCTAGAACTTCTCTTGACTTGACTCTTACTTCTCTTGCCTTTGATCTTAACTTTCCTTGAATTGGATTATGGAATCAAGGTTCATGATCTCATGTTATGGATGATTTCATGATGTTTAAACGTACCTTAAGAGTGTAGGAATCAACTTGAAATCATAGGTACGTTTCAAATGAACTGGTACGAAAAGAATGAGAAAAAGGTAGAAGACCTGGCGTCCCTGGCGCTCTGAGTGGCGTGGGGCACCATACCTAAAACTTTAGAGCTGAGGTTGGGGGGCACTGGCTGGCGCGGCACCCCAGGGTCAAAACTTCAGAGGACTCTTTGGGGAGCGCTGGCTGGCTGGCGCGAAAGCCCTACCCTCATTCCCTAGATTTTTACGAAATTCCTCCTTCGTTTTTCAACTCTAAACCCTCTATACTCAATTGGGTCTTTCCCCAAACACTTATATTCTACTACATAACCAAAATATTCAAGAATCTACCCAAAACGACATCTAATTTCATGAATTTGAATCAACAACTCCTAAACAATTACAACGAATCAAGAACTCAATAGAACTTCAACAAAACCCATCAAGAACTCAATTTCTAAACATTCAAGAACATAAATTATCTGAAATAAATCATTATTGGTGCGTGGGTGAACTAAACCAACACTATTTGATCTCACATACCTCGTAGGGATCACCCCTTGACGAAATCCTCAAGCTTAAAATCAAGAACGTGACGAATCCTTGCTTCTTCTTTTCTTTTCTCATCTTCTTTTCTCTTCTGTAAAAACCCTAACTCAATATTGTAAAGCGTAAACTGAACTAATTCATTTTATACCCCAACTAATAACCAAAAAATCGAAATAATTTAATTGGGTAGTGAAAAGACCATAATACCCTTCTAAAATCCGGTTTTGACTTTCCTTAACAAGACAACCCAACGTCAAATGGACATATCTCACTCATACGAACTCGGAATTGAGAAAACTTGGCAGCGTTGGAAAGATAATTCCAAGATCTTTCCTACGGTACCTGTAAGAACACCTAATTATCTCAATCTAGGAGTTATGATTGTTTGAAGTTGACCCAAAACTCAAACTTTACATAACTTAATCAATTTTCGAGATTTTCATTCTTTCCAAAAAACTGACTCTTTCTAATTCTAGCTCTTTTTCTTACGGGGTGTTACAATATCTCCCCCTTGGAAACATTCATCCTCGAATGAGCTTACTCTTAGTAGGCTAAGGGCGTAACATCGAACATGCAGTTCAAACACACAACAAACATAATGCAATTACAACATGACAACTTATAAAAACGCCAAAAAAAGGATTAGTACCTTAATTTGGAACTTCTCCGGATTTGAAGAGATGTGGATATATATTCTTCATATCCTCCTTAGCTTCCCAAGTGGCTTCCTCAACAAACTGATTCCTCCAAAGAACTTTGACTGATGCTACCTCCTTTGTTCTCAACTTGCGAACTTGGCGATCGAGAATCTGAACAAGAATCTGCTCGTAAGATAAGCTATCCTTGATTCCAATATCTTTAGTTGCTATGATCAATGATGGATCAACCATGCACTTTTTCAACATGGAGATGTGAAATACTAGATGAACCGCTGCTAACTCTTGGGGTAGCTCCAACTCATAAGCTACATTACCAATCCTCTTGGATATTCTGTAAGGACCAATATACCGGGGACTAAGCTTCCCCTTCTTACTAAATCTCATAACATCCTTCATGGGTGATACTTTCAAGTAGACCCAATCATCTACTTCAAACTCTAACTCCCTTCTCCTAACATCAATGTAGGATTTCTGACGACTCTGCGCTGTTTTCAACCTTTCTTGAATCACTTTCACCTTCTACATAGCTTGATGAACTAATTCTGGTCCTATCAACCCAGCTTCACCAACTTCGAACCTTCCAATACGAGATCTGCATCTTCTTCCATAAAGAGCTTCATAAGGAGCCATCTGGATGCTAGAGTGGTAACTATTGTTGTAAGCGAACTCAATGAGAGGTAGGTGATCATTCCTATTACCTTTGAAATCAATCACACAGGCCCTCAACATATCTTTTAAATTCTGAATGGTGCTCTCTACTTGACCATCTGTCTGAGGATGAAAAGCAGTACTTAAGTTCACCTTTGAACCTAAGCCTTTTTGGAATGACTTCCAAGACTGTGCAGTAAACTGTGCACCTCTGTCTGAAATAATTGAGAGCGGAACTCCATGAAGTCCAACCACTTCTTGAAGATACAACTTGGCATAGTCTTCTACTGAATGGGTAGTCTTTACCGGCAAAAATTGGGTTGATTTTGTCATTTTATCAACAATCATCCAAATAGAATCATTTTGTCTGCGAGACCTTGGTAAACCTGTGATGAAATCCATATTAATCATCTCCCACTTCCATTCCGAAAGTTCTATATTTTGGGCCATACCACCTGGCCTTTGGTGCTCCACTTTAACTTATTGGCAATTCGGACACTTAGCAACAAACTTTGCAATGCCCTTCTTCATACTACTCCACCAATAAACTTTTCTCAAATCGCGATACATCTTTGTGGAACCCGGATGAATGGAATATCTGGAGCTATGAGCTTCCTCCATGATCCTCTCTTGGAGTTCATCCACCCTTGGTACACACAATCTATCTTGATACCTCAATACACCATCTCCCCCTTGTTAAAAAACCATTACTTTTTTCTTATGAACATTTGCTTTTAATTCAAATAAAATTGGGTCTTGGTCTTGTTTCTCCTTAACTTCAGACACTAAAGATGATTCAGCCCCATTTATCACCACTACTCCTCCTTCTATGGAATCCATTAGTCAAACTCCTAAACGGGCAAGTCTATGTACATCTCTTGCTAGCTCTTTCTTATCTTCCTCAAAATGGGCGGTACTACCCTTAGAAAACCTACTCAAGTCATTAACAACAACATTAGCCTTACCTGGGTGATAAAGAATACTCATGTCATAATCCTTGAGTAATTCTAACCACCTCCTATGACAGAGATTAAGCTTTTTCTGAGTAAACACATAATGAAGGCTCTTATGATCAATGAACACATCCACATGAGCACTATAAAGATAATGGTGCCATATTTTCAAAGCAAAAACTAAGGTAGCTAACTCTAGATCATGGGTTGGGTAGTTCCTCTCAAGAACTTTCAACTATCTAGAGGCATAAGATATAACCTTGCCATTTTGCATTAACACACAACCCAAACCAACTCTAGACACATCACAATATAAAACAAAGCCTTGCGTACCTTTTGGTAAGGTTAGCACTAGGTAGTAGTCAACCTTTTTTTCAATTCCTGAAAGTTTTTCTCATAAGCTTCAGGCCATTGAAACTTAGATGTCTTCTGAGTCAATTTGGTCAAAGGGGATGAAACAAATGAGAACACTCTACGAACCTTCTATAATAGCCAGTCAAACCCAAGAAACTCCTAATATTAGTTGGAGATTGGGTCTAGGCCAATTCTGCACCGCCTCTATTTTCTAAGTATTAACTTTAATTTCCTCTCCAGACACAATGTGGCCTAAGAATACCACAGACTCAAGCCAAAACTCATACTTAGAGAACTTGGCATACAACTCCCTATCCTTTAGAGTTTGGAGAACTATTCTGAGATGGCTAGTATGATCTTCGTCATTTTTCGAATAGATTAGTATTTCATCATTGAACATAATAAAAAACATATCTAAATAAGGCTTGAATACTCTATTAATAAGGTCCATGAACACTGCAGGCACAATAATTAAACCTAACGGCATGACCAAAAACTCATAATGACCATAACGGGTCCTGAAAGCTGTCTTTGGAATATCACATTCCCTTTCTCTTAACTGATGGTAGCCAGATCTGAGGTCTATCTTTGAGAAACAGGTGGCACCCTGAAGTTGATCGAAAAGATCATCAATCCTTGGAAAAGGAAATTTATTCTTGATGGTAACCTTGTTCAACTGACGGTAATCTATACATATCCTAAGGGAATCATCCTTCTTCCTCACAAACAAGACCGGAGCTCCCCAAGGTGAGTCACTTGGTCGAATAAAACTCTTATCAAAAACATCTTTCAACTGCTCCTTCAACACTTTTAACTCTGCTCGTGCCATTCTATATGGCGGAATAGATATAGGACGAGTATCTAGAAGAAGGTCTATACCGAAGTCTATCTCTCTCTCAGGAAGGACTTCGGGAAGATCATCTGGAAAGACTTCTGGAAACTCTTTTACTACTGAAACTGAATGAATATGAGGTATCTTAACACTAGAGTCATTAACTCGGACTAAGTGATAAACACACCCCTTGGAAACTAAGTTTCTTCCCTTGAGGTATGAAATAAAACGACCATTAGGCACGCTGAACTACTTTTCCATTGTAAGATTGGCTCATTAGGGATTTGGAACTTAACAACTCGAGTTCTACAATCAATGGAAGCATAACAGGCATGAAGCTAGTCCGTACCTAGAATGACATCAAAATCTACCATGTCTAGTTCAACTAAATCAGCCATGGTACTTTTGTGATTGACTAAGATGGGAATATCACGATAGACTGTTTCTGCTAAAATAGACTCACCAACAGGTGTAGAAACACTGAAAGGCTCACTAAGTTGCTCAGGAAGAACATTAAAATTCATCGCAACATACAGAGTTACAAAGGATAAACTCGCTCCTGGATCTAGCAAAACATAAATATTAAACTTAAAGACTTAGATTATACCAGTGACAATATCTGGCGAATCCTCTTGCTCTTGGCGACTAGTGATAGCATACAAATGGTTTGCTCCTCCGCCAGAACCTGAAGTATCCCCTCTAGGTGCAGCTCTGTCTGGTGGAGCAACTGAAGAGGACTGGGTTTTATTGCCACCATTACAATTACTCTGCTTGTTCTTTGGACAATGACTGTTCTAGCCATACTTGAAGCAACTAGTGGAGCCATCATGACACGTCCCTGAGTGGTTTCTACCATACTTAGCACATGAAGGAGCCTTACTACCCCTTTGAGCCATACTACCCTGAGAATAGGCAGGTTTGGCTCTGAAATTCTTACTATTAAACTCACTTTTCTTCGTTGGTGCAAGTGCACTGGCAGATGATGGAACATGTCCCTTGAAATATATCACACACGCCCTCAACATGTCCTCTAAGGTTTGAATGGTGCATTCCGCTTGACCATCGGTTTGAGGGTGGAAGGCGGTACTAAGCTTAACATTTGTACCAAGCCTTTGTTGGAATGCCTTCCAAAAATGTGGAGTAAATTGAGTACGCCGATCCGAAATAATAGACAAAGGAACCCTATGCAACTTCACAATTTCCTTGATTTATATAACTTGGCATAGTCTTCCGCCGAAAAAGAAACCTTGACGGGAATAAAGTGGGCTGATTTAGTCATCATATCAACAATGACCCAGATAGAATCATGTTGCCTTCGAGTAAGAGGCAAACCCACAACTAAGTCCATATTCACATCCTCCCACTTCCAAGTGGGAGTATCTATATCTTGGGACAAACCTCCCAGTTTTTGGTGTTCGGCCTTAACTTGTTGACAATTAGGACATTTAGCCACAAAACCCACTATATATTTCATCATACCATTCAACCAATAGACTTCCTGTAGATAATGATACATCTTGGTGGCTCCCGAATGAATAGAATACCGCGAACCATGAGCCTATTCTAAAATTTGCTCTCTTAGGCCATCAACATCTGGAACACATAATCTACCTTGGTACCTAAACACCCCATATCCCCTCAGGGAGAAAGCCTCAACGGACTTGTTGAGTACCGATTATTTCAACTCCATTAATATAGGATCAAGGTATTATTTATAATTCACATCTACAACAAAAGATGATTTAGAGACCTTATGAACCGTAAAACCACCCTTGGGAGAATCTATTAGTTGGACACCTAACCGGGCCAACCTATGCACATTACAAACTAACTCCTTCTTCTCATCTTCTACATGAGCCATACTACTCATGGACAATCTACTGATGTAACTCCCCGTATACGAAACAGATAAAAATGCAGATTTTGAAAAGTTGCTGGTGCAACTTATGGTCACCATCCACGGACCGTAGGTCAGACCACGGCCCGTGCTGGTGGTCCGTGGTTCACCACTGCAACCCCTCCCCAAACCAGCTCAGAAAATTGGCTAAGTCCCGACTCACGGACAGACCCACGGTCCGTAGATCAGACCACGGTCCGTGGTCTGTGTCCGTGGATCGAGACTTCCCTTAACAGCCTCTGACACAAACTACGGTCGACCAACACGGACCGTCATTCGATCCACGGTCCGTAGGTCTGACCGTAGATCGAAGGTTAGCAGCCAGTTAGCTGAAAATTCTGATGGGTCAACTTCAGATGGTCATAAATTTTAGCACAAAATGAATTATGTGTCCCATGACCTATGGTTAGATATATAATTGAATTATCTTTCCAAAACCACCGAGTTTGCTAAATTCTGACCTCCGAGGAAAAATTTATGCCCATTTTAGTGAAGACCTGTCGGGCAGACTCGACCTACGGACCCAATCGACGGACCGTCGATTGATTGACGGACCGTCAGTCACTCCGACAGCAGCTAATTTAAGGGTCTTTTGGTCTTTTCCTATTTCATTTAACCCCTAAGATACGTCGTTTAGACCCTAAATCATGAGATTTTAATCAGTTTAAACCTAGAAACATAACTAGAACTTACCTAAGTCAAATCATTAATCAAACTTAGAAGAATTAGAACGCTAAGAGGAGAAAAGAGGTCAAGAACCCTAGTTCAAGAACGCAACAAGTTTCCTTCAGTTCCAGCCCCGAAATCGAAAGATTTCTCCGTGGAATTCGTCACCAGGTATGTGGGATTTCACTAGTGGGTTCCTTTCACCCATTAGGTCCCTAGAATTCAGTCAGATTCTTGATTCCATGATTATGAACAGACCTAGGGTTTCTAGAATTTGAACAGATCATCATGAGTTAGCTATTTAAATGTTCCAAATCAGATTATCATGTTATTACTCAGTTTATCGCATGAATTTCAGAACCCTAGCTATGTATTTCTTTAGTTCTTGAATTACACATGCTAGGTCAGATATTTCAGTATTCAGTTTTACATGCCTCAGTTTATGAATGCATCATTATCAGATTAATTGTTGCATTCTCAGTTTGCATGTTCAGTTTTGAGCTATCCAGTATTTACAGAAATTCAGTCATAACTAGTTAACCACTTAATTCATTGGGAGTAGCATGATACCGAGTTGGACGAGGGTTTCAGCGTACCCATATAGTCCCAGAACTACGAGCCACGTAGGTGTAAGTCCCCTCTGTGGGCAACATCAGTTTAGTGATCACGCCAGCATGCCTCTATACCTCTGGCAGGGTATATTGGGTCCTCTCGATGGGGCGTATACATCGGACTCCACATTTAGCTCATGTGGTTTTATGTCGGTTATTAGTAGCTCCCACAGTTCAGTCAGACTCTATTGCATTGACCACATTTACAGTTCATTCAGTATTCAGTCAGCATGTTATAAATTGGTCATTGCATTCAGTTAGCTCAGTATTCAGTATCTATATCATGTTCAGATTATTTCATTGCTTTATTGCTTTGTTCAGTTATATGTTCTTTCAGCTTTACTCTATCCTGCATGCTCAATACCTTTCAAGTACTGACGCATACGTGCGCTACATCTTCTCGTGATGTAGGTTCAGGTTCTCAGCATCCAGATCACGCTTAGATCGATTCCCGATCTTCAGTTCAGCAGAATCAGTTGGTGAGTCCTCATTCTTCGGGGACAATAGTTATGAGTTCTTTTCAGTATTTTAGTCCTTTAGTTTCAGTTTTGCTAGACTTAGCTGGGGGGACATTTCTGGTCAGTTTAGAGGCTTATTTCAGACGTAGTTAGATTCAGCTTAGTATCTTGAGTTTGATATTTCTTTTGTATTAAACTCTCAGATTTGATATATTCAGCTATAGTATATGGGTATTCCCTATCTTTTCAGATTTATTTATGAATTAGCTTCCGCATCAATTTATTATCTTTAGTATGCTCATGATCACGCCAGCAGGGTTAGCTTGGGATCACTTGTGGTCCTAGGTCCTGTGTCCGCGTCTTGGGAGTAGCTCGGGGCTTGACAACTTAGGGCATCTGCAACTACATTGGCCTTGCCAGGGTGGTAAAGGACACTCATGTCATAATCCTTCAAAAGCTCTAACCACATTCTTTGTCGGAGATTCAAGTCGTTTTGGCTAAACACATATTGAAGACTCTTATGATCGGTGAATACATCAACGCGAACCCCATATAGATAGTGCCTTCATATTTTCAAGGCAAACACCACCATCGCTAATTCGAGATCATGAGTTGGATAACCTTGAGTTGCCTTGAGGCATAGGCAATCACCTTACCATGTTGTATAAGGACACATCCTAAACCCACTCGAGAAACATTACAATATACCACAAACCCATCAGTACCCTCTGGTAAGGTTAACACTAGAGCGGAAGTAAGCTTATCTTTCAACTTTTGGAAGCTTTTCTCACAAGCCTCCGACCACAAAAATTTAGCTTGCTTTTGAGTCAAGGCCGTCTATGGAGAAGTAATGGAGGAAAAACCCTCAACAAACCTCCTATAATAATCGGCCAAACCCAAAAAGCTTCTAATATCGATAGGATATAGAGGTCTAGGCCAACTCTTGACCGCATCCGTCTTCTTATGATCTACCTCAATCCCCATGCTCGATACAATATGACCAAGGAAAGCAATTGACCTTAGCCAAAATTCACATTTACTAAACTTAACATATAATTGATGGTCTTTAAGGACTTGCAATACAATCCTCAAATGATCCATATGTTCACCCTCACTTCTTGAATAGATCAATATATCGTCAATAAAAATGATTACGAATGTATCAAGGTATTGCCTAAACACCATATTCATTAGGTCCATGAATGCCGCCGAGGCATTGGTTAAACCAAAATATATTACTAGAAATTCATAGTGACCATATCTTGTTCGGAAGGCCATCTTAGGGATGTCAATCCCTCTCACCCTAAGTTGGTGATAGCTCGAACGTAGGTCAATCTTTGAAAAGCATATCGCCCCTTGGAGTTGGTCAAACAAATCGTCAATTCTAGGAAGAGGGTACTTATTCTTTATAGTCACCTTGTTCAATTAGCTCTAGTCTATACACATCCTAAGGGACCCATCCTTCTTCTTTACGACCAATACCGGAGCACCCCATGGAGATATGCTTGGTTGAATAAAACCTTTGTCTAACAAATCCTTGAGTTGCTCCTTCAACTCTTTCAATTCAGCCAGAGCCATTCTATAAGGAGGAATAGATATAGGTTGTGTATCTGGCAAAAGATCAATGCCAAAATCTATTTTTTGTTCAGGAGAAATGTCAGGCAAGTCATTGGGAAAGACTTCCGGAAACTTACTCACCACGAGGATCGACTCTAAAGAAGGAGTCTCGAACTCAACATCCATAACCCTAACAATATGGTAAATGCACCCCTTGGAGATCATTTTTCTAGATTTTAGACATGAAACAAATCGACCTCTAGGGATAGAATTTCCCCCCTTTCATTCTAAAGTAGGCTCATTTGAAAATTTAAACTTAACCACCCAAGTCCTACAAATAGACGCAAAACACACATGCAACCAATCCATACCCAAAATGACATCAAAGTCTAACATGTCCAATTCTATCAAATCAACCAAAGTGACTTTAAGAGACAAAGAAATAGGACAACATCTATAGACTCTTTTTGCCACTATCGAGTCACCAACCGGGGTAGACACTGAAAAAGGTTCTAATAACTCTTCGAGAAGTATCTCAAAATTTCATACTCACAAAAGGTGTAACAAATCACAAGGTGGCATCGGGGTCTAATAATGCATAAACATCAATGGAAAAAACTTGCAACATACCCGTTACCACGTCTGGGGAACTCTCTTGGTCACCTCGGGATAGAAGAGCATAAAAACGATTCTTCTTGGGAGCATCGAAATTTGAGCCACTAGGAAGGGCTTGCTTGTCCTCTCTTTCTTGCACCTTTAGCATAGGGAAATATCTCACCATGTGACCACTCTTCCCATAATGAAAACAACCATTCGTGCCAACAAGACACTTACCCTCATGTTTCTTGCCACACTTGGCACAAGTAGGCCTTGTCATAGAAGATCCACCACTATTGCCTCCTTGAGGCTTAGGGTTAGGCACCCTATCCTTTTTGACCCTTGGAGCATTGGAAGAGCCTTGGTTGGAGAACCTTCTTTTGAACCTTGGTTGCACTTGACCCTCAAACTTACCCTTGGAAGAATTCCCATCATCGGTCCTTGCTCTTTTCACATCCCTATTTTTCTTCCTAAGTTTTGTCTCTTCAACTTGTTGGGCATAAACCATTAGACGTGAGATGTCCATATTATCATGTAACATTGCCACACGACACTCTTCCTCAATCAACTCAGACACTCTGGTCACAAATCGACTCATCTCATCTCTCGGATTTACCACCAAAGACGGAGCATATTTGGACAACTTAGTGAATTTCAAAGAATGCTCTTGAGCACTCATACCTCTTTGCCGAAGGTTGATAAATTCCTCCACCTTTTCTTTCTACTTTTCTCGTGGAAAGAACCTATCAAAAAATGGTTTTTTGAACACTTCCCAATTTATGAGACCCGCTCTTATAGCCCTATTATCCTTTCATTGAGTATACCATACTTGGGACACATCCTTCAATTGATAAGCGGTAAGTTCAACTTTCTCAATAGAAGTCACCCCCATAGCATCAACTATCTTGTAGATCTCTTCCACAAACTTTTGTGGATCTTCATTCACTTTGGAACCAAAGAACATAAGAGGGCTCATTCTTGTGAGGTCTATCAACATTGAAGCCATGGTGCTCACATTAGGGTTTACACGAGGCCCAACTTCCCTATTAGCTTGTGCCGTCATGGCTTTGGCTTTAGTTGTCACGGTTTGTGCTTGAGCCGTCATGACTTAAGTCAATATTTGGAGAGCCGTCTTTATTTCCACATTTGTCATAGACCCCTCATCATTGGTAGCTTGAGGGTCTTGAGGAACTTGGGGAGAAATCCCTCATTCACATTCTCTTCTTCCATCCTCCTTGCATTCTCCTTTCTTGTATGCATTGCCTATAAACACAAGAGAAGGGTTAGGAAAAGGACTTCATAGAGTTAGGATTCTAAAGCAAGACTAAAGAGTAGTGAATGAAGTGAACTTTCCTAAGCATCTTATTGCCCCTCATTCATAAGTGTGGCGTGCTTCACACTCATGAACAAGATTCTACTAGACGTGGTTCATGAGACATCATCCTAGAATTATTTTAAACTTTGTGCTCTGATTACCAAGTTTGTCACGACCCAGGGGTATCCCCTAGATGTAACACGATGTACTTGACCCCGAAGGGGTCTCATACAAGCCCTTAGCATAATCATAAATATAAAGTTATAGAAATGATGTGGAATTTAAAACTTTTACAATGGAAGTCTTTTTCATAAAAGAAATATAAGAGTCTAGACCTTGTCTCAAAGAAACCATCTAATATAATCAAATACAATCTTAGGGACATATCCCTTTACAACATAGTCTTGAAAATGGAAAGTACTAAAGGAAACTAGAAATGAATAATGTCTTGTCCTCGAACCATGATGACTCACCAAACTTAAGGAATAGTCAACCCAATCTTCACTTGAAGGAGAAGTGTACCTCAATGATCGGAACCTACACTTATTAAGAAAATGTAGAGAATATGGGTTAGCACAAATAATGTACTAAGTATGGAAGCCATGCACAAAAATCCTTAAAACAAGCTTAAAAGGGACATTTATCTGAAATCATGCCTTTATAAAGTTTAAAAGTCATCATGCACATTTAGAGTAATTACATAGTCAAACCACACCATAAGCAACCCTAGGCTACCATAGTCATGCATAACTTACCTTGACCTCATCCATAGCTAACACTTATAGACAAATAGACATTCATGTTCATAGTTCATAATAAAGAAAGTCACTCTTAACATCAATTCATATCATGCATACATAGATCCATACATCTTCATGTCATAAGGAAACTACACCATAACCCCTTTATAAGTCTACTTGTGCAATGTACAAGTGAAGTCTCATACCCCTACTCATACTAAGCAAAGCTCATTAAGAAGTCATAAGTATAGCTCATATTTATGTTCATGTTCATATTCATGGTTCATATACATGGTTCATGTTCATGGTTCATATTCATGTAAAACATGCATTAACTCATAAGAATCATATCATCAAAGCACATACCACAATCACTCTTAAAGCTTACTTGTGCAATGCATAAGTGAAGTCCCATACCCCCACTCACACTAAGTAAAACCTCTTAAGTAATGATAGTACATAACTCATGTTCTTGTTCACAGTTCATATTCTTGCTCTTGTCATGTCATGGATCATGTTCTTATCATGTAGCGAAATATAGCCTTAACCGACATAGACCATATGAGCTACATGGAATCTGGTGTCATGCCCCACACTGAAAAGAGGTGTCCTAATTGCCTAAGGTAGAACTAACATGTTTAGCATTTAGGTGGATCCAATCGTTAAAGATCTATGTGGGCACATAGTTATGGGATAAGGAGATTACTACTAGAAACCCAGACTAACTGAGGCAAAAGGTTTCCATCTCATGAGATAACTTGACTTAAAAAGCTAGACTTTCTAACGTAAAAGCTTTTATCTCATATTCATATCCACTCGGTGTTAAGCTTGATTCCCTTTAATATTAGTTTTTACTTTATGTTCATGTTCATATACAATCCTCATCAACATATACAAACCCTAATAATTGCCCTTCAAGGCTATGAATCAAGATCAACCCTAACTTCTAGAATTATCATAGTAGATAGAGGGATTTCATGATTCAACAACTTAATAAATGTAAACATAATCAATTGTCAAGCTTCCATGATCTATCAAGTACACCTTAGTTCACAATTTAGAAAGAAGGGGGAAATCATGGGTCCAAGGGAGATTTTGATCAAAATCCAACAATACTCCATTATTCCAATCATAAATCATCATAATCAATCATAATAAACCATAAGTAAATAGTTGAAAACGTTTTGGAGAAAAACCCATGACAAACCTTTTACCTACTATCATATTCTTGCCTAAGTGTGTATATGGAATTAACCTTTCAACAACACTACAACTAGGTCATGAACACGTTCACTTTACTTTCAAAGTGTCTCTAAATCATGTACTAAACTTCATAAATCATACATACTATCATATCTTGCCCCTTTCTAAGGTCAAAACTAATATTAAATTAACACATCTAGAATGACTACATTAGGCATGGATATATATGATCATAATTCATGTAGTTTAACTACTACAAGTGTAACACCCAGGAAACTAGTAGACCAAACTAGAGCCACTAGCTAGGGTTCTAGGATTTTATGTATGAGAAATAAAGTCATAGATGAGACTTTGTATGCTTAGAAAGAGGAGTTTAGTGGTCGAAAGTCAAGGTATTTATTAGACCTAGTAGCCTATATGACCTTAGAGAGTTTGGTTGAGCATGGGAAGGGCAAGTACCAAGGCAAAAAGGGCAAGCCTAAGTCAAAGGGCCAAGGCTGCCCAACCTTGGCAAGCTAATGCTTAAGGGTTAACGACCACCTTCACGACCAGTGGTGTGGACCATGGTACATGAAGGGGTCCGTGGAGATGCCTTATAAGAGGCAAGGCCTTGAGGCCAAGACACTGCCCCAAGTTCATGAGCTGTTGGATTGACCACGGCCCGTCAAAGTGCCCGTGAAGGTGCCTTAGTGAGTTTTAGGGTCTTGAAAAGTTGGGGGAGCCACTGGTAAAGGGGCCACGAGAACCACCACAGGCCATGGTTCCCTTGACGGACCGTCCAAGTGGCGTTGGTGCCTGGGATGGGGGTGCCAAGTGAGGGACATTTGGGTAAATTCCCATTCGACTTATATTAAGTGGGGATCGTTTTGTAAGGGTTTTATACACCCATATATATAGTTTTAAGTCATAAACCACCCCAACTAAGTCATACTAAATCAAAACCCTAAATCACTCATCTCTCAATTATTTCTCTCTCTAAAAGGAACCCAAAGCTTAAAGAAAAAGAAGAAGACGAGAAGGGAAGATGGCAGCATCCTAGGTCGAATTTCCCCCATTGATTAAAGATATATTAATGCATGTGAATCTATTTAATCCATGGGTTATTCCACCCATGGATCCCCCTTAGATTTCCCCCAACTGTGAACTCAAAAACCCAATTCTACCTGGGGTTGTGATTGCATTGTGGGTAGGGATTGGGTGTGATTCCAATCTAGTGGATATCACTCAATTATGATTGAATTACCTTTGTTTAGTGATATTATAATGAATTCATGTGATCTCTGTGGGTTTATGCCATTAGAGGCAAGGTTGGAGGTTCATATGTGATCTTCCTAATTCAATGTTATGTGTTGAAATTGATCAAAGGTATATGGTTGATCTTGACTTGAAAAGTTAGAATTGAACCTTCATGATCAATTAAGACTAGAATCACCTAGTAATGAAGAATGTGATCAAATTACCTTGAAATCTAGGGTAAGGCTTGTGATCTTATAGGTAGGGATTTAGGGTGAAGCTAATATGATAACTTAGTAATGTTAATGATTTGAGAGTAAAGTCTAAAAGAGAATGAAGTCTAATAGGTTTAATTGTGGTGAAAGGCCTATACTTACCTAACCTACCTTATGAATGCTTGGTAGATGAAAGTGATAGAATCAGTTTATGATGGATGGGTTATCAAGGACATCCTTCTATGAGAGATAAGTTTTAAGCAAGGCTTAACAAGTAAACCTTAGGGGTGTATGATGGGCTCCAAGTGGATATTGACAATGAGATGGAGTGTCACACAAGATAGAGTCCGGACTCCAAGAAGAAAAGAGAGCCACACCTAGTTGATGTGATGACTATCCATGTTAAAGGGGGGAACCCTTACGAAGTAAAGTGTGGGTTTTCCAAAAGTTATGTCTCATGAGATGGGAGCCTTCACATAGTTGAGTTAAGGTTCTTAGTACAAATATCCAAATCCTATGAACTAAGACATGCTTGAGAAGTATCTCATAGTGTTCTAAAGCATAGTTGAACTAAGACTTACTTAAGAAAGTATCTCATTGTGTTCTAAAGTTAAGAGAGGAACTAGGTTCCAAACCAAGAAGTGTTAGCATGAGGACCTCAAGGGAGTACTTAGCATGTATAGTATTATGGGGTGCTATTCATGCATTGCACAAGTATGCCTTAGGGTAATTAAAGAGAAGTCTTGAGATATAATTAGACTAGTTGACTAAAGGTGAGAGATTCCCTTAGTTATGAGAGTTAAAGCTAATAATGAGGCCAAAGTAGGGTGAATATGACTAGGATGACTTTAAGGATACGCTTAGTGTGAAAGGTAGTATGGGATGCCTTTTATGCATTGCACAAGTGTGTCTTGAGGTTACTTAGAAGTATGGTACCCTTATGGCATAAGAGAAGTTTAATAGTTGACCATGTAGATAGATTATAATTAAGATGACATGAAGACCTAAGTCTTGAATATGAAGGTGGACTACGCCCAAGAATGACCAAAGAGAGGTACTTAGCTTAGATGGTAGTATGGGATGCTAGCCTTGCATTGCACAAGTATACTTGGAGGTGGCTTGTAAAGTAGTTCTATTGTAATATGAAGGACTTAAAGTTGAAGTATGTAACCATGAAAGTCTAAGTAAGACTATGCCATGAACTTAATGTATCTCCTATGCTTATTACCTATGTCTCATGTTGACTTATGTTATATGATTATTATGTTGGAGACTATGCTATGACTGTGATGATTATTTTATCATTATGTTACTATCTCTTTTGCTTATGTCTTATGTTGACTAACCTTTTAAGATGCTCTTATGATGTTGTGCTAGCTTTCATACGTGGTACATTTTGTACTAACGCATATTGCCTACATTCTAATCAAATGTAGGGTGTTGGGATATTGAGTTGCTTGGAGGCTAGGTTCTTAAGTTCAAGAAGACTTAAAGATTGGTGAGTCCTCATAGCTTTGAGGACAAACCCCTTTATGTTCCTTTATGTCATTTCCTATGTTTTAGACTTTGTATGGGTTGCGTCCCAATGACTTTTATTCATGTTGTTCATAGTTGGTTTTGAGACAAAGATGTTAGAAAAGACTTCTGCTTTTATGAAATGGTTTCGATATTATGACTTAAAGAAATTTTAAATTTTCCTGTATTCTCTATTATCATATGTTAATAATGTGCTAAGGGCTTGTATGTGACCCCTTCGGGGTTAAGTACACCGTGTTACGACTAGGGGGTGCTCTCGGGTCGTGACAAACTTGGTATCAGAGCATAAGATTTTGGGATAAACTTTTATGATATTGTCTCAAACCACGTCTAGGTAGAGTTCTATTCATAGGTGTGAGTCGCGACATATTTTATGAATAAGAGGCTATTGGATGCTTAGGAAAAGTCTCACTTCTTCATTCTCTTAGTCGTGCCATGAAAGTTTAGCTCTAGTAGGTCTTTCTTCTAACGTTTGCCTATGGTTTTTTCAGGTTATGGAAAATACTAGGGCTAATGCTATAAGGGTTGAGGAAGGTGATGGGGAGCAAGAGGTTCCTTTTCAAGTTTCAAATCAAGTGCCTCCACAAGATCCACCTCAAATTCCAAATGACCCTCCAATTGGGAATGCCACTCTTGGAGAGCTTAGGGCTTCTATGCAACTATTGTCTCAAGCCTTGACGGCGCAAGCCAATAAAGAGGTGATGGCACCGGCAAACCCTATAGGAGGAATGGGTGCTTTTAGGGTAAGAGAGTTTTTGAGAATGAACCCTCCGGAGTTCTATGGATCCAAAGTGGAAGAAGATTCAAATGGGTTCATAGAAGAGGTTTATAAGGTTCTAGCAATCATGGGGGTGTCTTCTATTGAAAAAGCGGAATTAGCCGCCTATCAATTGAAAGACATTGCCCAAATTTGGTATGAGCAACTGTAAGATAGTAGGCCGATATGAGCGGGTCCTATAGAGTGGGAAGCTTTTAAGTCAACATTTCTAGATAGGTTATTTCCCCGGGAGTTGAGGGAAGCCAACTTGGGAGAATTCATCAACCTTAAGCAAGGTAATATGAGTGTTAAATAGTACTCTTTGAAATTCACCCTTTTGTCTAATTATGCTCCAAGCTTGGTAGCTAGCCCAAGGGATTTGATGAATAGGTTCATGACGGGGGTGTCCAATTTGGTAGAAGAAGAATGTCGTATGGCAATGCTTGTTGATGATATGGATATCTCACGCCTTATGGTGTTTGCCCAACAAATAGAAGAGTTAAAGCTCAAGAAGATGAATAGGGAGGTAAAGAGGGCTAGGACCAATGAAAGGAACTTTTCTAATGTTAAGTCTGAGGGGCAAGATAGGCCTAGGACTAAACCAAGATATTCTGACCAAGATTCTTCCAACACCTCTAGGTTTGACAAAGAGAAGGGTAGTGGGTCTCCATTTTCCAAGTCTACTTGCTCCAAGCGTGGGAGGAGTCATTATGGTAAGTGCCTATCAGGCATAGAGGGTTACTATGGGTGTGGGAAAGATGGGCATAAGGTGAGAGATTGCCTGGTTCTTAAAGCTAAGGGGAGGGAGGATAAGAAAGTTACTTCCAGTGATCCGGAAGAGGGTACTCAAAAGAAGAATAGGTTTTATGCTCTCCAGTCTAGAGAAGATCAAGAGTGATCTCCTCATGTCCCTTTCCGGTATGTATTTCATGCTTTAGTGAATTTTTGGATTTCTTGTCTTATTGTGACTTGTTACGATGGGCTTGAAGTTTTCTTTAAGATGTATGATGCTTCATTGTTGCCTTATGTTATGAGTTATTGTATGGAAGAACTTGTGCAGGCTTACTCCCAAGGGGGAGATAGTGTGCCTATTTAGCAAGGTTGTTGAGTAATTATATGTTGCCATGATTTCCTATTGTGCATATTCATGAAAATTCTTAGGTTTTGTTAGAAATGACTTACATGCATTGTTTTGCATCTTGTTGTAACATTGTTGAGTTAAGTTGCATATGAACTCCATGAGAGTATGTTGAGCATGGTTAGTTGCAGAAGGTAGTTCCTCCTATGAATATGATGAGTTATGAGAATTTCATGCATACATGGGATGTTAGATGTAGTCCCTACTCCCTTTAGTTGCATTGAGCAGGTTTAGTTTGAGATTGAAGTTTTCCCCCTCTTGTTGTGTGCATTTAGATATAGTGCATGCATAATGGGCTACTAGTCTAGAGTTGTTTCCTTTAATAAGTGTTTATAAGGGTCATTCGAGAATGAATGTTCCCAAGGGGGAGATATTGTAACACCCCGAAAACTAGTAGACCAAACTAGAGCCACTAGCTAGGGTTCTAGGGTTTTATGTATGAGAAATAGAATCGTAGATGAGACTTTGCATGCTTAGAAAGAGGACTTTAGTGGTTGAAAGTCAAGGTATGTATTAGACCTAGTAGCCTAGATGACCTTAGAGAGTTTGGTTGAGCATGGGAAGGGCAAGTACCAAGGCAAAAAGGGCAAGACTAAACCAAATAAGCATCATATAAACACAAGTCACACAAGATAAATTTAATGAGCATATGAGATACATCATGTTCATGGCCTAGTGTTTACTTAAACTTCCATGGTTACAAACTTCAACCTTAAGTCCTTCATATTACAAGAGAACTACTTCACAAGCCACTTCCAAGAATATATGTGCAATGCAAGGATAGCATCCCATACTACCATCCAAGCTAAGTGCCTCTCTTTGGCCATTCTTGGTCATAGTCCACCTTCACATTCAAGACTTAGGTCTTCATGTCATTTTAACCTTAACCTCTATACATGGTCAACTCTTAAGCTTCTCTATGCCATAAGGGTATCATACTTCAAAGTAACCTCAAGACACATTTGTGCAATCCATGAAAGGCATCCCATACTACCCTTCACACTAAGTATAGCCTTGAAGTCATCCTAGTCATATTCACCCTACTTTGGCCTCCTTATTAGCTTAGCTCTCATAACTAAGGAATCTCTCACCTTTAGTCCTATAACTAGGAAAGGTAACTCTAGTCCAATCATATCTCAAGACTTCTCTTTAGTGACCCCAAGTCATACTTGTGCAATGCATGCATAGCACCCCATAATATTATACATTCTAAGTACTACCTTTAGGTCCTCATGCTAACTCTTCTTGGTTTGGAACCTAGTTCCACTCTTAACTTTAGAACACTATGAGATACTCTTCTAGCACATCTTAGTTCATTAATAACTTGAACCCTATGAGATACTCTCTAAAGTATGTCTAAGTTCCTTCTTCACATGGACCCTATGAAATTCTATCTTAAGCATGTCTAAGTCCATCTATACTTTAGAACATTATAAGCTACTTCATTAAGTAAGTTTTAGTTCATTATGCTTTGAACACTATGAGATGCTTCTCAAGCATGTCTATGGAGATTGCTACTAGGAACCTTGACTCAAATACGTGAAGGATCCCATCTCATGAGATCTAACTATGGGAAAACCCACACTCTACTACGTAAGAGTTCCCCCTTGAACTTGGATAGTCCTCACATCAACTAGGTGTGGTTCTCCTTTCTACTTGGAGCCTGGAACCCTTCTTGTGTGACACTCCATCTCATTGTCAATATCCACTTGGAGCAAAGAATACACCTCAAGGGTTACTTGTTAAGCCTTGCTTAACACTCATCTCTCATGGAAGGATGTCCTTAACAACCCTTCCATGCTTAAGTGATTCTATCACTTTCATCTATCAAGCATTCATAAGGTAGGTTAGGTGAGTATAGGCCTTTCACCATAATCCAACCTATTAGACTTCTATTCTCTTTTAGACTTTACTCTCAAAACCTTAGCATCACTAGGTAATCACATTAGCCTCACCCTAAATCCCTAGCTATTAGGATCACAACCATACTCTCAAGGTTTCTTTCTTAATCTTTTCTTTATACCTAGATTTCAAGGTAATTTGATCACATATTTCATTAATAGGTGATTCTAGCCTTAATTGATCATAAATGTTCAATTCTAACTTTACAAGTCAAGATCAACCATATACAATAGAGTCTAGTTCAATTCATGATTATATGATCCTAACTTTGATCAATTGCAACACACAACATTGAATTAGGAAGATCACATATGAACCTTCAACTTTTCCTCTAATGGCATAAACCCACAAAGATCACATTCATCAACTTAGATTAGGGTTCATCATAGAAATCACATGAATTCATCATATTACCATTAAAATAAGCTAAATCAATCATGATTGGGTGATATCCACTAGATTGGAATCACACCCAAACACTACCCACAATGTAAGAACAACCCTAGCTAGAATGGGGTTTTTGAGTTCACAATTGGGGAGAATCTATGGGGGCTCCATGAGTGGAAGAACCCATGGATAAATAAGCTTCACATACCTTCAATAAAAGCCCTAAACAAATCTTGAATCCAATGGAGAAACGACTTAGATGCTTCCCCTCTTTTTCTTCTTCTTCTTCTTCTTCTTCTTCTTCTATTCTAGAGAGAGGATTTCTTGGAGAGTAATTTGGGGGTCTTTAGATGAATGACTTCAAGTGATTAGTTTAGGGTCTATTAACTATTTATAGGAGGTAAATTAACTAATAAATCGTCCCTCCTAACCCCTCAACTAATTACTAAACTAACCCCTAAACACTAACTTAAAAACTAAAAGCTGAAAACTGGGCAGACCTACGAGACCTCCACCTACGGACCGTAGGGGGAGTGACGTGCCGTTCTGTGCCTTCGTTGTTTGGGTATGGGACTTGTTCATGGGATCTAAGGCTCCCTAGACTAATTCTTGACTTACGAAGAAGACTTACGGGGCGTCATTTGACTTAAGGGGCGTCACTTGCCTCCGTAAGTCAAGCTGTGTTTTTGACAGCTTTTGGCCAAATGTCGGGGTCCTCCTCAAGGACCCCTGTGGTCCTTGGGGGGTCGTACCAGTAATTTTAACCCCTAAACATTCCCATATAAGTATAGGAAACATTTATACAAGTTTGATCCCCCATACAACACTCAAAAACTCAACTACAAGACTCTACAATACGCTAGTTCTACTCACTAGTTCGACTTACTAGTTTCCGGGCGTCATGATCGTTTCTTGACGTTTGACCTCTAAACTCCTCAACCTAACTTGAAAAACCATTTTACATCATTTAAACCTTACCTTTACTCGAAACAACATCTTTAGGATCTAATTTCACCTACTAGATTACATTAAACAATAGTTAGGTCTAACTAGGTTTTTACGGGGTGTTACAATTAGAGGCAAGGTTGAAGGTTCATACGTGATCTTCCTAATTCAATGTTATGTGTTGAAATTGATCAAAGTTAGGATCATATAATCATGAATTAACCTAGACTCTATTGTATATGGTTGATCATAACTTGTAAAGTTAGAATTGAACCTTCATGATCAATTAAGACTAGAATCACCTAGTAATGAAGAATGTGATCAAATTACCTTGAAATCTAGGTATAAATAAGAAATTTAGAAAGAAACCTTGAGAGTAAGGCTTATGATCTTATAGTTATGTCTTTAGGGTGAAGCTAATATGATAACCTAGTAATGTTAAGGCTTTGAGAGTAAAGTCTAAAAGATAATAGAAGTCTAATAGGTTGAATTGTGGTGAAAGGCCTATACTCACCTAACCTACCTTATGAATGCTTGGTAGATGAAAGTGATAGAATCACTTTATGATGGATGGGTTGTCAAGGACATCCTTCTATGAGAGATGAGTGTTAAGCAAGGCTTAACAAGTAAACCTTGGGGTGTATGCTTGGCTCCAAGTGGATATTGACAATGATATAAAGTGTCACACAAGATAGGGTCCGGAATCCAAGAAGAAATGAGATCCACACCTAGTTGATGTGAGGACTATCCAAGTTAAAGGGGGGAACTCTTACGAAGTAGAGTGTGGTTATTCCAAAAATTATGTCTCATGAGATGGGAACTTTCACATAGTTGAGTTAACTTTATTAGTAGAAATCTCCATATCCTATGGACTAAGACATGCTTGAGAAGCATCTCATAGTGTTCTAAAGCATAGTTGAACTAAGACTTACTTAACAAAGTACCTCATAGTGTTCTAAAGTTAAGAGATAAACTAGGTTCCAAAACAAGAAGTGTTAGCATGAGGACCTAAAGGTAGTACTTAGCATGTATAGTATTATGGGGTGCTATACATGCATTGCACAGGTATGACTTAGGGTAATTAAAGAGAAGTCTTGAGATAGGATTAGATTAGAGTTGCCTTTCCTAGTTATAGTTGACTAAAGGTGAGAGATTCCTTTAGTTATGAGAGTTAAAGCTAATAATGAGGCCAAAGAAGGCTGAATATGACTAGGATGACTTAAGGATATGCTTAGTGTGAAGGGTTGTATGGAATGCCTTTCATGCATTGCACAAGTGTGTCTTGAGGTTACTTAGAAGTATGGTACCCTTATAGCATAAGAGAAGTTTAATAGTTGACCATGTAAATAGATTATAATTAATATGACATGAAGACCTAAGTCTTAAATATGAAGGTGGACTATGCCCAAGAATGACCAAAGAGAGGTACTTAGCTTGGATGGTAGTATGGGATGCTAGTTTTGCATTGCACAAGTATACTTGGAGGTGGCTTGTGAAGTAGTTCTCTTGTAATATCAAGGACTTAAGGTTGAAGTATGTAACCATGAAAGTTTAATTAAGACTATGCCATGAACTTAATGTATCTCATATACGTATTACTTATGTCTCATGTTGACTTATGTTATATGATGCTTATGTTGAAGACTATGCTATGACTATGCTGATTATGTTACTATCTCTTATGCTTATGTCTTATGTTGACTAACCTTTTGAGATGCTCTTATGATGTTGTGCTAGCATTCATACTTGGTACATTTTGTACTAAAGCATATTGCCTACATTCTAATCAAATGTAAGGTGTTGGGAGATTGAGTTTCTTGGAGGCTAGGTTCCTAAGTGCAAGAAAACTTGAAGATTGGTGAGTCCTCATAGCTTCGAAGACAAACCCCTTTATGTTCCTTTATGTCATTTCCTATGTATTAGACTTTGTATGGGCTGAGTCCCAATGACTTTTATTCATGTTGTTCATAGATGATTTTGAGACAAAGATGTTAGAAAAGACTTCTGCTTTTATGAAATGGTTTCGATATTATGATTTAAAGAAAGTTTTAAATTTTCCCATATTCTCTATTATCTTATGTTAAGAATGTTCTAAGGGCTTGTATGCGACCCCTTCGGGGTCAAGTATGACGTGTTACGACTAGGGGGTGCTCTCGGGTCGTGACAACAAGCCACATCAAATACTTCACCTCTTTGAGGTTCAATTCTTACTTTCCATCACCCCACCTAGGGTTCGAGCACTAGACATGCATGTCCTTCTAACCCATGTGATTCTATCACTTTATGCATCCAAACATTCATGAGGTAAACTAGGTGGTACGGTCTCATCATAACCATGTTATCTAATAGTCTACCATTATTTCATAAGCTTCACTCTTCGAGCCTTAGCATACATAATTCATCATATTGGATTCGACCTCAAAACCCTAGAGTAATTACTAAGTGAGAAGTCTTTCATGTTAATTTCATCTTCATGACTAACAACATGTCTAGAATTCTACATTATACAATGATATCATCAACTTAAGTGATCCTATCACTTCCTATCATCTATGATTCATAAGGTGAATTAGGTAGGTAAAGATCTTTCATCATAATTATGTTCATTGGCCCGTACTCCCATGTAGAGTTTACTCTCAAAGCCTTTGCATCTATAGTTAATCATAGTAGCTTTCCTCTCAAGCCCTAGGGATCAACATTCATGACTACAAGCCCTACACTCAAGCTTTTGTTCTTACTACCTTCATTCATACGTAGATTTCAAGGTATTTTAATCACATTCTTAATTACTATATGACTCTAGTCATAATTCACCACAAAGATTCAACGTTAACCTTACAAGTCAAGATACTTCATATTCAATAAAGTCTAGTTCAAGTCATATCTATATGATCCTAACCTTGAACAACTACTACACATGTCATTGATTTAAGAAGATCACTCATGAACCTTCAATTTCACCTCTAATGGCATAAACCCACAAAATATCACATAAAATCTTCATACTATCATAATTTAATACTAATAAAATCATAATTAGGTATTATCCACTAGATTGGAATCATACCCAAGCCCTACCCACAATATAAGAACAACCCTAGCTAAATTGAGTTTTTGACCTCACAATTGGGGGATAACTAATGGGGCTATATGGGTGGAAGAACCCATAGATGCACAAGCTAACATACCTTAATTCAAAACCCTAATCAAGCTCTAATCAATGGAGGAATTTCAACCTAGGTTGCTGCCCTCTTCTTCTTCTTCTTCTTCTTCTCCTCTTCCTTCTCCTCCTCCTCCTCCTAATCCTCCTCCTCATCCTCCTTCTCATTCTCCTCCTCCTCCTCCTCCTCCTCCTCATCCTCCTACTCCTCCTACTCTTCTTTCTCCTCCTCCTCCTCCTTCTCCTTCTTCTTCTTCTTCTTCTTCTTCTTCTTCTCCTTCTTTTTCTTCTTCTTTTTCTTCTTCTTCTTTTTCTTCTTTTTCTTTTTCTTCTTCTCCCCTCCTCCTCCTCCTCCTCCTCCTCCTCCTCCTACTCCTCCTCCTCCTCCTCCTCTTTCTTCTTCTTCTTCTTCTTCTTCTTATTCTTCTTCTTCACCTCTAGAGAGAATATATTTGGAGAGAATTTGAGGTCTTAGAATAATGAGTTAAATGATTTAGTTTAGGGGCCTATTAAGCTTATATAGGTGGTTAAACAACTAACTAACCGACCTCCCTTAACCCCTAATTAATTACTAACTTAACCCCTAAACACCTCACTTAAAACTAAAACTAAAAAAAATTGCTTGGACCTACGCCCCTCTACCCACGGACCGTGGGTGGAACTACTGAGTGTGACTTACCTCTGTAGGTCAGGTCTACAGCTCAAAAATTGCATGCCATTGCAGGCCTTGACCCACGACCCCAACCTACGGGAGGTGGGTCCATCTACGACCAGTAGATGGCATCCGTAGGTCACTAAAAATTGCAGATTTGGCGACTTTTTTGGGGTCCCCCTCAAGGACCCCTTGGGTGGTCCTTGGGGGCCGTACCTTGACATATAACCCCTGAAACCTCCATTCTAAGTACGGGAATCATTTCTTGTGATTTTAATCCTCTAACTACACACAAAAACTCTTACAAAAAGCTCTAGAACTCACTAGTTCAACTTACTAGTTTCCGGGGTGTTACAGGGGACATGTTTAAGACCACAAAGTGAAAAGAAATTTTTATAAATTCTACTTATCCTTAAATTGAAAGTCTTCTTTATTTTTTTAAAATTTCATATCAAATTAAAATTAGACAAATATTGTCATGCCCCGAGCCTACACCCTGTACGGGACTTGCACTCGAAGACCATTGTTGGCCCTAAGCGAACCCTTGGCCTGGCTTACTTAACTCAGCAGAAGACTTAACTCATCACATAAACATTTATGAAGAACTAGAATATCATAAAGGAACATTCAACTGGCCATTAAGGCAAACTCAAGTCTTTAACATATGAAACGAAAAACAAAGACAACTGAATTAACTAACTGACTGTCAATCTATGAAGCCTCTAAACAACTGAGATGGATGTCGAGACAGGCCCACGACATCCTAATGAACTAATACTAAACTGAAAAAAATGTAAAAGAGTCCTCTAGAATGCAAAGAGGCTCACCAACTGACTCTGAACTGCTCATTGGATCAATGATGCACTGGATGTCGATCTTAGTTACCTGTATCTGCATCATAAGACGATGCAAGCCAACTAGCATCAGTACATTGAATGTACGAGTATGCAAGTTGGAATGCTAAAATAACATAGGCTTGAAAGAGATTCTGAAAGAAACACTTATCTTGGCTCTTCTCAACTCATGAATACTTAACTGAACTCATTTCAATATAAAGTAGTTTAAAACAAGTGCAATATAAAGAAAAGTTGTTTAAAAATATGATGTCAACTCTGTGTTTATACAAGGATACAACATAACTCTTAAATGTATGTAAAAATACAATAAACTGATGTATATAAAAATACAATAACTTCTGTGGAAGTTTCTCTAACCGACAACCATCACATAAGAGCTATAGTGATGATACAACGATCTATCTCACGCTACCAACGCATCTTATACCCAGCCAGAGATATAAGACCTAAACTACTAAGTGGATCCATTAGTCTATTGTTAAAAGGGTTCATCTAAAAAGTATTGACCCTTTTCTACCCATGGTGGCTACATGGTTTTATGGAGACGTGAGTTATCTGAACTCATGCTCGCCCCCAATTCGGTGCTCAATACTACTCCCAAAATATACTAGCTCTTATGTTTAAAAACATACTTCTTCTGTGATTTGAGATTAGTGCTCAAAAACTTAGCTCAAAGGCTATCTTGAAAACCAAAGTTTCCCCTCTTGCTTCATTTAGAAAGCGATTACTTTTTCTGAAAACTAGCCCGAAGGCTCTTTGGAAATCTCAGTTTCCGTTCTTATTTAAATGTGAAAACATTTTAAATCTCTTTGAGAATACTTAGTCCCCATATAATTTTGAAGAAATGAACTTCAACTTTACTCTTATTGAACTCAAACTTAAGTATTAAAACAAAGTTATAACGTTAGCAAAGACTTTTGGAAAACTCTAAGAACTTCTCTTGAATTGACTCTTACTTCTCTTGACTTTGATCTTAACTTTCCTTGAATTGGATTATGGATTCAAGTTTCATGATCTCATGTTTATGGATGATTTCATGACGTTTAGATGTACCTTAGAGTGATGGAATCAACTAGAAAACATAGGTACATTGCTAAGGAACAAGTATGAAAAGGTGGGGAACGAATGGGGAGAACTGGCGTCCCTGGTGCTCTGAAAGGCGCGGGGCACCAATCCTCAAATTTTAGAGAACACTTTGGGGCACTCTGGCTGGTGCGTCACCCCAGAGCCCCACATTCAGAGACTGTTTTGGGGCGCGCTGAGAGGCGCGGCGCCCCAGCCCCTTCCCCAGAAAATCCCAAATTTTCTTCTTCGTTTTTCAACTCTAAACCCTCTAATTTCACTTAGTTCTTTCCCCAAACACTTAGAATCATTTATACTCTCAATATATGGTAGATTCAAACCGAAATTACACCAGGAAAACAGGAATCAAATGCAAGAAAACTTCAACAACACAACTCATAAGAATTCAAAAGAAACCTTCAACAATGTTCATCAAGAACTCAATTCTAAACTTTCAAAGACTTAAATTCGCTGAATTGAATCATGGTTGGAGCGTGGGTGAACTAACCCAACGCATGTGATCTCACATACTTGATAGAAGTAAATCCCTGGCAAAACACCAACTTTCTTGATCGATCTTGAAGAATTTGCCCGTTTCTCCTTCTTCCTTTCTCTTCTCCTTAGCCCTAGCGTGAAATCCCAAATTCTAAAACTGATTAAAATCTGATTTGACCCATATTGAACTCCTAAAAATGGATTAAAATAATAGGGCAAGGAAAAGACTAAAATACCCCTTAAAATTCCGGATTGGACATTTCCTTAATCCAACAGCCCAACTTCTAAAGGGAATAACTCACTCATACAAACTCGGAATCGCGCAAACTTGGCGGCGTTGGAAAGATCATTCAAACTATATCTGGAATCACACCTAACTCATCCTGAGCTAGGAATTATGGCCATTTGAAGTTGACCAAAAACTAACTTTAACTTGCTTAAAATTTCCAGATTTTAAACTTCCTTCTAGTTCTTTCTAGTTGCGAGATGTTACAAATATATATATCGATCTTTTTGCCTATACTTCCTTCAAAGTATGAGCTGTCTAAGTTAAATGTTAAATTATTATAATACATCCCCCCCCCCCCCCCTCCCCCCAATCCAAAACACCAAATTTAGTATATATTCTATATTATTTATTATATTATATTATATTATATTAGATTAAAAATAGACACCTTTTCACATTGAAGGGTTGTGACATTTTCAATGAGTTATTAATTTTCCGATTAGTTGTGACCTTTTCGAAGGGTTGTGCCTTTTCTGAAGAGTCACGACTTTTTCGAAGGGTTGTGACTCTTGCAAAGAGTGATGATTTTTCCGATTGGTTGTGTTTTTTTGAAGATTGTGACTTTTCTAAAGGGTTGTGACTTTTTTTTATAAGACGCAATAAAAAAAAATTCATACACTATCCTTTGATAAGGCTTAATAAATATTTTTTTCATAAACTACCCATTTATAAGGCTCAATAAACATTTTCACATTTTTAAACTACGATTTTGTAATGTTTTCTTCACTTCTTAAAAACTCAAGTGTGATTTACAGACATTGAGAATCTCAAAGTTCAATAGAATTTGAACGCTCCCCAACATGGATGTTAAATTAATATGATAATCCAACTAAAAGAATCCAACTTAGTATATCTTCTATATAGTATATCAATATTTATTTATATTATAATATATTAAAAGTAAGAACTCCAACAATACAATGATAGCTAAGTAATGCACTATAGGGGAGGGAAGACAAAATATATTAAAAGGGTGTAACTAAGAGATTTTCAGATTGACCTTTTTATTTTTACATATTACAATTAACTTTAACATAAGAAAAAATTCAAAAAATAAAAAGAATGAAAAGATAAATTTAATTGGACGCCATAGAGAAGTGTCAAATCACTTTATCTATATCTAGAGTTATATTATAAATAGTTATAAGTGTTTTTCGGATGTGTATTTGACAACTTTCAATAGTAATCAAAAAAAGGTTTACATCCACTGTTTATAGGAATTTATACTTTATCATTCCATTTATAATGTTTATTTAATTTTTTATTTAATAATATTAACATTATTTTTTAAAAATAGTGTAGTACATGGTTTGATATTCACGTGCATCAAAACTAGTGTGTGTGTATGTGTGTGTGTGTGTGTCTATATATATATATATATATATATATATATATTTTAGAACATTATTGAACACCGATATGGGGTAAAATCTTAGACAACACAAATCTCATAAACTACGTAGCCAACGTAGAATAGGATCGTATTGACATTCAGACGACTTCTCATTGCCTCAAGAAGGCCTTTTTAGTGGATCCATCAATTGAGTTGTGTTTTGTACTTCGGCAAGGTATAAGAAGGCTTTGCCAACGTGAATAAGACGTATATCATCACACGGATCATAGTGATGGTTGTCGGTTTGTGAAACTCCCTACTAAAGCAAAGTGTAATTTTATATATATATATCATCACACGGATCATAGTGATGGTTGTCGGTTTGTGAAACTCCCTACTAAAGCAAAGTGTAATTTTATATATATATATATATATGTGTGTGTGTGTGTGTGTTTCACTTTAGTTCAATATTTTCTATTATTACATTTTATTTGTGAAGCGTGTACATTCAATGCACTAATGTCCTTCGACTTGCATCATTTTATGATGCATATACAGGTGTTCATGATTATCAACATGCGTTTTGTTGAGATCACCTGGTCAATCGCAAGCTTTTGGTGAGGCCTCTAGTCAGTTTAATTTTGGTAGTTGTTTAAGGTTATCATGAGTCTTGTTCTGGTGCTTATATTAAAATAGTAGAGGCTTCATAGATAGATAGTATTGAGAGTCTTTCAGTATTCCTATTAAGATGTTTTTTTAAAAAAAAACTATTACTACTTTTATTCGGTATTTTCAGACAGTTTAATTGAGTACTTTGACAAATTGATTTATTTCATTTTTAAAAATTATATTTGATTGAGTCAGCCTTCCACAAAGTAGTTAGTTAGGCTACGAGTTCATTTGTGGACCAACCATATTTCTCAAGTGTCGGCTATGTCCATGATGTAGGCTCGGGGCGTGACATATGTAATGACCCTCCATGTTATTTTCGCTATATTCTGATATATTCGGCATTTAAAGCTTTTCTATAGTGGCTCTAGTTCATCTATTACTTGCTAGGACTAATAGTTCAGTCACCGGGTCATTCGTTTGAGTTTGATGCAAGTTTCTGTGTTTTGGAGCCTTTGAAACTTGAATGGTTCATAGACGGCCTTGAAATGCAATTATGATGGTTTCATCAGCTTTGGAAAGGCCATTTTAGGCTAAGGTCATGGTTGGTTTAGGCCTCGAGGCTTTTGGTGTGAGTTTGTCTCATTAGGTGTTTTGACTTTTAAAATTAAGACAAAGTTTGACTTTAGTCAACATTCTTATTAAACATGTTCAAATGAGAATAATATCGACGAGTTAAGCTTCGATTGTCGAGTTTGGTCTAAAATGACATTTTGTGTAGTTCTTCTTGCATGCTCAGTTTGCTTTGAGGTAGGCTACGAGTTGTCGGTCTTTAGATTGAGCTTGTAAATGTAAATTCATGTTGATTGGGATGGGTTTATAGTTGGATCATGTGTAGTTATTAGAATACATGTCGAAACCTTATTTTCGAGGGTGCTTAGTATTGTTGTATGATTATTTCTAGCCTCGTAGATTTTATGTTGTTCATATTGTTGTTAGTAGTTTGTTATTGTCCTTCGCCAAGGTGTAGGCTAGTGATTGCCTTAGACTTGTGTTTTTGAGCCGATAGGTCTAAGAGATTCGCATACGTCACTTTAGACGGCTTATCTCCAGTAGATTGATATAACAAATTTGGGTATGATAGTATGATCCTTATCTACGTGAAAGCTTAACTCATATGACTAATCATCCATAATTTTCCTTGTGTTTCGACTCAAACGTATTCGTTGGTTATATCGGGTCTTACTTGGCGCTTTGGAATCTGGTCAAGGATTTGGAGAAAGAGTGGTCTTTGGTGACTCTGAAGAAGGTTTGCTATACGGTTTTGACCAATTTGAGGAAGAGCAGGTGATTTGGTGAATTCAAGTACTTTAACCACGGTTTGAGTCCCTCGCATATCTCTTTTTAGCCACGATTCGAGGCCCTAACATATCTCTTTTTAGTCATGGTTTGAGGCCCTGGAGTATCTCATTTTATTCACAATTTGAGGCCCTGACTCATCTTTATTAGCCTCTATTTAAGTCCGGGCACACCTCTATTATTTGGACTTGAGTCTTTACTGTGATTATATTGGGTTCTAGGGATGCCTTTACCGTGGTTCGATTCCCTAGACGGTTGTGGCAGTTCGAAATTACTCTTAATCTCGTCTAGTAGTTTTTCTTAGTTCTTTTGTGTATCCATCGGACTTATAGGGGTCCGTTTGAGTTATTTACTTTCAATTGAACATTAGTATACCTTTTGGGCTTATAGGGGTCTAGTTAAGTTTTGGATAGTTGCTTGTCTTATCGTTTATCCTTTTCTAGACTCGTGTTCTTTGTAGTTAGGTTTTTGTTACCGTTCATTGTGAGACCTCTAGTTTCTTATCTTCTCTCTTTTTGTTATTGTCTTTACTTTCCAAACTCAGTCGACCTATGATACCTATTGGGTACCTATTATTTTGGTACTCATACTACACTCTGCATATATTTTCTTGATGCAGATCCGAGCACTAGTGGCCAACGTTGATTTCAAGCCTGTTGCGGGGATATCAGAGATCAAGGGTGAGCTTATGACATGTTAGATCAACCTCTCTTCTTCTGTTTTATGATAGATTTTGACTAGTATTTTGCTTTTGATACAAATCTGTATATTTTATCCATTTTTGGGCTTGTAGTCTTTTAGCAACTCTGTACATATGTCCACCAGGTCGTGGGTTTTGATCTTTTATTTTGATTGTATATATTTGCCCTTGTTCCTATTCTTTGTTGTTCCCTTCAAATTATTTCAGTTATCTCGTGTGGTTGTTGTTGTTGCTACCCGATATGCATGTTACTTATCGTTTTGGGATATGTATTAGCTTACCTACTGATGAGTTATGGTAGGTGTCATCATGACTCGAGGTTCGGATGATGACATTTGATTTCATAAAATATTAGTAGTCTACGACTATTTCCTCCCTTTCTATTTGACAACTATTCTTAAAATGAAACAAGATTCTCTTTTCCTTCCTTAATATGTGAAAATATGTTAGTTCGGTAAGTGTCTTTTGCAATTATTTTATGTATTGATTTGCCTTGAAACTAATTTAGAATATTATTTATGTAACAAAAAACAAAATTTGAGCATAATTTCTCTTTGATTTTTAATATAATTGAAAGCAATATAAAATTTCTATTAAATATAGTTTCTTCCTAAATTAGAGTAAACAATAATGTTCTTTTATAAGCCCTGCAACGACTATAGTCATACACATATCCCCATTTAATATTCAATAATGATTTCAATTTTATTAACCATTAAATTAATTTATATTGTATTATTCGAATATATTAAAATAAATATTTCAAAATTTTAAGTCAATAGTTTAAATTTTTACTTGTTTCAATCTTTAATTTTGTACCTTCATAAATTAAAATACAATTTTTTCCTAATTTTCTTGACAAAAAATCATTTGCTAATACTCCATGACCATCTTTTATGGATAATACTTAGATTTAAATCAATTAAATTGTTTTCCTTATAAGAAAATTTTGACTAGAAAAGATTGCTAAACATAAGACTAGAGTCATAACTACATTTATCTCAAGATGATAGAATCTAATTTGGTATCAAGTCTACCCTCATTTATTTTCATGCCAAAATAGTACTGGTGACAATTAAGTATTCTCTAATTCAAGTTATTCAAGAATTTAATTTCCACCATTCACGTATTGCTAGCTCCCCCAACTTCCTATTGAGGGTTTCGTAAAGGTTTTGAAAAAATATATTCTAGAAGTCATATCAATGAAATATTCATCTGGTAACACACAAGAAAAACTGATAAAATCGCATAATTCGTGCAAAGTGGATAAAAAATAGCCAAAATATGTACAAAAAATGGTGCAATTTCACGTACTTCTCTCCAAACTCCCTACATAGAGTTCCGTAAAGGTTTTGCATAAATCGTCTGGAAGCCATATCATCAAAATATTAATGGGGCTAACACACACGAAAAAACTGAGAAAGTCTTATAATTCCTATAAGAAAAAAGGATCCTAAATAGCTAAAATATGTGCAAAATATGGTGAGACTTCACGTATTCCTCCCCCAACTCTAGACGGAGGGTTCCCTAATGGTTTTGTAAAAAAATCATCCAGAAGCAATATCACAAAAATATTAGGCTAACCACACACGAAAATGTGTGAAAATCGCTTAATTCTTGTAAAATGGCTCTAAAATGCCAAAAATATGTGAAAAAATGGTAAGGGTTCTTAAGTTTAAGGGAACACATCAAAAAGGAAAAGTGACGAATTAATGATTAATAAAGATATCTTTCAAAATATAATTCTTAGATTCAGATGAATCCAACGTTTTTGGCCCGAAGCATATAAATGTACTCCCTCCGTCCCATTTTATATGTCACCTTTTCACTTTGCACTTGCATTAAGAAATGATGTAACTTTATCCTTCTACCCTTATTTAATGTTTTCTTAAGTCAACTTTATTAATAAATGACAAGATTAATTAACTATTCTATCAAGGGTATAATAGGTAAAATATGGTAATTTATGCATAAATTTTATAAAATGACAAGTATTGTGGTCCAGCTATTTATAGAAAGGGATGACATATAAAATGGGATGGAGGGAGTATATATTTAGGGTTTTAACATTGACGCAACCATTAAATGTTGAAGCATCACTTAATAATGTGAAACTCCATGGAGTCTTTTTTTTCGGTTTCCTTCTAGGGAAAGAACTTCTCATAGCATGCTAATTACCGTTTTTATTATAACTTGTTTGGACGTAAGTTGTTACCTATCATTTCATAATATATTTTGTTGACAAATATAATGTTCGAATTAACTGTGTGGTTAACATCATTAAGCTGACAATATTACAAAGAAAAAGTATGGTATAAGATAAAATTATTGATTAAAAAAGATAATAGGGTAAAGAGTAAAAAGGAGAACTATCATGTAAAATAATAAGGGCAAAATGAGGAGAAAAAGTAAAATAACGATAGGATAACACCAAAACAACCGTTACACAATAACAGATTAACATTATGATATAGTAAAATTTAAGTAAATTAATCATCAAAATAAACATTGTATTTAAAGTAACAATACCGAGATTACTATACTATACTTCATCCCAAATTTTCCACGTTGAGCTTTATTCTTTAGTTTGCTAGGCTATCCCAAGTTGATTCTCCTTTTGACGGTGTAGATACCTGCGGTCAGACACATATTCAAATTTTAAAGTGTATGAATTTTTATAATGACTTAAAAATTAATATTACTATTAAAATTGAAGTCACATTCAAATATTTAGATATTTCCATAACCATTAGCATATCAAATGTTTGTTATGAGATTTTGCATCTTTAACATGCACATAGACAACCAAACTTGTATATATAAGAATGAAATATTTTTTGTGTATATATAGTAAACAACACACCTGTTGATGAAAATGTTCTCTCCACCCCTTCGATTCCTGGTCGAAATTCCGGTAGAAATTCCTACAAAGTTTGTCATAGTGTAAGTAAGAAGGGCATCAAGAATAATAGTGATGATAGAGAGAAAACATCTGCCTCTACTCGGGCCAATATTATACTAGAAAACATGTATAGAACAGAAAATGCAAACGTAAAGTGTACTAATATAATAGGGGAGAGAGAAAAAATCTTACCCATAAACTCCCAGCTGGCCAAGCGACATTTGTCTGAAGAACTCGAAGGTTTGGACAAAAGATACCAGATTTTGTGGTATAAAACTTAACATTTTCCAACACCAACTTATCTACGCTTTTCAAAATTAGGCAAAAATTGTGTTCACCCGTACAAAAAATCTCTAATAACTTGAGATTATGGTGACGAATGCACACATCGTGCGAATCGTACGAACATTGACGAAGGGTCAATTTCTCCAGCTCCTTGCAATTCACGAGGATTTCAACTAGGGTATTCTCGCCCATTAATAAACAAGCTTCGAGTTTTAGGGTCTTAACATTAACACAACCTTTAAAGGGTAGACCATCTATTAGCACATATTCATTAAGCTCCACAAATTGAAGAAATCTCCCTTGGAATATGTTTCCTTTCGGTATAACGCTTCGAACCACTTGCTCTCCGGAATTTGATCGAATTAACCACTTGATACAACTCGATATAATGGGTTCATTACTAGAAAGTGAAATTCCTTCAAGTTTTTTTTCATTTTTCAAAAACTCAATCCATCGGAGCATGTAATCTGAGCACACCCAAGTTCGTGGGGAGTGACGCAAGTGAAAAAAATTGACATTAGAAGAGATGGATGAAAGAACCTTGTCTACAATGGTAAGACTTCTAGATCGGCGATTGTTGATTTGGGGTAGATCCAAAGAAAGCCGAGACAAGGATTTCCAAAGAAATATCCAGCGTTTGGAATATACGCTAGTTGCTACAGCTTCTTTGGTTGGCAGAAACGAAATTATTGAGTGTAAAACTTCATCTGGAAGTTTGCTAATTAAGTCTGGAGCTTCACTTTCTCCATCAATGGTGATTTCGTTAAGCTTTTGACGTTTCCCCTTTTGCATTTTGAGAGAATGGTACGCTATGAAGACCAAGTCAAGACAACTTTTAAGTACTTTTATAATGTATCAGTAAAATTAAAAAAATATTGATCAGTATTTATTTTTAGGCTAAAATAAGTAAAATAATAAATTAAGATCAAATTTTAAAAATTTATCTAAAAATATTTGTTTGACCATATATTTTGACTAGATTTAAAAAAAATTCTTAAAAAAACCAAATTTGAAAAGTTGGTCCAGATTTTTAAACAAGCTCTCACAAAGGTTTAATTATTTTCCTGTCACGACCCGAGAGCACCCCTTAGTCGTAACCGGCATACTTGACCTCTCGGAGGTCTAATACAAGCCTCTTAGCATTCATTCATCGCATAAAACTAAAAATCATAAGGAATTAAAAACTTTCTTTACCAAGAAAACATTTCATTAAAAAAAAAACAATAGCAAGCGGAAGACTTTCTAGACTTTATACATGATGTCTCAAAACCATCTAATACTTTAGAGTACAAAATTCGGGACCAATCTCATACACAACTTAAACAATACTAAAAAGACATAAAAGAACATATGGGGTATTGTCCTCGAATATATGAGGACTCACCAAGTCTTCATCTTCAACACTTAGAAACCTATCAAATAGCCATGACATGTCACCATCTCCTAATCCCTACACTTTAGTCAAAAAGGGAAAGAAAGGGGTTAGCACAATTAAGTACTAAGTATGGAAGCCATGCAAAAACATGCTAAAAGGGACGTTTATTGGAGAAACATGCTTTTATGCCATTTGGTAAAACTTCATGAAAAAAAATACAAGTATAAGAGTCACAATATCCAACCATAGCCAACATACAAGTCATTAACCACTTTAGCACATACTCCACACATAACCCATTTCTTCACCTTAAACCATCCACCTCAAGTAACCCTTGGACAACACTTTGTGCAATGTATGGATAGCGTCCCATACCACCATCCACACTAAAGCATCATCCTAAGGCCACCAAATGTGAACTTACCACTTATCATGCTTCATATCACAAGCCATCATGCACAACTAGTACCAATGTACAACACCTGAACATAATTGACAAGTAAGCCTTTTCGTCATTTCTTGACCTCTATCTCAAGTTACCCAAAGCCACACTTAAGTGAAACATGAAGTGACCGCCCATACAATCTCTTCATATACACCTAAGTGTTCCTAAGAGTTACCATAGATAAGGAAATTTACCATTACAATATAACATCAATAGACCAACATTCTTTAAGAAACCATTTTTGGAGACATTCAAGCACATAAGGGGACTTTCACATAATAGTCGTTAGACTTAGGGAACTCACTTTAGTATCTTCAAAGCCTACTCGTGCCATGTGTAGATAGCATCTCATACTACTACCTACACGTTGTAGAACCTATCCAATAACTAGAGTGCGCATCCCACATGATGGGAATAGGCATAACCGACATAGACCATACTAGCTAGGTATGGAATCCGGAGTCTATCCTACTCCGTGGAGGTTGTTCTACTTGCCAAAGGTAGAACTAGTAAGCAACCCATGTAGGCACATGGTTTAGGGGATGTCCAAGGAAGTTCATTGTGCCTAATCTCATACTCAACTAGGCCACCTTCCTAACCACATCCACTCGGTGCTAGCCTTGTTTCCCATAGAGTATTCAATCACATATGTACTTAGAGAAGGTTCCTTTTCTAGTTCAACCAACTCATAGTACCTCTTCCCAAGAAAGGCCCCATTTCTTAGTCATGGCCAATCAAGGTTCATAAGGATAGCTCATTAAATCCCCCTGGAAGAGTGCCTTAGGCCTACCGATTTTTCATTAAGGGTGCCTTAAGCCTGCCGGTCCAAGGTTCATCATTTCACACATGAGAAGGGCTACCACCATTAGGTCTACCGATTTCATGGTTTTACATTTACTTAGGAAAGCTAGACTTATGAAAGGGCACCATTTCTTAGTTTTGCCGATTCAAGTCTTGGCCTAGAATTCCTCTTTTAGCATTTATAGAAAGGGCACCATTTCTTAGTTCTGCCCATTTCACACATTCATGCATTCAAGACTTTAAGTAACAAGGAGGGACACTTTAGTCTACCAACCAAGTCACAACATTTTCATTTAAGGATACTTCATAATCCAACATCATTTCATATATACATCATGAGAAATCATACTTTAACTCACAATGCTATCCACTTTACATAGGATCATCACAAGATCACATAAAACTCATTCACATCATACCTTCACATATAGCTTCATATAAACTCATTCACATCATACCTTCACATATAGCTTCACATAAAACTTTACATATAGCTTCATATAGGACTTTACATATAGCCTCATTCATATATAATAATATAACAATACAATAACACTCATATAATGCCCTTCATGGCCTCAATTCATAATAATACAATATTCCAACATTATGCAACAACTTCCCCAATGCCTTCATGGCTACAATTCACAATAATCCCACACAAGAACAAGATATAACACTTCCACCAAAGGTGGATTCAACCTACCAACAAAAATTAATTCAATAAAGAGAGTTCAAGCTTTCTTACCATAATTCAAAGTCATAGCCAAAATCACCAAAAATCCAAGCAATCACCAATACTTCATTCATAAGTCTTACCACCCTTAATTCACCCATTATCAACAATTAATCATGAATAAACATTAAACAACACAAGAGATATCAATACAATTCACTTTACACATAATTCCATTAACTTTGAATTTATAGAAATAGACCCACTTCATAAACACATTTTGGGGTTTTGTAGAATACAAGAATTCATGGAGTTTTTCATCTTAAGACATCAAATAAACATCAATAATATCATAACTTATCATTTGAAATCATTTCATGCAAGAACCCATGAGTTTGAGTAGAAATTAGGCTTTTTCACAAACTTTGGAAAAGTTGAAAACCATTTGAAATTGGCTCTAGGGTGATAGCTTGCCCTAGATAAAGAACTCCCATACCTTTACTAAGATTCCCCAAGAAATTTGATGAAGAAAACGTCTTGCATCCACAACCCTAGCTCCCACTTCTTCTTCTTCTTCTCTTCTTTCTCTCTTCTTCTCTTCTTCACTCAAGAACCCTAACTCTTACTCTTTTAAAATGGAACAAAAATGATCCAAAATCATCCTAACACAGCAATATAACCTCAAAAGAAATGATTTGTGAAAAGACCAAAATGCCCTTAAATTTCCGGACGGACTCCCTGCCAACTGCCCAACTTTCAAAGGGCATAAATCGCTCATACGAACTCGGAATCGAGCAAACTCGGTGGCGTTGGAAAGATCGTTCCAAGGTCTTTCCAAACATAACTGGAACTATTGCTGGATCATCCTGAGCTAGGAGTTATGACTACTCAAAGTTGGCCAAAAACTCACTGATTTCCACACTTGATCGAATTTCCAGATTCTGAATTTTTTTCCAAAAATGACTACTTCCAATTTCAAGCTTCTTCATATTCATTTTAAATTGTCGGATGTTACATTTCCCCAGATGCTCCATATGTCCACCTTTACTATCTTATTTTAATATGAGAAACAATGTAACTATCATAATACTTCTGATGTACATTCTTTTTGAATATTTAAATTATAATTTTAAAATATTATGTTAATCTAATCTAATTTAGCTTCAAATATTAGTCAAATTGGCTTTCGAAAAACAAGCACGACAACAGATACGAAACGGGGGAGTATTAAGTGGTAATAATTATGACCTAGGTCAATTTCCACTATGACCTCAAAAACTCCAAGTACAATAAACCTCTAGAAGAAAACCTAATGCAATCGGTGTATATAAGTTATTATACAATCAGTGAAGGACAAACATACTCTAACAATATGAAATAACTTCAAATATTCGGAATCTCAACTTGAAAATTAAAAATCGAGCTGAGAATCTGTCTAAATGACCTTTGTGGATATAGTTATCCAGTAGTGGAACATATACGTGACTCGAGGTTGACTTGAAGATTTGGAGGACATAAATCTGAAATAAGATCAAGTTAAATGACACATTTATGTACTACGCAAGTTTTTGCAATGCCATCTTAACTAGGGTTTTACAAATTAGGTAGGTAAAATTCCTATACATGCATATAATAAATCTCTAATAAATTGAGTTCCTTTTGATGAATCTTCATATTCATGTGATAGACCAACCAATTGTTACAACCACAAAGGCACAAATTCTCCAACAACTCACAATTATCAAGGACATCGACTAGGGTTTCTCATTCACACTGCACGTGATGAGTTTTAGGGTTTTCACATTAACACAACCTTTAAAGGGTGAATCATCTCTCAATACATATTATGTTATATAAATATTTTGTTGAATGCTCTCATTGGTATATTGTTTCTTACAACAACCTATTTGACTCGATGAACACAAACAACCCACCTTTTCACACCATACTTCGTACTGCTTCTATCACAATAAAGTGAAATCTCATTGAGTCCTTTCTCATTTTTCAAAAATTCAATCCACTATAGCATGTTAATATCCCAATCTTGTGGAAGGTTATGCAAGTGAAAATTCATGATGTACCCAATTTGTGACGAAAGAAACTTGTCCACAACTTGTTTTCAAATACGTTCCAACGTATTATGGACATAGATTTTCATAACAATCATCATCATTGTCGATATCATCAACCTCTATATCAAAACAAATGCGAGTTAATGACTTCCAAGAAAATCTCCAACATTTTGATAATAAACTAGTTGCTACAACTTTCTTAATGGGAAGAAAGATTATCTCCAAGATCATAGACTTGAGGCTTTTGTTGTATTTGCATTTTTGGAAATTTTGCAAATACTTTGTAATTAAGTTACATTTTGTGCACTATTTAGTTTGGGCCTAACTCACACCCCAAAGTTAACTCAAAGGAAAGAGAATTACCCAAACCTTATAAGGAGTCCACCCATCTCATTAACCAGGCCTGAACCGAGAAATAGAGTAGACATGGGTCTGAGAGTATGATCCTTAGTTAGGCAACAACTTAACTTTTATTGCCTTCTGTCCATAGTTTTCCATTGTTGTTTGTTTTAGACGTGTTCGTTGGTAATTTTAGGCATTAATGTTTTAGATCGGGTCTTTGAATTGGTGCTTGAGTGGGTCCTTGGTCACCCTGAAGATGGTATTTCTCTTTGGTATGGACTGGTTTGAGGAAGAGTGGGTGATTGGGGATTTTGGAGTCTTTTAGTCGGGTTTGAGGCCTTGGTGTAACTTCATTTAGCCGAGTCAGAGGCTCTGGCATACCTTTTATTAGCTGGCTTTGAGGCCTTAGCCTACATTCTTAGTCATAACTTGAGACCCTAACTCATATTTATTATCTTTGGTTCGAATCTGGGCACACCTCTATTAGTCAAGTTCGAACTTAGTGATTCTTTTCGGTTCTTGAGAGTTCCTTAGTGTGATTTGGGTTCGTGGAAGGCTATGGCAGTTCGAATATACTCCTAAACTTAGCTAGTGATTCCTTAGATCTTCTGTGTAACCACTGGGCTTGTGGGTATCCATCAGGCTCAATGGTCGGGGGTCCGGACCAGTATATAGAGCCTCATCTAGGGGTTGAGGGCAATGCCAAGGTCATGTGAGGGTTGCCTAGCTCGAGATCGGGCTAGAGTGAGGGATCTGGAGCCAGTGACAGAGGCAAAAGTAGCTCATATTCCTCCGTAGTAGGTGGGGTCGGGACCAGCCCAGCTACCACCGAGGCCAACTATGGCTCCAGATCTTGAGACGACTATCGCTTAGTTACTCAGCGTTCTAGGGGGAATCACTACTAAAAAACTGTTAAAAAACGACGAAAGGAAAAGCGACGGACGACATCGCTCCGCAAAGCGACGGACTGCGTCGCTCCGAAAAGCGACGGACAGAATCGCTCCGAAAAGCAACGCCAATTGCCACACTGTTCGTTGCTTTTGAATAAAAATTATTTTTAAAAAAAATTATTTTACAAATAGCGACGGACAAGATCTCTTAGTCCGTTGCTTTATTTCACAGATTTTTCCACCAAATATATATATAATTAATAATTAATTATTTAAAATAGGTAGAGACGTTGTCCTTCGCATTTTATTAAAAATAATTATTTATAAATTATAAAATAACCACGTCATCCGTCGCTTTTTATTAATTTTAATTGATTAATTATTTTTTAAAGAAGCGACAGACATCATCTCTTAGTCCATCGGTTTTTGGTCAAATACTTAATAAAAGCGACAAACATTGTCTCTTAGTCCGTCGCTTTTTGGTCAAAATGTTGGTCAAATATTTTTTTTAAAAAGCGACGGACAAAGAAACGTTCTCCGTCGCTTTTGTTAAAATATCTGAAGACCATACGCGAAAATTCCCCATTTTTCCATCTCTCTTCCTCTCTCGAAGACGCCGGCACCGACGTTGCCCCACCCCACTGCGCCGTTGCTGACCCCGACCCTACTCCATTGTCTCCTTCTCCTTTAATTTAAGGTTAGGGTTTCATGAAATTATTTTTTTAATTTTTTCAATTTGAGTTACATTTGATTTGGTTAATTAGTGTATTGAATTTTGTTTTTTATTGATTGTTTGTTAGTTAGTGAATGATTTAGAGTTTTTTATTTTAGTTAGGATTGATTGATTGTAAGTTAGTGAAGTGTTAATTTGAAGTTAGATGCATTGAAATTAGATGAATTGAAGTTAGATTTAGAACTTGAACTTGAAATTTGAGTATAACTAATTAATTCTTGAGTTAGAAGTTTATGTATAACTAATTTTAGAAATTGGAAATATGATGAATTTAATTATAACTTGAAGTAGTTGAACTTAATTAGAACTTGAATATAACTAATTATTCTTGGCTAAAAATTTTATATATAACTAATTTTAGAGATTATATGAACTTGAATTTAGAAATTGAACTTGAACTTAGAATTTGAATATAACTAATTTTTGGATTGGAAGTTTATATATAACTAAGTTTAGAAATTAGATATGAACTTGAATTTAGTTATTGAACTTGAACTTGAATAAAATAACTAGCTAATTTTTGGATTTGAATTTTATGTATAACTAATTTTAGAACTTTGATATGAACTTGAATTTAGAACTTGAACTTGAATATACCTAATTCTTGATGACCTCAATTAATTAGAACTTAATAATTGAACTTTGAAGTACTTAATAAAATCTTATTGACCTTAATATATTCGAACTTAATTATAACTTTCAACCTAATTTATAATAACTTGAACATAATTAGAAATATAATTAATTATTTGAAATCTTAAACTTAATTAAAATTTATAAATTAATTAAGCTTGAACTTTGTAGATCTTGGAATGTAGTATTTATGAACTAATTAATTAGGTATATAAATAATAATAAATATAATTATTAAGTAATTATAAATATATATTAACAATATAAATTAGTTTAATGTAGTTAAATTATTATTACATTTAATTTATAATTGAATATCTATATTTTTGTAGATAGATCATCGTTTGTGGATGTATAATATACATTATGAAACTGGTGGGGGGTTTGAAAGTTAGCTTTATTGATGGAGTTAGATGTTTTATTGAACATACAATGACACTTGATATTTTTCAAGAATAATGGATTGGTTAGGTGTCCTTGTAGTGCATGTAGGTGCTTAAAAAATTTTAAACTAGATACAGTCATGGTTCATTTGTATCGTAATGGATTTAAGCCTAGATATTTTGTATGGGTTGATCATGGATAAAGAGATGGATTGAATGGTATGTTTTATAATTCGATGACTGTGGATGAATATAATATGCTTGCACCACATGGCCAAATTAGTGTAGTTGAGCATATTGATAGGGTTGAACATGATAGGGTTCATGAAATGATCAATGATGCTTTCGGGGTTCAAGATAGGATGAAACCCTAATAATATTTTGATGAAGCTTTCAATGAAGAAGCAAGACGCTTCTATGATCAATTAGAAGAGTCTAGTCGTCCACTATGTGAAGGGAGTCCGCATTCTGTCTTGTCAGCTGCGGTTAGATTAATGAATATTAAATCAAATTGGAATGTTCCTAATGCGACTATGGACTCAATGGTTGATCTTTTAGGTGAACTAGTTAATCTAGAGTATGACATACCTAAGAACTTCTATCAGGCAAAGCGTTTGGTTTCCAAGTTAGAATTGAGTTATGATAGAATTCATTGTTGTGTTAATGGCAGCATGTTGTTTTACAAAACTAATAGTGAATTAGAAAATTGTAAGTTTTGTGGACATACTCGTTATAAGAGGACTCCTGCTAGAAAGATAGTCCCAGTTAAGGTGATGCATTATCTACCTCTTATTCCTAGGTTAAAGAGGTTGTATGCATCGATGAGGTTTGCCCCACATATGAGATGTCATCGTGAATACAGAAGGTCGTCGAATGTCTTGTCTCATCCATCTAATGGTGAAGCATTAACCATTTTGATACTGTATATCCTGATTTTTCTAGTAAACCAAAAAATGTTAGATTGGAGTTGTATGCAGATGGCTTCACACCATTCTCCAGTGTTGCTTCGCCTTATTTTTGTTGGCATCTATTTCTTACTCCGTATAAGTCTTCCTCCTGAAATGTGCATGACAAATCCCTACATCTTTCTAAGTTGTGTTATTGCAGGTCTCCGTAATCCAAAAAGTTTGATTGATGTTTATCTACAACCACTGATAGTGGGTTAAAAATTTGAGGATGCTGAAGGGCCATGCTTCAAATTTAGGAAAGCGGGCAGATATGAATGAAGGAAAATTGATAGGTATGAAAAGTCATGATTATCATGTGTTCATGGAAACTTTAATTTCTATCGCTTTTAGCCAGCTACCCGAGAGGATATGAAAACCAATCACAGAGATAAGTCTTTTTTAAAAGATTTGTATTCTGGAAAGTTGTTGGAGAGTAGTTTAGACAGGATGGAGGAAAATATTTATGTTATTACTACTAAATTGGAGAAGATATTTCCATGTGGTTTCTTTGATGTGATGAAGCATCTTTCAATTCACCTTGTACAAGAGGCCCGCCTCGAATGTTCGATTCAAACAAGATGGATGAATCCATTTGAGAGGTGTCCATTTGAAATATTCACTAAGTTATAAATATTCACCAAGTCTTTTATTAACATATATATACATATATACATGCAGAAAAATTAGCAGTTCCAAGCAAACAATTAAGCAAAGGGGAAAGATCGGAGGATCAGTTATTCAAGGTCACACTGGGAGAGAAACTGTTGATTTTTATTCTTATTACTTTGGTGATGATGTGCCATGTAGGAGAAACAGGCTCAATCGCAATGATGAAGGCGATATTGATCCTTTATTTCCATTGATATCAATTTTTAATCAAAATTGTCGAGGATCTAAAAAGCGTGGAAAGCGAGGCTTTACTAGTATGGAAATGCAATCAGTTGTGACAAGTATTTTGCATAATTGTCCAGAGATTCAACCATATCTCAAGTAAGTGTTAAAAATATGATATCAAATTACATACTAATAAGTGTTCATTAACTAACGAAATATCGGAATGTAAAATGACCAGCTTGTTCGTAAACACATGGGGTAATGAAGCCATCTATACAGAATTTTCCAAATGACTAACAGAATATCTAAGTGTACAAGCTTACATTGAATCACTAAGTATTTAATAATATATTCATGTTATACTAAATTATATTACTTTAAATAACAATCAAGTAGGTTTACGATGAATACTCAAGTGTCGAACATTTGCAATTAGTGAAAAAAGTAGCACTTGGACCTGAATCTCAAGTACTGACAATAATAAATATTGTGTCAATGGTTTTAAGTTTCAAACTGAAGAAGTTTTTAGGAACAAGGAAACAATAATAGCAATGTCTACATACAAGGTGATGTTGATGGTACTGGCCAAACTATTGAATATTATGGTGTCATTTATGAGATTATTGAAGTGAGGTATTCAGGTTGGCCTAAGAAGAAGATTGTATTGTTTCGATGTGAGTGGTTTGACCCATCACATAGAGGCACAAAGGTGGACCATCAACATAATATAATTGAAGTTAAGCACACCAGAAAATACAGAAGTTATGATCCTTTTATTATTTGTACAAAATGCTAAAAAAGTGTACTACACTTCATATTCATTGCGTAGAGACAAAGTTGATTGGTGGGTTGTTATAAAAACTAAGTTTGTGGGAAGAATTGAAATTGACAATGTCTTAGATGTGGCGTATCAAAATGATGTTGCAATTGTTCATCAACAAGTGGATATTGAATTGAAAACCACACTAGAACATCCTCAACACATATTAGAAGAAGTATCTGATAATGAGATAATGAATGTTGAGGAAGAAAAATCCGAGAATGAGGAAAATGAATCATTTGATGAAGAAGAATGGGATGATAATGAAAATGAAACAACTAAGGAGGAAGAATGGGAGAATGATGGAATTGAAACAAGCGAGGAGGAATAGTAGTAGAATGAAAGCTAGTATATGTAAGTTAATTTATTTTGTTAATTTTATTTAATTTATGGTTTTTATATATTAAACATGAAAATTTGCATACAAATGTCATCAGGCGGTGACGGTGATAGATCTCGCGAGCATCTTGGAGTTAGCCAAACTAATAGGGCTAAAAAGAAGAATTCTAGGAGAACCATAGATCTTGAGGATATTCCAGGATCTATTTCTTCTGCGCCAGAGTGCATCAATCATGATACTCATTTATTTGATGTTTTGTTTGGTACGGCTGATCCTCGAGCATGTTATCCTAATTATCATCGACCAGTCGATGCTTCTTCTATTTCACAGGCATTGCCTCCACGGCACTACGAGGACCTACCTTTACAGGTTATTCATCGAGCACGACCCTTATCGGCAGGTAGGATATCGGATGGTACACCATCTCCCACAGGTACATCTCCTCAGTTATCTGCCATGAGGATTGGAGATTCTAGTAGCGGGCAGTTAGATGTTATGGCCGGTACGCCTCCATTGACTTAGCGGTTTGTGCATCATGATGTATCACCTTCATCTATAGATGCACCTAGAGCTACACCAGATGATGAGAGGCCTGCTCTAGCTCCTAGACAGAAGGACAGACTTGGTAGAGTTATGATTGAGTCGGATGGATCATCGTAAGTTTGTTTTGTTATCTATTTGTTACTTTATTTTATTTATTTCTTATACTTAATATATTATTCATGAACTAACATATTTATTATGTGTTTTGCAGGTGGAATCCTGCAAAGGATGCTGCCCAGGCTTTAAAAGAGTGTGTTAGAAGACTTTTTACACAGGCTTATCACTTTTGGAGCGAGATTCCAAACAGTATACGTCAGGCGATGTTTAATGAATTTAAAGTATATATTTTTTAGTTAAGTTTAATAATTTTAGGATACTTTACTTTCTTTTTTTACTATCGATCTAATTAACGCTATACAATTATTTTTTCAGACTGTGTACTTGGGAGCCGAGGTACAATAAGGTCATTGTGATCACATTTGAGAGGAGGGCATCCGCGAAACATTCTAGCTGCCTAATGAAAGTTTGGGATACTGATCAACATCCGAGTATAATAAGGTCATTGCGAGCACATGTTTTTGATGAATTGCATCAGTATTGGAACACATATAAGTTTAAGGCAATGTCCGAACAAGCCAAAAAGGCTACAGGCAGTCTTAAGGGTGGCTCGTTGTACACCAGAGGTGCAAAGAACGTTGGAACAATTACAAGAGAGATGGTAAGTTCTAATTCAAACTTTTAAATAAATAATTAGTTGATTCATATATATCGTTATAATTTTAGTTTTTATTTATAAGAAAAAAAAATGGGGCCCACTTCTCTTAAACCGGAGGTTTTTAAGAGGACTCATGTGAAGAAGAAAGAAAATGAGCCGGATCCGGATGTGTGGGTGGAGGAAAGTGCCGAACGAACTTTTTTAAGTTATTTAATATGAATAATATATATTAATAGTGAATATATTTATGATATGTATATATATTGATGTCAATTTTTATATTTAATATGCAGAATGAGTTTAATTAGTACGTCAATGAGAATCTAGATAGTTTGGTCCAAATGAAACCTAAATTGTCCACCCAAATTTTGACAAAAAAAAAGTGGTAGGGGGGACACACAAGGGTAGAGTCTATGGTCGAGGCTCTTGAAACGATGTAAGACAACTCCAGTTAGGCTTACAAGGTATTAGATCGTCACGTCAAGTCAAGGCACTTGACGGTGTTCAGATTGTTGTTATGTCGACTCAAATAGCACAGCTTACATCAGCACTGGCAGAGTCGGAAAGGAGAAGAGTAGTTGAACAACAAAGCATGGGTGTGACCATTCAGCAAATCAAAGAACAAATGTTGAACCTCACTCGTCGACCTACTACATCTTCTCCTGTCGAGGACACTGACGACGATAGTGACAAGGAGGATGATTTTGGAGATCGCACTCCATAGTTTAGGTCTCTTTTATGAACTTTTTGAAATTTTGAAACGAAATTTGAAAGACTTTATAACTCAATAAATTGTGATTTAAATATTTTTGGATGTTAGTTTAAGTTTGTTGTTTTATGTTTTGTGTAGCTTCTTTATAATGTTGTGTGTTTGATTGGGTTGGATTGAACTAAATTGAATTGAATTGAATTGCTTTTGCAGGTGGGCAGCAGAAACTGCCAGTTTCTGTTGTCAAAAAAATTGCAGAAAAAGCGACAGACAGGTGGTTTTGTCCGTCGCTTTTTTGAGTTTTATTTTTTTTTAAAACCCAGAAAAGCAACAGACAGAATCCTTTAGTCCGTCACTTTTCTGGGTTTCATATTTTAGAAACACCAGAAAAGCGACGGACAGAGTCCTTTAGTCCGTCACTTTTCTGGATTTTTTAAAATTAAATTGAAAGAAAAGCGACGGACAGAGTCTCTTAGTCCGTTGTTTTTCAAGATTTCAAAAAAAAATAAAAATTAAGAAAAGCGAAGAACTTCGTTGCTTTTTATAAATTTTAAAAAAAAAATTTAAAAAGCGACGGACGACGTCACATTATTAAAAAAAATATTATTTTTTTAAAAAAAAATATGCGGCGCAGTCCGTTGCTTTTGGAAAAGCGTCGAGCCAAAAAGCGATGAGATTGACTACGTCGCTTTTGGCATAAAAAGCGATGCAGTCCTTCCCCTTTTTCCGTCGCTTTTTTGATAGTTTTTTAGTAGTGGATGTCCAATATTCCTCAGTTTTGATTAATTCAATTTTATAGTTAGGGTTTATTTACTCACCTTCAAATTCACCATTTTTATGATCCAATTACATGATTTCTTGAATTTACTTACTCATGATTATGGATTTTGATTATTATACTTCCTTTTTATGTTTAACAATATTTTCCATGTTCATCCTTACAGTTCTTGACTAAGATACTTTAGGAACTACTTTTTATTGTTTTGTAAAAGAATTGTAGTATTAATTAATTAATAGTATCGTTATTTTGACCTCATAATAATTGTGTATAGTGGAATTGATATCCTCAAATTGTATCTGTTGAAAGGTATGATTTTCTTTCTTATATTCTCCTATATGTATTCTCATTTTTATTATTAATTTACAACTTTTCACTACAGTGGAAGTGCTTTTTTCTCTATTAATTATTTTTGCTTAAAAGATAGATTATGATAATATAATTATTATTTTTGACATAAAAATTTCTTATGTGACATGTACGTAGTGACAAAATGATGACGTGATAATGACATGTCACTTTTTGAAATTGAAAATTTGTCTTTCATAAGTATTTATGTATTTTTTGAACAAGTAACACATTATTTAGTGATTTTCTTGTTATAAAGAAAATTATGTCACTTAATATTACAAATAATCCGTTTAGTAAATGTGACTTAATATTACAAATGCTTGTTATGAAATATAATTTATGACTTTAATATTATAAAGGAAAATTTAATGACCATATATAATTAATTTCGAGCATAACCCAAAATAAGCAGCAATTTTTCATGCCTGCAATTTGCTTGGGGTCTTAGTACTTGACTAGAGTTAAGCAGTAGTCAAGTCAATAAGTTTAAAACCATTTTCATTCAATAACGTATAATTTAGGAATTTCGTTTTTTCAGTCACTTGATATTTATAGAAAACCAACTAATACAAATAATTTTTATATTGGTATTTATTATTAAATTATTATTAAATAATATTCTCTTCATTCCAAATAAGTGTCGCTTTAGCAAACAAATAATAATTCAAAATAAGTATTGCTTTAGAAATTCAAAACAAAAAAAATTATAATTCTCAAGAAAAATCAAACAAATAGGGCAACGTAGTAGACTATACATTTTTGCATAAAACCCCAACCAACCCCAGTATAGCGGCTCAAGCCACTAAAGCGGTGTCCTCATTGTGGCCCTCCCACTCCACAAACCCCCATTTCGCAACACACATTTGAAACTTGATATTTTAAACTAAAACCTTCATGCCAAATTCGATGTTGGGAGTTTTACTCATCCGAATTCGATTGCGAGAGGCCCTATGAATTCCTTAATGTATTGGGTACTAGAAAATATAAACCATCACCCTACCCATTACCAAATGGTCCTAGACCTCACCTCGCTCAGATTTCGTCTGAGACTTGCCTAACCTAAAAAATTTAAATCACTACTAAAAAAAAATTCTGACTTAATTTTTTTCACTATTGGCCTACTCATAACAAGCGAAACGGATTGTTACAGTATTTGCTTAACAAACGCTGCTACAGAAATTGAGGTTAAAATCGGGAATTTATATCTTTTAAGTATAATGTAAAGCCTCATCTTTTAATTTTTTGTTTTTGAACAACTTATTATCTCTAAATTTGAATCTAAATTAAAAACAAAATTAATTTTCGTCCACATCTAAATATGTACTATTTGTCTTTATTTATAAACTATAAATATAAAATTTGATTGAAACATAATTTTTTTTTTTTATTGAAACATAATCTGATATTGTAATAGTCCTTAAAACATAATAATTATTATCATAAGCCAATATTAGGCGTTAGATTCACTTGAACAAACTCTATAGATTCAATAACTAGGAAGAATCCTACAAGGGTCTTTGCCTTGTTGATCAGTAGAGTATGTCTTCGAATCATCACATACACATTTTCCATCACGACAAATTACAGGCTTTTGTATAGGCCCAATATAACACTTGGTACAATCACAATCGTCTGTAGTATTACACTTTTGTCCTATCACGATATCTGAAAATTTAAAAAATGTTAGCATTAAACAGAAACATATACATATATATATCCAAATAATTAACTAAATGTTATAATTCATCATGAGAGATTGAAAAATATTGTATGATTGAACATATGTAGAGTCAATGTGTTCGAATATTGTATGTTTGAGGGGGGAGATAGAGAAAGAGACACTAACCACATGAAAATATCACTAAGGTGGTTAGGAACAACACAATCATCAAAGTCTTCTCCATGTTATATTAAAAAAGAACTAGCATATATATTTTTACTTAATTTGAAGTGTATCTATGGTGATAATATATATGGTGCCAAGCTCATTAACATCGTATATATTCTTTCTATTTATATAGATAAGATCTTTTATGCATCTTTGAAAATCTTATTAAATAAAATTTACTCTTTTTTATTTCAAAAATATGCTCACTTTAAAATTATTTTCCTCTTTTTTATTTGTAACTTTAATTATAATAATTTGGCATGTTTAAGTAATCTAACGAGATAATTCAATTTAATATAACATGCTGACATATTATTTTGTCATGACTTCATATCACTATTTTAAAATTATTTTTTCACTCTTTTATTTGTATTCTTAAAATTATGGCGATTTGATATAATTTTTGAATAATCTAATAAAATAACTAATCATCATATCATATTTATTATATTACTAAAAGTGAGAAGCTTCAAAGTGCAAAGTTAGATTACCATTTTACCCCACCACTTAATTAAAATGATTAAGTATTTAATTAAATACTAATATTTTAATTACATAATAATATAATTTGAATTTCAAGAGTTGTACTTTAATTCTTTAGTTATGACATTACAATTTATTTTTTTAACCACATTAAATATAAGAAGGCAAATTCATTGCATTAGGAACCACTCATAAGTAAAAACATTTTTGATTAATCAAGTACTTATATTCATTTATTGTAATGACCAGTTCCCGTCATTATAGAAAAGCAGAGGGAAAAAATTTTGGGTCGGAAAATTTTTTCGTAGTAACTTGCATTGGGATTTCCCAACCTAGTCCAGATTTGGACGAAATCGGAGTCAGTAAGGTCTAGGAATATCTGGTAACAATTGAGTGATATAATTATGATTTTGATCACATGAGTAGATAGCTAAGACATTAAGGGACTCGTACGACTTTACAAAATTGAATTCGAGTGAGCAGAACTCCCGAAACTGATCTTGGCGTGAACGGGTAGTTTCTCAGTGTCGTTGGTCGAAGGTGTGTTGTGAAATGGGGGTATTGGAATTATTAAATTTGCTCATTGGTTCTGTGCAAGCCGCTAAGGCAAAAAAAATTCGCCAGGGCGGGTCGCTGCAGCAGGGCGAGTACCGATGTGGCTGAACAGTCGCGAATTAAATCGAACCTCAAAAACATTTTATTCTGCACTTTTCAACTTTGAGAGCTAGGAGACGACCCCAGGTGCTTTCTTGACGGTTTTTCACCATTCATAAGGCTAACTGTAAGGTTTTAACTCCCTGAACTCTTTTTTCGATCCGTAGAATGTAATCTAGTGGGTAATTATTGATGGGGAAGGCTTTTGATCTGGGAATTATGGTGGAAAAAGCCCTAATTTGGATATTAGGATCATGGGTTTGATCTAGGGTTGATAGGATTGTTGGTAATTTGGGTAATTAGTTATTGTTAATTGTTACCGTGTTATATAAATTGTTTGTAGACCAAGAACAAGCGGAACGAATCCGAAAAGGGAAGAATCAAGTTTCTTAGGGGATTCAAGCTTTGTTTGAGGTAGATGATGGTTGTGACTTCATGTTGTGTGATGTTTGTTTGTTCTTGATTCATTATAAAACATGTATGTATGTGAATGTTACATTATTGATCACACTAATTGTAAATGAAGATAGATGAATGATGAATGCCATGAATCATAACTTGATTGTATGATTATGAGAATGTACTTCTGATTGTGATTGTGGCTTATTGAATGGATCAGGTGTTGCGTTCCGACACACTAACTTGGATCGGCTCCACGTTTCGGCATAAACATAGGATTGATTGCCACGTTCCGACATAAACATTGAATCGGGTACCACGTACCGATATGCTAACAGTTTGGGTGTGGGTTCAATGAGAGGGTCATTGGCTTGTCATAACTGTGTAATTGAGAGTTGTGAAGTTGATCGTTATTTGTAATGGTATTGATATTGTATATGTTCGGTGTATGCATGCATATTATTATTATGATTGTATTGACTTATGTATCACTTAGTGGGATAGATGCGTGATTCTACCAGTGCATTGTGGTTGTGTACTGATACTACACTTGCTCTTTCTTTGTTGAGTACAGTGCATCTTCCAACGGTTATTAACAGACTTCGCTTAGAAGATCAGTGATCGTTCGAATTCAAGGGTGAGTCAGTTCTTCCAGGCTACCATAACTTCTCCTTTCTTTCTACGCCCATATTTCGGACTTAGACTAGTCCCATTTCCATCCCTCCATATCGCACGATCTGGGTCGTGACAAAGTTAGTATCAGAGCCTAGGTTCGTTGATCTCGATGTACCAAAATGAGTCTAGTAGAGTCTTGCGGAACGGTACGGAACCGTCTGTACTTTTCTTCAAGAGGATATAGGACTTTAGGAAATATCTCTACTTCTCTTGTCTCCTTTCGTGCTATAACTTGATTCCAATTGGTATCTAACCTACTTCACTCTTCTGTCTGCAGATGGTTAGGACTAGGTTCAATGGCATTAGGCCCGTAGCTCCCGTCAATGCTCCAGCTGAGGAATCTGCAGCGAGAGGTCGCAATCAAGGCAGGGATAGAGAAAGAGTTAGGGGTAGAGGCCGAGGAAGGGTAATGCCTACTAGGGATGGGGCTCCAGTTAAAGATGCTCCCAGAAATGAGGCCCCTCTTGTGCATCATGAAGAGGTAGAGAAGAACATAGAGGTTAAGCATGATGAGGTTGTTGGACAAGAGGAAGAGGTGCAGGCTTATACTACAGGTATTCCTCTCATATACCTAGTGTTAGCTCAACAGATCATGTCATTCTTGAAAGGATTGGTTGGTCGTGGAGTGCTTCCCACTGTTCAAGCAACTCAAGCTCCCGCCAATCCCCCTGTCACAACCCGAGATCGCCCCCTAATCGTAACCGACATACTCGACCTCGAAGAGGTCTAATACAAGCCTCTTAGCATTCATTCATCGCATAGACATTAAAACCATAAGGAATTAAAAACTTTCTTTACCAAGAAAACATTTCATTAAAAAAAAAAACAATAGCAAGCGGAAGACTTTCTAGACTTTATACATGATGTCTCAAACCATCTAATACTTTGAATACAACATTGAGATTTAGCCCATACAAAACTTAAGCAAATACTAGAAAGACATAAAAAAAAAAGGACATATGGGGTATTGTCCTCGAATATATGAGGACTCACCAAGTCTTCATCTTCAACACTTAGAAACCTATCAAATAGCCATGACATGTCATCATCTCCAAATCCCTACACTTTAGTCCAAAAAGGGAAAGAAAGGGGTTAGCACAATTAAGTACTAAGTATGGAGACCATGCAAAAACATGTCAAAAAGGACATTTTCAAGGAAGTAAATGCTTTCATATCATTTGATAAAACCTTTCCTTACAAGTATAAGAGACATAATACAAGTCAACATTTACATATAAGACCATAGCCAACCATACATATACTCAACATATGTCCATATACAACCCATGCTTAACTTTAAAAGAACACATGTCATTTCATTACCATAGGACCTCTACCTAATATAATCTTAAGACACACTTGAGTGAGACAAGAAGTGACCGCCCATACAACCTCTTCAAGCACACTTAAGTGTTCCCCAAGATTACCTTAGATAAGGACATTTCATTTACAACATAACATCAGTAGGCCAACATTCTTTAAGAAACCATTTTGGAGATATTCAAGAACATAAGGGGACTTTCATAATAGTCGTTAGACTTAGGGAACTCACTTTAGTATCTTCAAAGCCTACTCGTGCCATGTGTAGATAGCATCCCATACTACTACCTACACGTTGTAGAACCTATCCAATAACTAGAGTGCACATCCCACATGATGGGAATAGGCATTAACCGACATAGACCATGCGAGCTAGACATGGAATCCAGTGTCATAAAACCCTACACCGTGGAAGGTGTTCTACTTGCCAAGGGTAGAACTAGGACACATCCCATGTAGGCACATGGTTTAGGGGATATCCAAAGATGTTCATTGTACTATTGCCTCATACTCGGGAGAGCTACCATCTTAACCATATCCACTCAGTGCTTAGCCTTAGTTCCCATAAAGTAATTTCATTCACATGTATATGCTAGAGAGGGCACCATCATTAGGTCTACCGACCCATAGCACATCTACCAAGAAAGGCACTACAAGGATCTACCGATCAAGGTTCATTAAGGATAGCTCATTAAATCCCCCTGGAAGAGTGCCTTAGGCCTACCGATTTTTCATTAAGGGTGCCTTAAGCCTACCGGTCCAAGGTTCATCATTTCACACATGAGAAGGGCTACCACCATTAGGTCTACCGATTTTATGGTTTTACATTTTACTTAGGAAAGCTAGACTTATGAAAGGGCACCATTTCTTAGTTTTGCCGATTCAAGTCTTGGCCTAGAATTCCTCTTTTAGCATTTATAGAAAGGGCACCATTTCTTAGTTCTAGCCCACTTCACACATTCATGCATTCAAGACATTAAGTAACAAGGAGAGACACTTTAGTCTATCAACCAAATCACATCATTATCATCTAAGGATACTTCATAATCGAACATCATTTCATATATACATCATGAGAAGTCATACTTTAACTCACAATGCTATCCACTTTACATAGGATCATCACAAGATCACATAAAACTCATTCACACCATACCTTCACATATAGCTCTACATAAAACTCATTCACATCATACCTTCACATATAGCTTCACATAAAACTCATTCACATCATACCTTCACATATAGCTTCACATAAAACTCATTCACATCATACCTTCACATATAGCTTCACATAAAACTTTACATATAGCTTCATATAGGACTTTACATATAGCCTCATATATGTATAATAATACAACAATATAATAACATTTATATAATGCCCTTCATGGCCTCAATCCACAATAATACAACAAATAACCACCTCCACCAAAGGTGGATCAAACCAACCAATAACAATTATATTAATACTAAGAGATCAAGCCATCTTACCACCCTTTTCAAAGGCCATAAGCCACAATACTCAATTTCATGCCAATTATACAATATTTATCAAGTTTGATCAACTTACCCTCTTTCCATGGCTATCTTCATCATCCTCATATTCCAACAATTAACAATACAATGACAATGATAATAACAACATTCAACTATACAAGCTAAGCTAAGCATAAGCCAATAATCAACATGAAGACCAATTCACAATTTTGTCCATTCAAGGCTAACATCCCACATCCTTCAATTCACTAACAATTCTTAACAATTCCACATAGATAAATACATATATGAACAGTCCACAACAATCTACACAATAATCGTCCATCAATTACACAAAATCAATACACCCACTTTAGGCCAAATTTAGAGAATTTGAGAAGACATGGGTTCATAGAAATTTCTTTCTAAAAACCATTAATAATCATTAATAACCATATAAATCATCATTTAAAACCTTTTTATGCAAGAAACCATGCTAGAATCGAAATAGGTTTTTGTGTGTATTTGAAAAACCTTGAAAACCTTTTGATTGGATTCCTTGAAAGAAAGAATAATCAAGGATAAGGATCCCCATACCTCTAAGTTGAAAACCCACAAAAATTGAAGAAGAAGCACTCGAAATCTTCAATCCTAGCTCCAACTCCTCTTTTTCCTTGAGTTAGAGAGAAATATATGAAAGGAGATGGGTTTCTTTTTAATTCTAAGAGGAGTGGCTTAAATGAAAGGAATTAAGTCATAAAAAGGTCTTATAGTTGCTAGGAAAAGAATAAAATAACATAGGGTCAATTTTGGAAAAGGACTAAGGACCCATAAAGTCTTAACTTAAAAATTCTACCCCTTCCCGTCTTAGTTCGTCCTTTTTTTTTCAGCCTGACAGTGCTTCAATATTTTGGGCATAACTTTTTACTCCAAGGTCGGAATTGGGCAAACTCGGTGGCGTTGGAAAGAGGACTCAAAGACCTTTAATTGGATAGGTAAAGGTCCACCTAATTCATTTTGAGCTAAAAGATATGACCATTTAAAGTTGACCCTTACAACTCACTAGTTCAAATGACTAGTTTCCGGACGTCACGGTCATTTCTCATCATTTCATCAAGTTCTCAACTCCAAACTCACATATGAGGCTCTAGTTTCACTAGTTCGTTTTTAGGGTCGTTACACCCCCTATTGCTATTAGATGTCCCTAAGGTGGGTGGAAATGTAGGCAATAATTCTTTCTTCCGTCCGTTGTTGGGTCCTATTATGATCGGTAATGAGCATAAGATGTTGACTAAGTTCTTGAAGTTGAAATCGCCTGTGTTCCATGGTTTCGAGAGTGAGGATGAATATGAGTTCATTCTAGATTGCTATGAGAGGCTTCATAAGCTGGAAATTGTCCATCAGCATGGAGTTGAGTTTGTGACTTTTCTTCAAGTTGGGGCTAAGCAGTAGTGGAGAGCTTATGTTGAATGTAGATCTTCAGTTTTACCCCCACTCACTTAGACTCAGTTTCATGCTCTATTCTTGGAGAATCCTTGAGGGATCGTAAGAAGGATGAGTTCATGTCTTTGGAGAAAGGTGGTATGTTTGTGGCTGATTATGAGGTCAAGTTCCATGCCCTGTCTAGATAAGCTACGCAATTGGTGACTACTGAGGAAGAGAGGATCCATTTATTTATTAAGGGACTAAATTTTGAGTTGCAAGTATTGTCTATTCATATGACCTCTGCAAGGAAAAAGCTTCAATGAAGTAACAGACTTTGTGAAGAAAATGAAGGGGGTAAGGCGAGACGGTCAGGCTAAGGCATTGGTTAAGAAAGACAAAAATTCAGGGAACTTTCAAGGATCTTACTCCAGAGGTTTAGGGAGGCCGACTCTTACAGCCCAACCAATTAAGTCTGTTATGCCCGCTTCTACATGTAATTACTCCGGAACTCTACCTCAAAATTTGATTCAGGATAGCTAGGGAGCCGCACCTTCGGCGGACAGCAAGCCATTTTTTGATCGTACATGTTACAACTGTGGAGAACCTAGGCATATGAGAAGAGATTGTCTCTACCCGTACATGTTGGATTCTGCGCAGTAGCAATCTAGAGCAGTGATCCACGGGAAATGGTAATAATAGTCGAGGGTGTCCACAAGGTGGGCGAGAAGGAAATCAGCGATGCTGCGGAAGTAGGGGAAATGGTAATGCAGGCAGAGGTGCAGTGCAGCCAGGCAGGGAATTCACCCGTCAAAATGACATGGCTCAGTGTTATGCCTTTCCGGGCAAGACCGAGGCAGAGGCGTTTGACGCAGTGATCATAGGTACTATTATTGTCTATGACCGAATGGCTAATGTGTTATTTGATCCGGGTTCTACTTATTCTTATGTGTCCGTGTGTTTTACCTCAGAATTTGCTATGATTTGTGATATACTTGATGCCCTCATCCATGTTTCTACCCCAGTTGGAAAGTCTGTCATAGTCACCCATTCTATCGTGCTTGTCCTATTTTGTTTATGGATTTTCAGACTTGGGCTGATTTGGTAATTTTGGATATGACTGACTTTGATATAATCTTAGGCATGACTTGGTTGTCCCCCATTATGTTATGCTTAATTGTAATACTAAGTCTGTAACTCTAGAAATTCTGGAAAGGGAAAAGTTAGAGTTGGAAGGGGTGTACAAGCCTAAGCAAGCTAATATCATAGCCTCCATTCGGGCTAGGAAACTGGTAGGGAAGGATTGTTTGGCTTATTTGGCTCATAATTGGGATGTTGAGGTTGAGTCTCCATCTATTGAGTCTATTCTTGTGGTGTCAAAATTTAGAGAAATGTTTCCTAATGATTTACTTGGTATACCTCCAGATAGAGAAATAGATTTTTGTATTGATTTAGAACCTGGTACTCGTCCCATTTCCATCCCTCTATATCGCATGGCTCCGGCGGAATGAAGAGAGCTTAAGGCTCAAATCCAAGAGCTTCTTGATAAAGGATTTATTCGTCCTAGTGCTTCCCCGTGGGGTTCTCCAATTTTGTTTGTTAAGAAAAAAGGTGGTGATATGAGGATGTGTATAGATTATCGGCAATTGAATAGTGTCACCATTCGAAACAAGTACCCATTGCCTCGAATAGATGATCTTTTTGACCAATTGCAAGGTACATCAGTTTTCTCTAAGATTGAACTAAGGTCTGGTTACCATCAATTAAAGATTAGACCTGGGGATGTGCCCAATACGGCATTTAGCTATGCGCACTACGAGTTCCTAGTTATGTCTTTTGATATGACTAATGCGCCTGCAGCTTTCATGAGTTTAATGAATGGGGTGTTCAAACCCTTTCTCGATTCGTTCATGATAGTCTTTATTGATGATATTTTGGTCTATTCGAAATGTGAGGAAGAGCATGCCGACCATCTTCGTATTGTTCTGGATGTTCTTGGGAAACAAAAGTTATATGCAAAATTCTCTAAGTGTGAATTTTGGTTGACTTCAGTTGCATTTTTTGAGCACGTAGTTTCAAAAGAAGGGGTAATGGTAGATCCCAAAAGATTGAGGCGGTTAAGAATTGGGTTCGGCCTAGCTCGGTGACGAAAGTTAGGAGCTTTGTGGGGCTCGCTAGCTACTAACGTCGATTTGTGAAGAACTTTGCTTCTATTGCCACACATATAAAAAATTTGACTAAAAAGGAGATACCATTTGAATGGACTGAAAATGTTAGGAGATTTTTCAAAAGTTCAAGACTCTTTTGACCATCGCACCTATTCTAGCACTACTGCTTGAAGGTAAAGATTTTATTGTATATTGTGATGATTCACATTCGGGTTTGGGTGTTGTGTTAATGCAGGATAAGAATGTCATAGCTTATGCATCGCGACAGTTGAAGGTGCATGAGAGAAATTATCCAACACATGATTTGGAGTTGACAGCGATAGTGTTTGCTCTTAAGATCTGGCGGCATTACCTTTAAGTTGCTAAGTGTGAAGTGCTTACTAATCATCGTAGTTTGCAACATGTGTTCACTCAGAAGTATCTGAATTTGAGACAGAGAAGATAGATGGAGCTAGTTAAGGATTATGATGTCACCATCCAATACCATCCGGGTAAGGCTACTGTAGTGGCAGACGCTTTGAGTCGAAAAGCAGTGAGTATGGGTAGTCTAGCTTGCTTGAGTGTAACCAAGCGACCTTTGGCTAAGGAAATTCAGACCTTGGAGTCTAAGTTTATGCGGTTGGGCATCTCAGAAAGAGGTGGGGTGTTAGCTAGCATTAAATTAAGGGCCACGTTCATTGAGGAGATCAAGGACAAACAGTTTGAGGATGAAAATTTGAATGAACTTAACAAGAAGACTGTTATTGGTAAGGCACAAGAGACCATTTTTGATGCGGAAGGTGTGCTCAGTTTTAAATGAAGGATTTGTGTTCCTCGAGTTGATGACTTGATTCAGAAATTATTGACAGAATCTCATGGTTCACGATATTCCATTCATCCAGGTGTGACCAAGATATACCGAGATTTGAAGCAAATTTATTGGTGGTTGGGCATGAAGAAGGATATAGCGGAGTTTGTGGCTAAGTGTCAAGATTGTCAACAAGTAAAGTATGGACATCAAAGGTCTGCATGTTTGCTTCAAAGAATGTCAATTCTGGAATGAAAGTGGGAAAGGATGGCTATGGACTTCGTGGTTGGTCTTCCCAAGACTTTGGGGAAGCTTGATTGTATTTGGGTAGTGGTTGACAGATTGACTAAATCATCCCGCTTTATTCCGGTAAGAATAGATTATAATGTTGAACAATTGGCTAAGGTTTATGTGAAATAGATAGTGAGGTTGCATGGGGTGCCACTTTCTATCATTTCAGACCGTGGTACCCAATTCACATCCAAGTCATAGAGGACTATTCAAGTGTTAGAAAACATGTTGAGGGCATGTGTGATTGATTTTGGAGGGCATTGGGATAAGTTCTTACCTTTGTGTGAGTTCTCCTATAATAATAGTTATCACTCCAACATTGATATGGCACCATTTGAGGCACTTTATGGTAGGGGATGTAGATCACCCATAGGATGGTTCGAGGCTGGAGATGTGAAACCTTTGGGGATTGATTTAGTGAAGGATGCTCAAGGTAAGGTGAGGAGTATTCAAGCTAAGCTTCTAGCAGCCCAGAGTAGACAAAAGAAGAATGTGGATCATAAAGTAAGAGACATGACATTTAAGAGTGGTGAAAATGTTCTTCTTAAGGTATCACCCATGAAAGGGGTGATGAGATTTGTCAAGAAGGGCAAGCTAAGTATGCGATGCATTGGTCCCTTTGAGGTTCTCTAATGTGTAGGGCATGTGGCGTATATATTGGATTTACCTCCTAACTTATCGGGAGTTCATCCGGTATTCCATGTGTCCATGTTGAAGAGATATCATGGTGACGGGGATTACATCATAAAATGAGACTCAGTCGTGTTAGACAAGGACCTCCAATCTTAGGAAGAACCGATTTCAATTCTTGATTGTGATGTACGGAAGCTGAGGACCAAGGAGATTAAGTTCGTGAAAGTTAAATGGAAGCATCGTCCAGTTGAAGAAGCTACTTGGAAAATCGAGAAGGACATGCGAGACAAGTATCCTCAGTTGTTCATCGATTCAGGTACTACTTCATTCTTTCTTTAGCCTATTTTTCCTAAGCACTCACTCGGGGACGAGTGATGGGTAAATTGGTATCTATTGTAACGACCGGTTTTCGTTGTTATAGAAAAGCCAGCAGGGAAAAATTTTGGGCCAGAAATTTTTTTCGTAGTAACTTGAGATTTCCCAACCTAGTCCAGATTTAGACGAAATTGGAGTCAGTAAAGTCTAAGGAAATCTGGTAACAATTGGGTGATTTAATTATGATTTTTTATCACATGAGTAGATAGCTAAGACATTAAGGGATCCGCACGACTTTACGGAATTGAATTTGGATGAGTAGAACTCCCAAAACTGATCTTGGCGTGAACAGGTAGTTTCTGAGTGTCATTGGTCGAATGTGTGTTGTGAAATGCGGGTATTGGAATTATTCAATTTCTCACTAACTCCGTGCAAGCCTCTAAGGCGAGATTTTTCCGCTAGGGAGGGGCCGCTGCAGTGGAGGGAGTACCGCTGTGGCGGGACAGTCGCAAATTAAATCAGAAATAAATTCCAAAAATATTTTATTCTGCTCTTTAAGAGCTATGAGACGACCCCGGGTGCTTTCTTGACGGTTTCTCATCATTCTTAAGGCTAAAGGTAATGTTTTAACTCCCCGAACCCATTTTTTCGATTCGTAGAATGTAATCTAGTGGGTAATTATCGATGGGAGAGGGTTTTGATCTGGGAATTATGGTGGAAAAAGCCCTAATTTGGATATTGGGATCATGGGTTTGATTTAGGGTTGATAGGATTATTGGTAATTTGGGTAATTAGTTATTGTTTATTGATTCCCGTGTTATATTAATTGTTCGTAGACCAAGAACAAGCGGAACGAATCGGGAAAGGGAAAAATCAAGTTTCTTAGAGGATTCAAGTTTTATTTGAGGTAGGTGATGGTGGTGATTTCATGCTGTGTGATGTATGTTTGTTCTTGCTTCATTATAATACATGTATGTATGTGAATGTTGCACTATTGAACACACTAATTGTAAATGAGGATAGATGAATAATGAATGTCATGAATCATGACTTGATTGTATGATTATGAGAATGTACTTGTGATTGTGATTGTGGCTTGTTGAATGGATCGGGTGTTGCGTTCTGACACACTAACTTGGATCGATTGTCACGTTTCGGCATAAATATGGGATCATTTGCGACGTTCTGACATAAACATTGGATCGAGTACCACGTACCAGTACGCTAACAATTTGAGTATGGTTTCCATGAGAGGACTATTGGCTTGTCATAACTGTGTAATTGAGAATTGTGAACTTGATCGTTATTCGTAATGATATTGATATTGTATATGTTCGGTGTATGCATGTTATTATTATGATTGTGTTGACCTATGTATGTTGCACTTAGTGGGATAGTTGTGTGATCCTACCAGTACACGGTGGTTGTGTACTGATACTGCACTTTCTCTTTCTTTGTTGAGTAGAGGGCACCTTCCGGCGGCTATTGACAGGCCTCTCTTAGAAGATCAGTGATTGTTCGAATTCAAGGGTGAGTCAGTTCTTTCGGGCTATCATGAGTTTTCCTTTCTGTCTACGTCCGCATTTCGGACTTAAACTAGTACTTTAGTTAGTTTTATGTTTAGTTTGGGGTTGTACCCTTCTTGTTTAGACTTATGATTGAACTTTCAATGTTTTAATACATTGACTTTCAGGTTCTAGGTGTTATTTCACATTGTCTGGTTGTTAGACTTTTGTTTGGAGTTTATGGGAACCTCTATTTCTTTTCTTTAGCATTTAAACTTGCTTCCGTTTCTTTAAATGTCTTAGTATTTTGGTTGAGTTGTTAGTTTGGGTTGTAGTAATGGTTCGTGTGGATGCCACTCACTACGGTCCGGGTCGTGACATTTATCTTGTTCCTTTAACTCACACATTCCATCTTCATGACACTTACTTTTAATAATCTCCATTATTTCTCCACCTTTTCAAATTCATAACTCCAAGCTATATAAAATAATAAAGTTGAATGAGAAAACGGTGACGTGATGCTCTTTGTGGGCTTCAATCCTATTTATCTTCTTTTTTTTGTGGTTTTTTTGGCCATTTTTCTAATTTTAAAATAGGGAAAATTGTATGAAATAGCAAACTATTAATTCAAATTAAATGTTATAGTCATAGTTTATTTTATTTGTAATTCGCAGCAAACATCCCCTTCTTTTGTCATCTGATTCAATATACAATTAGCTATTTTCGGTATACAATTAGTCATTTTATACATTTTGGTATAAATGTATTTGTGTTTGTATAAAGCGAGAGAAAAATGTATATACAAATATACACTTATAATTTATACAAATACAGATCTTATTATACAAATTACAATGTATAAATGAATTTTTACAAAACTGAACAATTTGTGTGAAATTGGATGTATCTAGCGAATTATACAAATCAAAAGCTCCATAGCAAACATAAAATTTGTTATGGAGCGCAATCATGCAAATTATAGTTATAACATACAAATATAATTTTTATGTTTATTATATATGAAAGTTGCTCTTTAAATACAAAAAATTCATCTTGATATTAAAGATAGTGATATTTAATTCTTTCTTCATCAATAGTCATATTTAATTTATTTTACCATTAATGTTATTATTCTTTTTTCCTATAATATTCCCCAATTTGTTCCTTTACTATTTTCTTCCCTAAATCTCATCACTAATGATATTTATATCATTTCCTTAAATCACTTTTTTTTTCCTTTCTTTATTCTTTTTTATTTTTTATTATTATTTATTCAATTCAAGATATAATATAAAAGGTATTTTTTTTAAAAAAAATTTAAGATTTTCCCTGAATCTTATCATTAATGATGTTTGTAACATTTCCTTAATAAATCACTACTTTTCCTTTCTTTATTCTTTTTACTTATTTTTATTTATTTATTCTTTTCAAGAAATTTATATATCTATATAATATAAGGTATTTTTGTTATCTTCTTTATTTGCATTTTTTCTTTTTTTATTTATTTTTAAAGTTACATCCCCATAACTTATATCTATTTAACTTCTACTCTTAATAATTTTATTAATTCCATTACTTTTAATTTTTCATATTCAAAACCCCCAAGGATTAAATTATAAAATATATATATATATATATATATATATATATATATATATAGTTGAATATCAGCTCGCTGATGTGGCATGCCTCAATGACCAATATCACTATTTATATATTTTTTCAGAATTTTCAATTTTTTCCTTATTTTTTGTTCAAAAATATGTTTAAAAAATTATTCTCTTCCCTCATTATGAGCATTCATGATATTAATTCCTTCCAAAAGTAATGATGTAATGACTATAAATGTACAGTTACTAAAAAAGGGAACGTTAATTTTGCTTATTTTAATTTGATTAAGTTACTACTAAATCGGCAGTAACTAAAATTAACTAAAAAGAGAATGTTAATTTGATTATATATTTATAATAAATAAGCACTAACTTAAAAAGGAAAATGAATTTTGCTTAATTAAATTTAATTAAATTACTGCTAAAATTAACCAAAGGAACGTTAATTTGATTAGCGGTAAGTTTTCTTATATCAACATAACTAATAATTAAAAATTAGCACTAATTATGAGATTTTAATTTTCTTAATGTGAAATTAAATTTGTTTATTCGAATTATAATTCTTGCTTTCAGTTTATTTTTTCATCAACCGTTTCTTTATTTTCAAAATTTAATTGCAATGGCTTTTAGTATGTATTAATCTTTGAGAAATTATATTTTGATTAATTTTGTGTCTTTTCATATTCTATAATTTTGTACTATATATAGATTGGAAGTGTATTTTTTCTTCATGCAGTAGCTTGCTTACTATATTTTGTTTTTTATTAGATGGTTAGTCTGACATTTTTTTTTTCATAGTTGGTCATGATAGACATGATTTGATGATAAGGAATAAGATTTGAAGAATGGCGAATTGATTTATCATTTTTCACTCTTCGCATATGAAACCCAAATGACACTAATTAAATTTTGTTTGATATGTTCAATCTCTTATTTGACTTCTTGATCACCTTAATTCTCATGATGTATTGTGAAATTATGTATGTTGAAGTTTTCTTTTTTGATAGAATGTGTTTCCCAAGTGGACTAACTAAATGTGGAATACAAAGTCATCCCTGAGACAAAGAACAAATTGAGATGATTGATGAGAAAATTTGTGGAAGAAAACTAGGGATTTACGTACAAGTAGGAATTGAGCATTTTATCCCGATAGTAATCATAAATTTTTATAATATTTTGTTACATTAGATGTTTATGTGGCAATTACAAGACTCCTCTTACTTGGTAAAGTTATTCCTAAATTAGATGATCACTCATTCCCTCTATTGTCACCATAACTATGCGAAATGAGTTTAGAAAGCATAACTATGCAAGTTTTTCTTAGATATGCCATAAGTATCATTGTTTACTACATTATTGTACATACAATGATTCATCAATTTTTTGAAGAAAAAAAATTGTGCTCTTTTCAATATATTGTCTCAAAGCCTATATCAAATATGCATAATAATTTCATATGTACTTCACTTTGTTAAAAAATATGTTGTGTGTTTGTTTTTTTTACGATTTTAGTTTTATTAGATTTTATTTCATTTTTTATTTGAAATGCGAATTTATTTATTTTTAAATAATGTTCATCTAACACCAATAAAAATATTATTTTTGTGTTTTAATCAATATAATAAAATTAAAATTTATTTCTTCTATATGAATTTATAAAAATATTGTTTTTTAATTTATTAATTTTTTATAAACCACGCGATCAAATTCACTAGTTGAAAATATATGTGAACCATAAATAAAAAAAAGGCCAGGGTCCCTCTTTCTCTTCATCTTGATTCTTGTGTAGGGATCCTATATTATTTAGCTTCAACTGCATGTTAGCTTTGGGTGACACGACGGTACATATTGTGTTTAGGATTTATCTTTATTTTTTGGATCATTTTTCTTCTTAGCTCGTGAAAATGTATAATTAGAACAAAATCTTATCGTTCTTATCGGATTCCTCTCTTGTGGAGTTCATTTTTATATTTGAATTGAAGAATTTTTTGCCGGAAAATGATGGATTATTGTGGGGGGAAAAATCATCAGTGAACTGGTAAAGGTGAAATGGAGATGAAGAGTTAATGTTTGGTGAAAATGGTGGGTCAACTTGAATGAAAACTTTGATCTTTGTTTGATAAAAAAAAAACACGTGTATATATAGTAGTATTAAAGTATTTGATAAATGAGTTATTTTATTTTTTGATATAATATTTATTAATATGAATACATTAATATATAGAAGGGTAAAATGTTAAATTTAAATTAATTTATATTTATTTTAAATAGATTTAAAGAATGATTACAAGAAAATAAAAATAACGGAGGTAGACGTAATACCATAACCCACAAAGAAATGAGTGTTATGAAACGAAACCTGAAAAGAGATCTCTGAAATTATCCATAATTATTTCTTCTCCTACTTATTACATTCAAGTCACATTAATCGATATAAGGTCAATACCAAATCATACTTGACCTTAACCAGTATTGTAGAATTATTACTTTCTCACTTTATTTCAGATCGAATTGTTAACAACATATTTTAACCCTCATTATCAGTTCAACATTCTTCTTTTCCACTTCACACATTTTGCCATTACTAGTCAAGCAACCCTCTTTCTTTAGGAACTCAACACAAAGAGGTGTAGTCTTTAGAGTTAAAGGCAAAAGAGAATTTCAGATATAATCTTTGATTGGGAGTGCTTGTATGAGGTCTACTATGAGTATTTTCTAGCTATTACTTAAAGTTATTGATTATTGTGTTTTATTTTTTTACGTCATTTTAATATAATATATGTTACATACTATTTCTCAATTTATATGACACTAATAGAATTTTGAGAAACAATCAAACTCTTTATATGTCTTCTAAGTATTATAAGTTGTTACTTATTGTGATTTATAGTATATTTTACGTAATTTTCAAATAATGTATATCAGCTCTTTTGTTCCAATTTATATAGCACATATAGAATTTTAAAGAGTCAACAATTTTTTTACATGTTTTTAAATATTCAAGTTATTAATTATTGTGATTTATAATACTTTTACGTCATTTTCAAACCATACTAGTTACTTCCTCTATTCCATTTTATGTAACAATTACAAAATTTTCAAGAATCAATTAAATTTAGGGAAAATTACGTGTATAAGCAAACATATATTAGTTAATTAGTTAACTTAGCTATAGTTTGCCTTAATTACAATCGCGACCTACTTTTAGCTATAATTACACTACTCAACTTTTTAGTTTTGTATAATTCGCACATTTGTATAATTCGGTTTTTGTAACTTTTGTATAATTCGGAATTTGTATAATATAATTTGTATAATTGTTTACACGATGTTTGTAATTGTATAATTTCATTATTTCGAGTTTATACAAAAATAACTGAATTATACAAATATATCCGCAAATTATACAAACCTGCGAATTATACAAATCCACGAATTATACAAACGAGACAGCTTAAACTGTACCTACAGCTCGTAAATATACAAACTATAGTTATGGACCATAATTAAGTTTGCTATAGTAGCTATTTGCGAAAGTAACCCTTAAATTTATGATGTTTCCAAATATTTTAAATTGTAAAAAATCATGATTTATTATATTTTTTATATAATGTATAAAAACTAACAAAAATAAGACTAATAAATTTAAATTTAAAGATTATAAGTCCTGAAACTCCCCTAACAACCCATTATAATTTTGATAACTTTGAAAAGTAAATCAATAGGCCGCACAATGGAGAGCTGCTTCTGAGACAAACACACATCGTCGCCGTTCTTGTGAGACTAACAAAAGATCATAGGTATTTTGTTTCTTTTCCTTTCTCTTTGCAAATAGTTGAATTCGAAGATTGCTCTACAAAGTTAATTTTAAATTATTTGTTTCGTATTACGTAGATGATATTGGATCTAACGATTCACCAAAAAGTTTTTTTTTTTTAATCTAACAAGCCATTAATAATAGACGTCATTAATACAATTCTGTTGCAACATTGTGGAGCCATTAAGACATTCCTCGTCAATATCTCATCTATACCTTCTTCTCAGCACTCTGAATGGATGCTTTTGTTGTCAAGAAACGGTATCATGGATCTCACCCTTGAGAAACTAGACAAGGATCGTCTGATTCTCAACAATGCTCCTTATAAATTGCCTTCCTGCCTGTACGGCATAAATAAACTAGAAAGTTTGACCCTGTCCAAATGCATTTTCAGGCCACCATGCAGCTTTACGGGTTTTCACATGCTCAAAAACCTTTCACTACTTAAAGTCGTCTTACGTTTAGATGTTGCAACTTCTTTCTTGTGGATGCCAGACCTTGTGATTCTGCAAGTTAAGTTGTGTAGTGGTTTTCCTAACTCGAACATATATGCTCCAAAACTTTCCCAAATATCATTCCTTACCATTAGAACCAAAACCCTTGATTAGATGTTGCAACTTCTTTCTTGTGGATGCCAGACCTTGTGATTCTGCAAGTTAAGTTGTGTAGTGGTTTTCCTAACTCGAACATATATGCTCCAAAACTTTCCCAACTTTCCCAAATATCATTCCTTACCATTAGAACCAAAACCCTTGAGTTGGGTCATTACATGGACTATCGGATGCTGACAACAGTTATACTTGCATCGTCAATAACAAATCAAGATAAACCGATAAACATGACCTATCTTCTCAAGTGCTGGCCTGAAGTTCGTAATTTTGGTCTGCACACTTACTACCTCAAGTCTGTTGCTACTGAAGCAGAGAGGCTCCCCACATACCTCAACAACTTGAGGACTCTCGCGTTATATGAGTTTGATTTTGATGATGAAGATCATATATTTGCTCTTCTAGGAATGCTTAGAATTTCTCCCAATTTGGATATCCTCCTTTTTGAGTTGAGCTCCAAGAAGAAAGGTGTCATGGAAGTAAACGTAAACCATTTTAAGGACCAGCCTACAGGACACTAGGACTATTCCACAAGCTTCAAAGATTGATAATAAAAAAGTTCCATGGTTCAACAACTGAAATGTTCTTTGTAAGGTTTATACTTGCCTCTGCACCTCTACTCCTGAAAACCATCCTTACTGAAGATGCAGAAAGTGTTCATGGAAGCAAATTCTCAAAGAAGTTGATGGGGTTCCCTCGCATCTCCTAAATTGCAAATATATGTGAACCATAAAAAAAAATAGGCCAAGGACCCTCGTTCTCATCATCTTGATTCTTGTGTAGAGGATCCTGCATTATTTAGCTTCAAGTGCATGTTAGCCATGGATATTTATACTTCTGGAATTTTAGTTTGTCGTTCTTGTATTCAACTAGTATTATGATTTGGATTGCATAATGAGGAGATAACAATAATTGGAAGCATGTCCTTTTTTTATGGCCAATAGGATAGTATGAGTATTAGAATAGTGAAGGAAGGGTGGGTATTATAATAGGAGTTTATTTGGATCACACAATAGACGTTCATGAAAGATTTGGGTGGTTCAACCATAAAATCAATAAATCATTCACTTTTGATCTCTAAGACTTTGGTATTATTATATAACTAGCCATTAGTATATGTTCATAGTTTATAACTTCGTATGCAAAAGTATGGCTCCCATTTCTTATTATATAACTTGGAATATCTTCTTTCAAGTTAATAAAATATTAACCATGTGTTGCAATATAATACATTGATTATGTTGTTCAAAAGCTTATGAGTACATATAAAGATTCAAGTAGTTTAATTCAAAACTATAAATATTAGACAATATAAGAAAATAATGAACTTTCTAAAAATTAATTGTAACTTTATGATATATATTGTAATTTTTTGTTAGTGATTATAAGGAACCTTTTGTTGAAGGATTAAATTTAGGTGTAACGTGAAATATTGAAATTAAAACTTAATAATCTGAAAAGAAGATTTAACTCATTACTATGTCACAATATACAAGTTAATTAGAAGACATTAAAGATCACTAGTGAAATGTAAAGGACAAGAAAGAGAGGACTGATTAAGTAGATGGTTCATCAATGATAGAGTTATCCCTAGATGAATACATTTATTAGTCATACGTCATGACAACAGTATGCGTAAAACATTTAAAAAGTTTAAGTTTGTGTGGAGACCTTTAACAATTTTCTGCAAAATCATTAGTAATAAAAGTAATAAGAATTTAAGATTACAATAATTAAATAAGAAATTAGTATCAGTTCTTTGAGAATTTGAGTTGTCACATCTTGGTTTTTTCAATTAGGTTTCCATATTTTGCAATGTTTAAAATTATTGAAGCTAGATTGAATTGCCTTATTAGAATATACGGTAATTCCAAGCTTCAGTTTAATTGTTTGTTCATCATTGAAAATGTTCCAGTGACTAGTTGTCCCTAGTTGGCTTTCACGGAAACATATATCCAAGAAATATAGGGCAACCAAATGGATGGTTAACTAAAAAAACAAAAAACAAGAGATTGCAACTCTCCTATTAGTGAAACGGCCCTTGTCAGTCATCATGGGTAGGCCAACAGTGAAAGAATTAGGCCAGAAAACTTTTTGGGTAGAGACTTAAAAATTGTAGGCTAGTCCAGCCTAAAACGGAATCTGAGTGAGACTGAATCTAGGGAAATCCGGGAATGAATGGAATGATATGTCTGATCTTAGATCGCATTTTCTAGTAGCTAAGACATTAAGGAATACATAGGACCTTTCAGAAGCAAGTTCGGGTAAATAGAACTCTCGATATTGGATTTGGCGTGAAGGGGTTAGTTTAGAACATCAAAATTCGAAGGTATGTTGTGAAATGAGATCTTGGGGGCGAGGGAGGATTAACAAGGTTTTGCTTTCGTGCAAGCCGCCATAGCAGGCGTCATGCCACTAAGCGAGATGAATTAATTCCCCCTATAGTTGATGGGCCTCTATGGCGACGCCGCTATAGAGGGTTAGTCGAGGTTTTGTGTGATTTAGGGCAGTTTCCTTTGGTTATTCCACCAAACTCTTCGATAAAGGTAAGTTAATTACTTCTCCAACTTGCATTCTTAATCCTTAGAATCTAGGTTGTTAATCTTGGAAAAGGGTTTTTATCTAAATTAATGGTGGGAAGGACCGTCGTTGGGTAGTATGATCAGGGGAATGACCTAGGGTTTAGGATTTTGGTTGTAATCCGGGTATTGATATGTCATTGTTGATTGATCATTGTGTTTTTATTATTGTTTACACCAAGAACAAGCCGAAATTCATAAAAAGGGGAAAGCTCATGTTCTTTAGAGAAATTAGGCTTGTTCGAGGTAGTTGATGGTTGTTATTTTCATTGTGTTATATGTAGTAGTAATGCATGCATGTATATGATTAGGGAAATTGGAAAGACATGACGGTAATGGAAGATATTGTTAATCACATGCAATGATGTGTTATATAATTGTACATGTGTTATTGTAATTCATTGTGATTGTTATTGTATTGTGTGTGATGATTCGGATTGGGTGACACGCCGGTACATATTGGTGTTGGAACGGGTACTACATGATACGCTAATATCTGGAATGGGTACCATGTTTATACAATGATAACGGGTACCAGGGCAGTACTCTAACAGTTTGTATGTGTGAGTTCCATGAGAGAACCAGATTGCCTTGTTGTGTTATGATGATTCATGATGTTTATGCATATCTATTCAAGGTAATGACAAAGAGTCTAGACTATGTTGTACTTATGTTTGTAATTGTGTATTGTATTCTTAATGAGTGGTGGTTGCTTACTCATATTTCATTTACTGGAACTAGTCGATGATCCTATCAATACACTGTGGTTATGTACTAATATTGCATTTATTCTTTCTTTGTTGAGTACATGGTATACTTCAACTACTATTTCGAGATCTCGATTGTGAAACGCACGACACCTGAATCCAAGGGCAAGCTACTTCTTCCAAGCTGCCATAAATTCTTCTCTATCTTGTTGTCCATCTTTTTAGACACAAATATTTTAGACTTAGGCTTATGTTTCCTTGTCCTTATTTTAGACTTGTTAGATATTTTAGTACAATTATTTTCAGGTTCTAGGGAGTTTATTTCACATTTGTTTTGATGAACTATCAAGTTTAAGGAAACTCGGACTTTAAAGTGCTAAAAATGGTTTTTTTTTCTTAATGCTTACTATAGTAACTTGTTTTTTTTTGGTTGATGGGTTGAATTGGGGTTGATAGTTGTTTTTTCCACTAGAGAGTTAGTGTGGATTCCATTTACGGTGAATCAGAGTCGTGACAAAGTTGATATCAAAGTCCTATGTTTGTTAATCTCTTCTTAACAATATAGTGGAGTCTTGCAGAACGGTATAGAGACATTTGTACTTTTCTTTAGGAGTCTACATGACTTAAGGAAAATCCTCTCTTTTCTTTCTCTTTGTGCTATAACTTGATTCCAACTAGTATCTAACATTATTCATTCTTCTGTCCGCAGATGGTACTAGACGCAGCGGGGTCAAAGTACAAGTTCTAGCGGCAGAACCAGTGGTTCGAGGCAAAGGAAGACAATCAATCATAACAACATTAACAATATTGTCTACATATTTTTGTAGCTATTGGAGGAATATGTATTACTTCTAGGTCCTAACATTATATTGCAGTTAAAGTTGATGCAATTAATTACCATCTGAACTTCCACAAGTTATATGGGTATCATTCATATTTGTTTATTTTTTGTCTTTCAATTTCATCTTTTTTTTTTGTTTCTGTTTTACTAATCTGAATATATGAAATAAAATGTTGTTGTTGCTATGGTGGGGCTACTCTGTGCTACTGTAGTGAGTTTTCTAATTTACTACAATAGGGTACTCAAATTGACAAATTTACTCTTTTTTTTCAAGTAAATTCTTGGTGAACCCAAATCAACAAACCAATGATTTGTTTATGTTGAACTTTCATTTTCTTTGAAGTTGATTAGTGTCTTGATTTTTGTTGTTTTATGTTGTTTTACTTCACTTTCATAGTGATCAAACTTTTGGAAAAAGGAAATAATTATGTTAGATTGAATGTTGTTATTCTTTGAACTTTTGTTAATATTGTAAAAATATCACCCCATGAGTTGATTTTGTTATTGTATATATTGTTATTGCTCAGTATTTACGACCTGTTAAATAAGGTAGTTATGTCAATGAAAGGCAATGTAGAGTCTTGTGAACAAAGTTCTTCAACTTGATTGAAATGAGCAAAAAGGAAAATATCTGTTGTTTGGAATTTTTTTGTTAGGCTTAAGCCAAGATGTAGGGACGAAAAATTTAAAGATCAGTGCACAATATGTAAACAAAAATAATGGCTCCTACATTTGGAACAACAAATTTAAAGCGTCATTCGGAGAATAAATATTCATTGGATAAAGGCTAAAGAGGATCAAAATGAACCAATAGATTAAAAAACTTATTTGTAGTCGGTCTTTTATTGATGGCTAACCAAAGTCTTGGGGAAGTCAGTCTTAGCTTGTTTGTAGTAGTGGATCAGTACTCAAAATATACTCATTTCATACCATTGAATCACTCATACATAGTTGCTCGTGTGGCTCAGATATTGTTTAATCAAATAATTCGCTTGCATGGGATATCTAAGACTATTACTTGTCATAAAGATGTGATTTTTACTAGCATTTTTTGGAAGAAACTTTTTCGCTTGAATGGTGCTAAATTAAAATTTAAAGTTCATTGCACAAGAAATTATTTCGTAAGAAAAATAAAATTTAAAACATTTTTTCCCACTCCACCACCTCCTTCCACGTAACCTCCCCCATTTTCAATTTATTTTTAAAAAAATTCTTTTATAAATGTTTTTAAAAAAATCTTACTTCACCTTCCCCCTTCCAAATAAAACGTCTACCCCACCTAACTCTCCCTTCTCAATTTTTTTTTCTCATTTTGTTTAAGATATGTACATATGTTTTAAAGCTACTTGTCTTAAGAGTTTTTTTAAAAAAAAACATTTCATTTCTATTATATTTGGTATGTAAATAGGAAATAAAATTCTAAAACATATGTATGTATCTAATACAAAACAAAATAAATGTATCAAAAAAATTGAGGGTGAAGGATTAGATAGGGTGGGATAGAAATTTTTCATCTTTTTAAAAAATAAAAGTAATATTTAAAAAATTGGGAAGGAGTGGGTGGTTTGAGAGGGGGGGTTGATGTAGCAACCCTTCCGAAATAATATAAGCCAAAAACTCACGAGATTTTTATGCATATATTGTCCTCACACTAGTAGTAGGTAGTTCATGCTTCACACAATCATTCAAAATTAGTGGTAAATTTAATATATTACAAGACTTGGGCTTACACACCCCAAAAGAACAAAACATAGAGTCATACTTATATTACAACCCATGGTGACATGATCAAATTAGTCCTCAAAATTTCATGTAAATATACAACACATAGATCATGTACAAGTCCCAATGTTTATACAAAATATAGATGCCTATATATGCAAATGTGATCTTCCTTAAAGCTCTCAAAATCTTCATCTCCAATGGCCCGCTTCACGCCTCCTCTCGATCATTTCCTACGATAGAAACAACTATCGCTAAGCATATAGCTTAGTGGTGTAAAAACTATAGGTTCGGAGCCATCAGATTTACCAAGTTAACTTTCTCAAGTCATGGGCAGCACCATTGAAACATAATAATTAAATCAAGTAAACAATATAATAAGAGTATCAAGTTCGATATTTAAAGATCCAAATGTCAAAAACGCTCATAGCACCAATTTCCAAAAGATTCAATAACAAGGCTCGCCCAATATATACATCATGTCTTCACACCAAGCACAAACAGGTATCAAGAAGGGCCGATACCCTGTATCAAGAAGGGTCAACGCCCAATAATCAAGAGAACCAAGAACCATATTAAAAATGGTTTTCTAGTTCGTACTTAAAATGGACAACTTCCATTCTTAAGACAGACTAAAAATCTAGAGTCAAGATGGCAAATGATCTGAAACAAGAGGCATGCCAATAGTGACAAAGTCATAGCCACAAGAAAGACAAGGTCCCAACAAGAGTGCCAGGTGATCAAACAATCCGTACAAGTGGGCGAGTTACACAAGCGGCTTTAACATCTTAAAGGATACCAACACGACGATGCAAAGTGACAAGAGGTAACCAAGGTACCAAGATCTACTTTCAGATATACCAGTAGTTAAAAGAGTGCAAGTACAAATGTATACACAAACCTCAGTGCTTTAGCAAAGAAACAGTCCAACACAACTTCACCAGTTCAGACCGTAGACCAATCAACGTTTCAAGGTCCTCAACTTGTTCGCGAGTATATACAACCTTAAAAATATAATTAAATAACTTTTTTAAATCCTAGAAGCTCAATAATGTTGATGTAAAATAGGATTATCATCACAAGTAAGCTTAGCCTATACAAATACGACTATGCTCCCAAACAGTGATTCTGGCCAGCCTAGTACCTCATGTCGCAATTTAGATTTGAAAAGGAAAACGGCAAAAATAGACTTTCTAACCTTCATGAAAGATGTAGATACATCTCTTAGAGTTGCAAACAAACAAGAATCACCGCAAAATATATTTTGTACAACAAGATATATTCAAAACACTAACAGTTGTTCATACAAGATCTGAAAGTTCATTAGAAAGAATGTGGCGATCCTGCAACATGAGAGCTTTTGTAAGTTAGTGTCTGCTGCTTTTACTTGGGAACGACTTGATAAAGAAGAAGCTAGTAGAAATGAAAATAAATTCTGAAAGCCTAGAACAGATTTTAGGGGTCCATCAAAAAGGGGATGGTATGTTGAGTAGTAAAGTTGTTGAGAAGTGTTGGTATCCTTATCAAAGAGAAGGGTGTGTCTCGAATCCCAGCCAAAAAGACCAAGTTTTTCTCTTGTGATTTTGAAGAACAAATGGTTAGATAATGTTCTAAGGTTCTTAGACCTCAGGGGAAACGAATTTCACTAGAGGAGGTGTCAAAATAAAGTCTCAAGAGTGATGTTTATCACAATGCACATCTGTCTCCAAAAGGTGGCTGCCCAAATAGTTGTGTGCTGCCCAAATGCATACATGTATACACCTATATATATATATATATCCCTCACCTCCTTTTAAAGTTATACATAATTCTAATTAGAATATTACGAAAATACTCCAATACAATACCTTAAATTACGATCACAATTTATGTTAAGCAAGTTTTCAATTATCACAAAATTTCAGGTTCCCAAAATGAGAATAAAACATATTGTAGTAATTAAGCAACGGTAAATCGACATGCGACTCTTGATTAGTATTTAGGGGTGTTACAGTTGAAGTGAGATTTTTTTATAAAAAATATTAAGAAAATATATATTTTGAAAAATATATATTGGAGGGTGGGGGGAGGGAAGGTGGTGAGTGGGATAATAAAAATGTTTTAAATGTTATTTTTTAAATAAATTAATTTCTTTGTTTTGGGGATAGTGATACTTTAATATTTTACTTTCAACTAATACTAATAGTTTATTATTTAATTTTATTTTTTATCAAGTTGAATGTTTTATCCATGTGAAATGTCATGTAACAAGATTTTTTAAATAAAAGAGCGAGTGTATTACATATGCTACTGCGGTATGTTTATCAACCTAATAAGTGACTTTAGCTATGAAACTCACACTTTCAATAGTCTAGGTACAAAACTAAAAAAAATAAAAAATTTAGATGTGTTTTTGATATTTCACTCAATGTTTATTGAACTTTTTTCCTTTATTAAAAGACTCATAATACAAAATTATCATTTACTATATTCCTTTTATATTTATCATTTAAGTATCATTCTAATATTTAGTACTACAAAATTAATTAAAGATATAGTCATTAAATTTTTACTTATTTATAATATGTTAGAACTTGTATTATCTAAAATATTACATTGACTAAAATTTCACTTCTTAAATCTTTCTTTATTTAAACTATATTAGTATTAAGACTTTGAAATCAATATTTTATATTATATAAATTTTATTTAAATTATGAAAAATAAAATTAATTAATTAATTAACTAAAAATTAAAAATATTTAAAAAGTTCATTTCTTTAAAATACTACTTTTTAATCTTTTTTAGTATGAAAATTTTTTCATCTAGATAGATATGACATTTATTTTAGGGATAATGGTCTGAAAAATACCCCACCTTTGGTAGGATTTGTTGTTGCGATACTAAACTTTCATGAGGACCTATTACCTCCCTAGACTATTTAAACATATATTTTTGCCCACGTGGACATAAAAAATAATGCAAAATTATAAATAGTAATGTGTCCACGTGGGCACATATATACCTTTAAAATACACTATTAAATAGTTCAGGGGGTAAAAAATACGGTATTAAATAGTCTAGGGAGGTAATAGGTCCTTGTGAAAGTTTAGTATTGCAATAGCAAATCCGACCAAAGTTGGGGTATTTTTCAGACCCTTATCCCTTTATTTTAATATCAATTGTTATTTTTTCATGATTTCGTTCTTCTCATATATAATTTTATGGCTTAAACCACCAGTGGCCCCCTAAAATTGGCACAGTGTTTATTTAGACATTTTAATTTGGCGATGTTCATTTTAGACATTTCATGTAGAGTCTCAGTGTATCATTTTGACATTTTTTTTTATTACATGGCATAATGACTATGATACCCTCATTGATCGGCGCGTGAAATGTTTCTTTAGTCAATTTTAAATTATTTTTTTCTTCTTCTTTTTCATTTTCTGCCATCAATTTGTCCAAGCTAAATTTCATCCTTTGTGAATGAAGATTTCAGCAAAACAAAGGAAAATGTTTTAAATTTTAAGAATAAACCTATTTCAAATTTAAATATTAAAATATTCATGAAATTCTTTCTTGGAAGAATTTAATATTTGCAAGGAAGTGAATTCATGAAGATTAATAAAAGTCTATCTTGATAATTTGCATGAAAGTGAATTTATCCGTTTGGCCATAGATTTTCCAAATAAACTATGGGAAGAAATTTGGCAAATAGTGTTTGTCCATACAATTTACCATTATTTGGCAAATATTTTTGACAAATAACCCAAATTTTCAAATACTAGAAAAAAGTAGTATTTGGGCTAAATCTCATTATTTGGGAACTTTTAATAATTCAAATTCTACACTAATTTTTTATCTTTTACAAGAATACCCTCTATAGTAATTATTTGCGTTGTTTTACATAATTTTTTACGTGAACATCAAGTAGTGATGGAATATTCAGTAAATATGAAAGTGATGATATGGTTGTTGATGAAAATGATAACAATCCGCTTAGGGTAACAAAGTCATGTGTTATGTAATACAAACATATGGTTAGTTTTGATAGTTTTTAAAACTTATGTGTAAAATCATATTTCTTAAAAAGGTGAAATATATTTCCAAATAATATGACCAACACATGGTGAAATTCCATTCAAATTTTTACCCAAATAATATTTGCCAAAAATATTTGGAAATCTATGGCCAAACGCTAGCTTAAACCAGGCCAGAAAAAATCTTTGAACCAGCCAAAAATCTTTCATTAACTATCAAGCTACTGAATTGGCAAAAAAGAAGGAAGAAAGTGATTACGATATTATTTTTTTTGGTAAAATAAAAAATTTCACTAAGTTGCGCATATTTAGTGAAGATTTGATGTGCATGTAGACGTTTCTACAAAAAAGGATTAGAGGTTTCTGCAAAAAGGATAGAAGCATTTGGAGAAGAATTTCTTTTATTAGTTTAAATTTTATTTTATTTTGTAATTATTTGGGCAAAAATATCATGGATCATTAATTCTTTGGCTAGTTTTTATTTTTACTCAAAATTAATTAGTACTTAAAAATTATTTTTGACACAAATTATAAATGTTGTTGTTTAATTTGTCACTTTACATATCATTCTCGAGGGTAACATACACACATTATATATTTTTACTAATATTAAAAACATATATCAAATTAATACAATGAGATTAGACATGAGGGATTTAAAATGAACAAACTCATTGGTGCCAACTTTAGAGGGCCACCAATAAATTCTGCCTAATTTTATTAATTAATCGTGAGACAGTTGTAATGCTCGTATACAAATTAGAGGCAAACCCAGTACTTTTTAGGAAAGTGGCCGTTGTAATGTTGGTAATTAGACAGATAATTAGTACTAATACAAAGTATTAACCAAATATAGAGATGAGTGAAGAAAACTAGCCGTTGGAGTCACCACTGTGAATAGGAAAATAGGTCATTTTCTGAAAACCATAACGTTCCAATCTTATCAGTTATCATCTTCTATAACCCTTTTACATTTCTCCATTCTGCAAAATTGAAACAAAGACATCTTCTTTTGGTTTTAAGAACCCAGTAAATTAGTGAAGAAATAGTTGACGAAAGAGGGTTTTTTTCCCCTGTTTTTATAGGTAAAAGAAATGGATGAATCTTCTTCTTCTTCTTCAGCTTGTCTGGTACGATCCTTTTCTCAGCCTTCTCAAGAACGTACTGAGGTAATATCATCTTTTTTCTTAATTTTGAGCAAATGGGTCTCCGCAAATTGGATTATTTTATGCCCTTTTGCCTAAATTCAAAGTTTACTTCTTTCTTTTGTTACAATCTTCTCTTTTTTTCGTATTTGAGCTAATGGGTATTTGATGGTTTTCTACTGTTTCATAATTGAGTTATGGGTTTGTTTAAATGCAATTTTTCCTATAAGGGTTTATGAATTTGTTTACTGCCGAGTGGGGATTTTGAGGATATAAGCAGTAGGTTTTACTTTCCCTTCTGTGATTTTTGCATCTGCAATACAGACGCTATCTATTTACTGGTCAAAATGGAATTAGGGGATTCATACTGTCAATTCCAACTTGTTTGGCATTGAGGTGTAGTTGTTGTTCTTGTCATTGGTGGTGTTAGCGTCAAGTCTTTATGTTCTCTTTGGTCCCTAGAAGTAGAGCATATCTTTTTGTGTTTTGCTCCAGCAGAAGCATAGTTGCTGTTTGCTTTAGGATTGTGGTGTTTTTCATAGTTTATGAGTTATTTAAACTGACTTAGTCATGGAAGTAGATCTCAATTGTTGTTTTCCGTAAGCATGTTGGGGAATATGAATTTATGGATTGGAAAATGATTGAGCTATGGGGTAAGTTTCTCATTTAGAAGCTGAGCTGGAAACTTTCTCATTACAGGGAGACCCTTTATTACGTGCATTATCAACATCAGTATCATTTGGAAGATTTATGTCTGAATCGCTGGACTGGGAGAAGTGGTCCTCATTTACTCATAATCGGTATCTTGAGGAAGTTGGGAAGTATGCAAAGCCTGGGTCAGTTGCTGAGAAGAAAGCTTACTTCGAGGCTCAACACAGAAAAGCAGCTGCTAAAAAAGCTGCATTGTTGCTAGAGCAACAAAATGCAGCAGTTGATGAGTCATCTAATCTGAATGTGACTAATCAAAACAATGATCATTCCACAGTGAACTCTGAATTGACAGAGCCTAGCAGTTGTGTGGGTATTGAAGAAACACAAAGAGAAGAGGGAGAGTTGAATGTGACAACTCAAATTATTGATATGGAATCAGAGCTCACTGAGAATGGCAGCTATGAGGGCACTGAGGAAGCACTGGGAGATCAGGGTCATTTGAATGTGACAAATCCAAGTGTTGATAATTGCACAATGCTCTTTCAGTTGCCAGAGAATAGCAGCCATATGGGTATTGAAGAAGTGCAGGGAAATGAGGGGGATAATACAACAACATGTGGCAGCTACCCTATTCATGAAGAAATTAACTTGGAAACTACTGGAACTGAAAACTCTATCGAACAATCTTATCCAGTAGAGAATGAACTCAAGTCACTGAATCAGCCGGAAAATGTTGTTGTTGAGGTAAGTGAGAATGTAGCGCAACTGAAGGAGAAGACGCAAACAAAGGTTTGTACCATTACCTGATTTATTATTCTCTCTTTGTTGCTAAAGTGAGATTCTTGCTTTTTTCTAATTGAACATGCTTCAATTATGCAGAATGCCGCTATGGTGGGAGACACCGTGCTGTCAATGAAGAAGAAACCAAAGAAACCATTAACCTTAACGACTAGATTGACAACTAAGAATGAATCATCAAAGTTCAAATCTCAAGTCAAACTGGTGACAGCTCTGCAACCTATAGTGACTGATAAATCTGCTCCAACTAGTAGAAACAACGGAAAAGTCATGACTGACAAAAAGAAGTCAAATCCAAAATCTCGTCAGATGTCAATCAAGTTTTTTTCTCACAGAGAGGAAACAAAGAAACCAATGTCTCCTATTCTTGAGAAGATAGTGAATTCAAGATTTGTAAGATCCATCACCAAAACATCTAGAGACAGCAAAATTCAACAGACTTCAACTCTGGTGCATTAATTGATCTTTGTACTTAATTTCTCCTGCATAGGTTGCTTTTCTGTTATCAACTTAACTCTTTTCTGCCAAATGCAGGCATCGGTGAGTGGGATATCAAAGTGTCCTTCTGAAGCCCCTCAACGGGCAAATAAAAGGTAAATGTATTGTACTGTTTTAGAACTGAAAGAGCATATTCATGAAGACAAGACAGAGCCTTCAAATGTTTTTCCAGAAGCTGACTTTCTTTATTGATGAAGCTCTCAATGTGAATCAGTTATCTAAACATTTTACTGAATGGAACAAGCTCTTTGCTTGCAGGGATAGAACGATGCTTGACCACCAATCATTGTGTAGAAGCAGGAAAGAAGAGGGTGAATCGTTATTCCAATCAGGGTGAGATCTTATGGCATCTCATATTTTGTTTGGGAATATGTGGTTGTTAATTTTAGTTTGATAAGGACTTTCTACTATCTATGGAGGAAAGAATGTTAAGTGAGATTTGTGTTGTTTATATGCATGGTCTACAAGCTGTGACTTTAATAAAGGTTCCAGTTTTCAATATACACCTTTCTGCAATATGCAATGTATTAGTTCTTAAGTGAAGCAAGTAGAGGCAAATAAAAGGTCATGGTTTGTCTTACAAGTTAGTTAGGACATTTTGACTCAAGCTTTTTACCTTTTGGAGCAGAAATCTCAAATCAATAAACAAGCATGGAAATGTAGCATGTTCTTCCCCTACTGTATTTTCTCCGTTCAGCTTAAGGAGTGAAGAAAGAGCAGCAAAGCGAAGAGAGGTACATGAAGAGCAAATCAACATCTATGTTTCTGTTCCTTTTTTCATCTGTTGAATCTGATTATTCACTTGTAATCTGTTGCACTTCAGTTCTTTCAGAAGCTAGAACAAAAACTGAACACAAAGGAGGCAGAAGAAGAGCAGCAACAAGCAAAACCAAAGGTTATTCCCATCACTTCATTTCTAGAGGCTATATATGTACTCAGATCGATAATATATGTACTCAGATCGATAAGACTACACATTTGTTAACTAATGGGCGGAATTGTTCTCATGTGCTTGAGCATAGAAGAAATTGAATTTCTTTTTTAAGGGAGTTGATTTCTCATTTTACAGGCAAACACCACCAGTAGTTCTAAAGTGCTTATATCAAGAGCTAAACCAAATCCAAGAATTCATCATGGAAGAGAATCATCTAGTAATCAAATGAAGAAGGTAATTTAGCAACAACATTGTTGGCGGAACTGGTATCATGTTCATGAACAGGGAAGAAGATTAAATTTCACTTGGCTGTATACTAAGGAAGGAGAGTTGTCTCGTCTTGCAGGGAAAAGCCACCAGTAGTTCTAAAGTGCTTATATCAGGAGCTAAACCAGATCCAAGCATTCGTCAGGAAAGAGAATCATATAGTAATCGAATGAAGATGGTACTATTCTCTTTTCCCTTGATGAGCTAGTTGTTACCATTAACAATAATCATGTTATGAGCAGGAAAGAAGAATGAATTTTATTTGGCACTCATTGGCAGTATACTTATGTAGGAGAATTGTCTCGTTTTGTAGGAGAAAACCACTAGTAGTTCCAAAGTGCTTACAGCAAGAGCTAAACCAAATACAAGCATTCATCAGGAAAGAGAATTATCAAGTAATCAGATGAAGAAGGTACTCTTCTCTTTTCCATTGACAAGCTAGCTGTTGCCCTTAGTTGCGAGGTTGTTGAATCAATGAGGCTGAATCGCTCTAATGTGCCAAAACAGGGAAGAAGATTTAATTTATTTTGTTTGTGTTAGAATGTCTAATTGAAATGTACATGTCTAGAGCCATACATGTCTAGAGCCATACATGTCTAGGTTGATTGTACTGGAATATGGAAAATCATACCAAATTTATACATAGCCTAAGATTCGTATGTAAGGAGCAGCACCTCTTGTACATTATTAATCAAGTCAATGAGAATTCTATTTCCACTGGTATCAGAGCTTCTAAGATCTTGGTAGAGACTTAAATTGCTGTCCACAGGCAGTACCGGCCTACATTATACTGCATGCTGAGCCAATGCAATCTTCTTTTGTTCTTCCTTTTGGTGCCCGAAGATGCTCCTCTATCCGGCAACCGGTGGTCCAATCTCTGGATGACCGTTAAGGCACCGCTCCTCTAGGATCATTTAACCACCCTTCTCTTTATGGCGATGATGTTATTTTACTTTTTATGTGACCAACCAGTTCCTCTAAATCTTGAATTCTTGTCATTGTTCTACTATTTCAAGTTGAGCGATAATATTTCTGCATATTTGCAACATGGGTATCTCTTTCTGTGAGTAATACAAGAAGCACTTTTGTTTGTCGGGTAGTTTTCCAACGCCTTCCGAATGAAAAGAATTCCAAGTCTGTTCTTTTCTTTTTAGTGATTGCAAGATTTCAGTGTCAATTGTGTGTTTTCAAAATAAGCAAACTCAAGTGATTGCAAGATTTCAGTGTCAATTGTGTGTTTTCAAAATAAGCAAACTCAACTTGATTTTTTCTCTTTGAGTTTGAAGAGAACATGTTAGAATTCAGTGTCAATTACTTTGTGTGTTTTCAAAATAAGCAAACTCAACTTGATTTTTTCTCTTTGAGTTTGAAGAGAACATGTTAGAATGTCAAGTGAATATATTTCTATATACATACACGTCTAGATTCATTGTTCTTGAATAGAGAAAATCGTACAGAATTCTTACATAGCCTCAGATCAAATCAATGAGAAGTTCTTCTATTTTCACAACAATACGCTGGGTATGTTGTTGTTGTTGTTGTAATAATATGCTAAGGAGAGGTGTCTCATTTTGCAGGAAAAAGCCACTACTAGTTCTAAAGTACTTACAACAGCTAAACCAAATGTGATTCATCAATCAAGAGCTGAATCAAATACAAGCATTCATCGTGAAGGAGAATCATCAAATATTGCGCTTAATCATCAATCAAGAGATGAATTAAATGCAAGCATTCATCGTGAAAGAGAATCATCAAATATTGGGCTGAATCATCAATCAAGAGATGAATTAAATGCAAGCATTCATCGTGAAAGAGAATCATTAAGTAATCAAATGAAGAAGGTACTTTCTGTTTCCATTGATAAAAGTAGATATTACCATATGTAATTGATAGAGATTTGCTTCCTATTAGACGTGTCACTTGCTGAAGTTCAATGTGAAGGACACTAGATAAAGTTCTTGTATGCTGCTAAATAAATGGTTCTCACCTTTATCTATTTTTGTGGCTTGCAGATGCCGCGACAACCTTGCTCACCTAAATACAGTGGGAAGCCAGTGCCAGAAGTCCTAGACATCAAACCTCGACAGCCTTGGAGGCTTTCAGGGAAGCCTGAGGGAACAAAAGATGTTAAAAGGGAAAACAACCTTCCAAGGCTTTCAGGGAAGACTGAGGAATCAAAAGATGCTAAGAGGGAAAACAACCTTCCAAATCATTTCCAAGTGAAAGGTAGATCAGACAATCCCAAGTCATTTATCTGTGAGAGTATGTTGGAAAATGCTTCTCCAAATATCCAAGTTTAAGACAGACTGCTGCTGAGATCCATAAAGAGAGCATTTTCCCAACATTTAACGAAATGCTGCTGCTTTTCAGTTTTGAAGTTTCAGGGGCCACAAATGTGTGCATACAATACAGGCTGTTAAGACATTGCTTCAAATGTATAATACAATAGGGCGTCTAGTTTGTGTTTTCTACTCGAGTGGTGAAATTCTGCATGTTTCCGTATATCAATATTTCTTATTGACACAACAACGGAATGTATTATATGAACTTTTGGGTCTTGTCTGAATTTGTAAACTTCAACGATATTCCTATATATGCAACTAGTACAGAATAATATTTCTCCCAAGAGTTTGTGACAGAACCAAACTCCAGCAGTTTCCTTTGAAATCTTGTAAAAGCATCATGGTAAGTCATATATGCAAGCATTGATTTTCTGGAGAGTTAGTGAAACAGTTTCCCTTTCAGATCTGTAGTAACAATTTGCAAAAGTCCCTTTTTGGTAATATAACAATTTTCATAGGGATTACTAGTATTGAAGCTTGATAGTTGCAACTCATGGCCACACAAGGGTTGAGCACATTTGCATGTTAGCCCTTACTAAATCTACTTGCAGATAATTAAGCATGCTTTGACTAGTAAGTTGTTCAAGAAGCTTACTTATTGTGCTAAAAATTTACCAATGCACTCAAATACATTTTTGTGAAGATGATGATCTTTCACCAAAGTCAAGCACATTTGCATGGCCACACAAGGGTTGAGCACATTTGCATGTTAGCCCTTACTATATCTACTTGCAGATAATTAAGCATGCTTTGACTAGTAAGTTGTTCAAGAAGCTTACTTATTGTGCTAAAAATTTACCAATGCACTCAAATACATTTTTGTGAAGATGATGATCTTTCACCAAAGTCAAGCTAAGCTACCCCCTACCCCCCCCCCCCTCCACCCCATGAGAAGCTATGCATCACATTACCAGTTGTTGATGAGCAATGCAATGCATATATTGTCTACCATCTAAAGCTTCCCATGGGATAAAGGTTAGACTATGAACAGACCTTGGTCCATCACATTACCTTCCAATGAATCAATTGGATACTCATAATCAAACCTCAATGTATCATACAAGTATGTTGGAACTCCAGAAATGGGTTGTGGATCATTGTAGTCAAATTGTTCAATGTTCGGAAGACCATTATTAGCTAGAAAACATTCCCCTTGAACAGAAGCACCAAAAATCTCCTCACCTACAGATGCAACAATTGAACCACTTCTCAAAGTTAGATTTCCCAGGCTTGATTGTGGACCATTGACTACATTGTGACTTGTCGCTCTCCATGTAGTACTTGGCATTTGCTCAAGAGTATGAAAATTTGTTTGTTGATGGCTCACAGGTTGAAACAAGTTAGCATTACTTTCTACTGGAGAAAACTTTCCTACTCCATTTTTGGTCTTGAAGAAAGAAGGTTTATTTCTTGTATCTGGATGTCTGCCCCTTTCTTCATGAGAAGGTATATGGTTGACAAAACAAGTCACTTGTGTGCGATCAACTGGGATTTGATGAGAAACCACAGGCAGTGGTTGGTGACTTAACCCATTAGCTGACTGGAAATGTGGTTTAAAGTCTTGCTGCTTGTATTGAGGTTGTGGAGCTTCTCCAGTAGAGCAATATGGAGTGGGTACCTTAGAACTTTTTCCATCAGTATTGACCAAATCCTTGAGGCCTATCTTTGAACCAGCAGTCTGAGAATCAAAGTTATCTTCAATCACAGACTTCGGCTCAGCCGCTGGCACTGAAACAACACCCTTTACCTTGCTCTCATATATGTTGGATTTCCCATTTTGAACAATAGCTTTGTCTCCAGAAACACAAACATACTTGTCATTTGTAACATCAGTGCACACATCCACTGGATTCTGAAGGCTGAGACTCGAACAAATTTCTTTAGAAGAAACATCCGGATGCTTCATCCCACCAAATGAGTCTTTAGCTTCATCTTCTTTCTGCAACCTAGTCAAGTAGAGGCGATACTTCTGCAAGAAAATGATATTGTTATGAGAACTTTTTCACCATTCAATTTATGAAACTTCAACTTTTCAAAAGCAGAGAAGACCATTCACATCAATATAGTAAAGGAGATACTTTTTCTTGAGGCTTCAAACTACTAGTCATTAAGACGACTATGAATGAAAAGTAAGGAAATCCTTTTCTTGACGTGGCATGCATGTATTATACCTAACCTTTTAACTTGATTTCAATCTCAATAAAGCCCAAACTTTTCTTTTTTAGCTCAAAATAATGTGAATATACTTTCCATCTTTTCTTTTATTTATCTCTAATCACCACAAAATATGGATCTAAAGGCAGGTACCTTTTCACTATCTGGATCTGATATTAGGTAGGAGGCAACTTGCAAGAAACAGCTTAACCAAATCTGTTAGCAAGTGAGTATATGTTGGCAACACATGCCAATATCCCTAATAAGATGCACAAGTTGTAAGAATATTTACCTGTAAGTGGCTAGCAACATTTTCTCTAGTCAACCATGGGACACCCATCAAATCAAGAATCTTCTTGGGACCAACTTCTGCCATGCATAAAAAAACATTATCACAATATCTCAAAAGAATAATTACTAGAAATATGCATAGGAACTTTGAAGATGAAGTGTAACATGAGAGTAAAAAGAAATTTTAATGAACTTACTGTCAAATCCAATATGGTTTACAGCTTTGACAAATTTCTGATGAAGATCTACAGTCCAAACTACTCTGGCTTTCTTCATGGAAGAAGAATCAACAAATCTTGAATCGGACATTTCTATTTCATCATGCTTATTCTCAAAATCTTTTCTTTTCTTTCCTGAAAGGATTTCAGCTCCATTAAGCATCCACACTTCATCATATTGGTCCAATTCATGATTTCCAACATCCCTTGCCTCCTGCATCTTTTTTCTGAGTACATGCTGCCATATGTTTCTAAGTTCTTTCATCCGTATAGGCTTTAAAAGATAATCGCATGCACCATGTTGAACACCCTTCATCACCCTGCTTGTTTCACCATCCACAGACATCACTGGAAAGGTATTTTGAAAAGTCAGTGCAATTGTAATGGACAAAAGTGAAGTAGCCAATTAGTATTAGTCCAGAAAAAAACTTAGTAACCCTTAAATCAAAGAGAACTGACTAATGACAGGAAGATCCATCTCAAGTCCAACATGCTCCAAAAGCTTAAATCCATCCATGTCAGGCATGTTAACATCACTGATCACAATGTCAAATCCATCCTTTCTCTCTCGGAGCACATGCAAAGCCTCTCGTGCTAGACCACATGTCGTCACTGAAAGAAACCAGTAATAAGGTTTTCAGAAACCCAAGCAACTATAAAAATTAGAGATAAATGGATCCACTTTACGCTAACAAGTAGTCATTGATATCTTTGTTGTGCATCACACGTCGACAATTCAAGCATACAATCTAGAAATTTTAGTGAGGCATGGGTAATTATGAGTAATTAACTCATAAGCAACAATATGCTCTCTGCCTCAGCACCAAAATAATACAATTGAAGAGATAAGGCACCTGTTGGGATCTTACAGAGAATCCACATTGGCTCAAAGCAGTAAAAGTTCAGTACAAGCTATCAGTTTAAGACTGCATTTATCTCTGCAGCATCCAAACCAGAAACACGATGCACCGCTAATTATAAATGACCTAACTCCTGAGTTAGAAAATAAAATTGCATAATACAAGCATGAGAATTTGTAAAACTGCTTACTCAAAGATAATCAGAAATCACCAATTGATACTAGTGGCAAAAATAAGGTGATCTTCACAAAGGAGTGTATCGCACTAACTTCACCAAATGCAACTCCAACTTAATAATCAAACCACAAAGAGCTTACAAGTTTTTCACTCAAGCATGACCTCCCATGTAAACAAACTGCAGATCTCAAAGGGATAGATTTACATCCACAAAGAGGTGAAACAATTCAATGGAGCTATAAAACAAAATCTAATATTTAATAATCTGCCCAAAAATAACATCAAAGATGATTTACTTTTATTATATTTGTAGACAAAATAGGATGTCAATAATTGAGGGGTCAGTCTAAGAATCCTAAGAATTAATTTTCTTCTTCCCCCTTCTCTTTGATGCCTCCATGAGTTTGCCCCAAGAGGGAAAAAGAAGGATCATTTGAAGTAGAAACTTTGCAGAAACAACAATCTACAAAAGGCTCGTTTTACTTTTTTGATCCACTCTTCCATTCTAACAATCAACATAACAGTTCTGTAGTAACTTTCCCTAAACAGTAAGGACCTTTTCACTTGCACATAGAAGGCATCAAAATTCTGGAAATGAAAAAAGATCTATTACTAACTACAAATATAGCCTTAAATTCAAGCTAAGGAGATGAACTGTAGAAACTACAGTTCAATCTTGGTCATCCAACAAAGTAAAAAAAACTGAGTAAAAAGGGTGTCTTTTTCAAGTGGTAAAAACAGAATTCAAGCTGGAAAAATCCAAGGTTATGCAACAAAGTTGAAAAAAAATGGTGTCTTTTTGCAGTGGTGAAAACAGAATTCAAGCTTGAAAATCCAAGAAACAACACAAGTGTAAAAAGGGTGTCTGTTTCAAGTGGTAAAAACATAATCCAAGATTATGAAAGGAAACAAACAAAATAAGTATAAAAAAGGTGTCTTTTTACAAAATTGAAGCTTGAAAATCCAAGATGATTCAACAAAATCAATAAAAGGGTGTGTCTTAAAAACCTTGATAAGAACACTTCTTAAGCATTTTTTCAAGAATCTTCAACCAAGTAGGATCATCATCAACAACAAGAACCCTTAAACCAGCTGGAAAAGTATCAGTTCTTGGAGAAGAAAACCCAGCACTGGTTTTACTATTCTCCATCATAAAAACAGCCAGATTCTTGGGGAAGACAGGAGTAGATCTTATTAATAATAAGTATATATATATATAAATAAATAGGAATAAACAGAAGTTATAAACTTATCAACTCTGTTTTTTTGTTTTGGGGTTTTTATGTGTGATTTGTATGAGAGAGAGTGAGAGGGACACACTGAAAGAAATAAAAAAGGTTTTAAAAAGGAGGATAGATGAAACTATCACTACTTGGCATTTGCCGCCGGCTGCTTGTTCTCTCGTTAGAACGGTTCTGTAGGACTTCGCCCCATTTGTTTCCTTCAAATATCAATTTATATGAATTAATATTTTTTGAATACTCCCAATTTCATATTAGTTTTTCATTTTCTCCTTTATATGCTTTTGAAGAAATTATAATAAGAAAAGTATTTTTTATTAATTTTTCTAATATACTTTGTTTATATACATGAATAGAAGCAAAGAAAGTTGTTTATGCTAGATTGGTGGAGAGCAAAGACTAGGAGAAGAGACGAATGGACACGGCAAGGTATAAGGTGATGAAAAAGAATGCGATAAAAATGACAACTTTTGAATGCTTGTATGTTGAACTAGATGACAAAGACATGAATAAGAAGTCGTACAAGTTCATCACGGCGAGACAGAAGAAGACTTGAGAAGTGGATCAAAGATGAGGACAGTAAAATGCTAGTGGAAGAGGCACACATTAGATGAAGATGACAAGTATACTCTCATAAACTCTTGAAAGAGAAGGGGGGGGGGGGGGGGGGGGGGGGGATATCATGCTTGGTGATTTAGAGAACTTGGAGAGTTAGCGGGATTTTAGTTATTTGTGTTTTAAGTTTGAAAAGGCTAAAGGTGTTATGCGTAAGATGAGTCGGGGTATAGTGAACGAACCAAATAAAATTTTGATAGAGCTTTGAAAGAGCACAAACAAGGGGGATTTGGAGTGGCTAACTAGATTGACTAATTTCATTTTTGAGACGGCTAAAAGTTTGGTGAATGAAGGTATAGTAGAATGTTTTTGTTATACAAGAACAATGATAATATCCAGAACTACAACAATCACAAGGGTATTAAGTTGTTGAGTCTCATCTTGAAAGTTTAGGAAAGTGTGGTGTAGATAAGAGTGAGGAAGAATGTATCCATTTTCGAGAATCAGTTTAGATTCATGTCAGGGCGTTCAACTAGTGAAGTCATTCGTAAGGAGAAAGATGCAGAAATATATATAGAAAAATAAAAAGAAATTTGCATATAGTGTTCACTTACCTTGAAAAGGGCCTACAACAAAGTCTCGACAAGTCCTTTGGCGATGTTTGTAGTCTAAAGGCGTACTGGTGAGTTGCAATAGGGAGATAAAGGACATATATAATAAAGCCAAGACTCAAATAAGACTAGTGGAAGGAGGCCCTAAGCATTTTTCAGTCTAGATGGGATCGCACCAGAGGTTAGAATTGAGCTTGTTTCCATTTGTCGTGGTGATGGATAAATTAACGAGACATATTCAAGGTGAGGTTCCTTGATTTATGTTATTTGCATATGACATTATTTTGATCGAGCAGACTCGCAGAAGAGTTAATGATAGATTGGAGGTGTGGAGACAAACTCTAGAGTCTAAAGGGTTTAGGTTGAGCAAGACCAAGACAGAGTATTTGTAGTGTAAATTCAGTGATGAAACACATGAGGCAAGCGTGAAAGTAATACTTGAAACACAAGTTATCCCTAAGAGAGAAAGATTTAAGTAATTGGGATCTCTGATCCAAAGAACTGAGAGATCAACAATAATGTCATATATCGTGTGGGTGCGACATAGATGAAGTGGATGCTTGCATCTGATGTCTTGAGTGACAAGAAGGTACCACCAAAACTTAAAGGTAAGTTTTATAGCATGGTGGTTAGACCGACTTTGTTGTATGGAGCAGAGTGTTGGTCAGTCAAGAACTCATCCCAAGTTCAGAAGATGCATGTGGAGGGAATGAGAATGTTGATATGGATGTGCGGGCATACTAGCAACGATAAGATTAGAAATAAGAATATCTGGAACAAACCACCAAGATGAGGGAAGGGAGGCAGAAATGATATAGACATGTGAAAAAGGAAATGTGTGGAAGCCCAGTAAGGAGGTGTAAGAGGTTGGATATAGTGGCGTTGAGGAGAGGCAGAGGTTGATTGAAGAAGTACTCGGGTGAGGTTATTAGGCAGCATATGGTGCATTTTCAGCTCTCCAAGGACGTGACCTTAGCTAGGATGGTATGGAGGTTGTGAATAAGGGTAGAAGTTAGTATGTAGTTGAGAGTTGTCTTATTTATAGCCTTTTCATGTCTTTGGTTGGATAAGACTTTAAAGCTTTGTGTCGGTCATAGTATTAGCATATTCATGTAGTCTTTAGTTTATGGTATCTTATATCATTTGTGGTTTACTGTGTTTAGGTAATTGCACATTATTTTATAGTTACAGTTCCTTGCATATATGTCTCGTATTACTTTTCTATCAGCTATCATTTTTCTTTAATTATTACTTTAATTTGCTTGAGTCGAAGGTCTTTCGAAAACAGTCTCTCTACTTCGGAGAGGTTGTGATGAGGTCTAGTGTATATCCTTCTCAGACCCCACTTTGCGGGATTTCACTGAATTTATTATTGTTGTTGTCTATTTATATACATTATCTATTAGTATCAAGATTAACAATGAAGATATAGCTGAAAATAAAATGAATAAGCAAATATTCAGGATAAGACGCAAATATCTTACTTTTTTTTAAGAAGATTCAAGCTCACCGTGATATATAATTGGTTTAGCAATATAATTCTTGATTTGTCCCTCTAAGATACAACAACACACAACGTCGTGCAACTCAAATAATTCAAAAGAGTCCAAAACTCCACCAAAGAAACACCTTCCTTCTTTATAAAATGAGATAAGTATTCCCTAAACCGCGTGAATTATTATCATATATATATATATAATAAATTCGGAAAACTTACATAAATATGCTATATTTATCATTTATATCAATAACATTTTTTCACTTGGACACTTATAATACATTTATAATACAATTTTAATACATATTACAAAGAACAATTTATAAAACACATATATTACACATTTTATTGATGGATAATACATTTATCACACATTTTAATACACTTATGTAATACATTGTGTCAATTTCTTACCAAACAAGTATAATATATTCTAAAACACTTATAATACATCTATATTGCATGCATAATTGTCTTTTAATAAATAGTGTAGATTTATCATAATATTGCTATGTATTGATATAAATAATAATAAATAAAAAATATTATTAAAACCAATAATTATTTATTAAAAAGTACCCACCCAAATAATTTTTCCTACTAACTCCTTAATGTTTTATCAATTATGTATAAAAATACAAAAAAACAGACAAATAAGGGCCCACATTTGAAATTAAACTAAGTGAAGACTGATGGAAGGAATCAGATGAATAAAATGTTTTATTAGAATTTATAAACCCTATCAATTATCATGATCAAGTGAATTTTCTGACGTAGTAGTTTTCAATCACATCATGATATTGTGCATGGCTAAATTAAATTGAATCGAATTTTATTTTGGAGTGAATTAGATTAATTAAGTAAATTTTGATTAGAATAGCCAACAATGTTAGATTAGTATTTATTTATTTTTAGTCTGCTTGATCAAATTTTTAAAATCAATTTATTTTAAAAAATTCTTCCAAAAACTTAATAAAACACCTCATTTAGAATAAAATGAAAACACTTTTGCCTCTTTAAAACTTGATCAAATAAGCTATTAATTAGTTATTTTCTTAAATGTGTGATTTTGTTCCCTAGTTTAAGGATTTATACATTTTCTATCATACTTCTCTAAAATGTGAACTTTTTACAAGAGTTACAAAAATGGAACTTTATTTTACCGATGATTTTTTTTTATGTGTCTTGCACATGACCATTTGATTACCCATATTTAAGATTCTAAATCTACTTTTATAAATTTATTTGAGTGGGTACGTATATAAAAAAATGTCACGACCCAGCCCGCCATGATTGACACTCACACTAACCCTCAGGTGGGAGAACCATTACTACAACTCAACTAAGCAACTTAACGAAAAACTAAACATTTAAAGATACGGAAGCAGGTTTAAATGATGGACAGAAACAGAGTTCCCATAAACTCCAAAGGTTTTAAACAAACAATTAAACAAACTATTGCGGAAGTCAACCCCTAGAACCTGAAAGTCATTGTACCAAACCCTACCAATCAACAAGTCTAAGGAAAGGGGATGCAACCCCGGAACTAAACATACGAATAAATCTAACTATAGAGTCTTGAGTCCGAAAAGAATGTACTAAATAATAGAGGACCCATGACAACCTGGAAGAACTGGTTCACCCTTGAATCCAGTCTCGATCAGTGATCTCCTAACTGAGGTATGTCAGTAGCCGCCTGAAGATGCCATGTACTCAACAAAGAACGAGCAAGTGCAGTATCAGTACGCAACCACAGTGTACTGGTAGGATCACGTGACTACTCCAGTAAGCGAAATACAAGTAGGAAATTACAACACAGTAAACACCCATATACATAATACATAGTTCATTTAGCTTTTCAGGAGCAACATACAATTTCCCAATATCAATGACAGGTAGACATGAACATAATAATCACAAGTGGTTCTCTCATGGAACCCATACCCAAACTATTAGTGTGTCGGAACGTGACACCCGATTCAATGTATGTGTCGGAACGTGACACCCGGTCAAATATATGTGTCGGAATGTGACACCCGATCCAATATATGTATCGAAACGTGACACTCGATCCATGTATGTGTCAGAACGTGACACCCGATCCAATCAGCACAACCACAATCACAACCACACTATAATGAATAATACATATAGTTACATGGTCAAGTAACATTTCATGGTATGTAGTTGTTCGCACATAATCATTTCATTAGATTCGATTCACATACACGCATGCATACAATGAAGTAATTATCGCGCATATATCACACAAACAGGAAATCAAACCATCACCTACCTCGAAACCAAGCTTGAATCCTCCTGAGACACTTGAGCCCTCCCTTTCCAGATTCTTTCCAATTGTTCTTGGTCTAAACAAAAGTAATTAACGCAAGGATCAATAAACAAGGCCTAATTTACTCGGATTATAATCAAACTATCAATCAAGGCCAAACCCAAGATCCTAATATTCAACTAAGGCTTTTCCCACTACCAACTTCAGGCCAAAAACCCTCTCCAAACAATAATTACCCAAGATTCTAAGTCCTAGGAATCGAAATACGGATTAAGGAAGTAATTTCCTTACCTCTAGCACTAGAAGTCATGGAAAACTGTCAAGAATTGCCCTGGGTCGTCTCCTAGCTCTCAAGAACAAAGTTTTGCAGATAATAACGATTTTGGGGTTTTTTCTGACTTAAGTTCGAGACTGACCCGCCACGGCAGATCCCATCCTGCCACAGTGGCCCCGTCCTGGCGGGATTAATCCTGCCCTAGCGGCTTGCACGGAGACAAAAGCTCGGTGTTTGAGTTCCAAGCTGTCATTTCACAACACACCTTCAACCCGGGACGTTCTAAAACTACCATTTCATGCCAAGGTCAATTTTGGAAGTTCTACTCTCCCGAATTCGATTTCATAAAGTCGTACGGGATCCTTAACGTCTTGGCTATCCACTCATATGATCAAATTCATAATTAAACCTCCTTATTTATTACCAAATTTCCCTAGACCTCACTTGACTCAGATTTCATCTAAATGTGGTCTAGGCTAGAAATTTCCAAGTTACTACTCAAAAGTTTTCTGGCCTAAATTCTTTCCCCATTGCCTTTTCCATAATGACGAAAGCATGTCATTACGATAGATACCAATTTACCCATCACTCATCCCCCGGTGATAAACTAGGAAAAACTGACTAAGGTAAGAGTAGAGTAGTACCTGAATCATTGAATAACTGGGGATACTTGTCTCACATGTCCTTTTCGATTACCCAAGTAGCTTCTTCAACTGGACGATGCTTCCATTGAACTTTCACAGACTTTATCTCCTTGGTCCTCAGCTTCCGTACATCGCAATCAAGAATTGCAATCGATTCCTCCTCATACTGAAGGTCTTTGTCTAACAGAACTGAGTCTCACTTTATGATGTAATCTCTGTCACTATGATACTTCTTCAACATGGACACATGAAACACTGGATGGAACCAAATAGGCTAGGCGGTAAAGCCAACATATAAGCCACTGACCCTACATAGTCAAGAATCTCAAATGGTCCGATGTAGCGAGGACTAAGCTTGCCCTTCTTGCCGAATCTTATCACCCCTTTCATGGGTGACACTTTTAGAAGAACTTGTTCACCAACCTAAAATGCCATGTCCCTTACCTTGCGGTCTGCATACTTTTTCTGTTGACTCTGGGCTACTAGAAGCTTAGCTTGGATACTTCTCACTTTATCATGAGCATATTTCACCAATTCAACCCCCAAGGTTTCACATCTCCAGCCTCAAACCATCCTATGGGTGATCTGCATCCCCTCCCATAAAGTGCCTCGAAGGGTATCATGTCAATGTTGGAGTGGTAACTGTTATTATAGGAGAACTCACACAAAGGTAAGAACTTATCACAATGCCCTCCAAAGTCAATAACACATGCCCTCAATATGTCCTCTAACACTTGAATCATTCTCTCTGACTGCCCGTCCGTATATGGATGGAAAGTTGTGCTAAAAATGAGTTGAGTGCCCAACTCCTCATGCAATTTTCCCCAAAACTTGGATGCAAATTGCGTACCACGGTCTGAGATGATAGAAAGAAGCACCCCATGCAGCACCACTATCTCTTTCACATAAACCTTAGCCAACTATTGAGCATTATAGTCTATTCTAACTGGAATAAAGTGGGTTGACTTAGTAAATCTGTCAACCACTACCCAAATGGAATCCAAGATCTTAGGGAGACCAACCACAAAATTCATAGCTATCCTCTCTCACTTTCATTCAGGGATTGACATTCACTGAGGCAAACTTGCAGGCCTTTGGTGCTCATACTTTACCTGCTGACAGTTTTGACACTTAGCCACAAACTCAGCTATGTTTTTTTTCATGCCAGACCACCAATAAAGTCGCTTCAAGTCTCGGTACATCTTGGTCACACCCGGATGATAACATCATAATCTTTGAGTAACTCCATCCACCTTCGTTGTCTTAGATACAGGTCCTTCTTAGTGAATAAATGTTGTAGACTATGATGGTCAGTAAATACCTCGCACTTGACACCATAAAGGTAATGCCGCCATATCTTAAGGGCAAACACTACCACTGCCAACTCCAAATCATGCGTCAGATAGTTTCTCTCATGCACCTTCAGCTGTCGCGATGCATAAGCTATGACATTCTTATCCTGCATCAAAATAGCACCCAAACCCGAATGTGAAGCATCACAATAAACAATGAAATCTTTACCTTCCACCGACAGTGCTAGAATAGGTGTTATAGTCAGAAGAGTCTTGAGCTTTTGGAAACTCTCTTCACATTTGTCAGTTCAATCGAAAGGCACTTTCTTTTGGGTCAGCCTTGTTAAATGTGTGGCGATAGAAGCAAAAAAGTTTCAAAAACCTTCGATAGTAGCTGGCGAGTCCCACGAAACTCTTAACTTCCGTCACAGAGCTAGGTTGGACCCAATTCTTGACTGCTTAGATCTTTTGGGATCTACCATTACCCCTTCCCTTGAAACCACATGCCCCAAAAAGGCAACTTAATACAACCAGAACTCACACTTGGAGAATTTTGCATATAATTTATTTTTTCCAAGGACACCAAAACAATACGAATATGGTTGGCATGCTCTTTCGTGCTCGTAGAATAAACAAAAATGTAATCAATAAAGACTATAACAAAAGAATCTAGGAATGGTTTGAACACACCATTCATTAAACTCATGTAGGTTGCATGCGTTGGTCAACCCAAGCGACATCACTAAAAACTCATAGTGCCCATAGCGGGTTCTGAATGTCATTTTTGGTACATCTTCCGGCCTAATTTTCAATTGATGGTAACCAGACCTTAGGTCAATCTTAGAGAAAATTAATGTACCCTACAACTGGTCAAACAGATCATCTATTCGAGCCAACGAATACTTATTCCGAATGGTGACCCTATTCAACTGTCGATAGTTTATGCACATCTTCATACTACCATTCTTCTTCTTAACAGACAAGACAGGAGCACCCCACGGGGAAGCACTAGGACGAATAAAACCTTTACCCAGATGTTCCTGGATTTGAGCCTTAAGCTCTCTCAAGTCTACCGGAGCCATGAGATAAGGAGGGATGGAAATAGGGCGAGTGCCCTATTCCAAGTAAATGTAGAAATTTATATCTCTATCCGGAGGCATACCAGACAAATCGATAGGAAACACTTCCTTAAATTCAAACACTACAGGAATAGACTCAATAGAGGGAGACTCATTATCTACATCCCGAATATGAGACAATTATGGCAAACACCCCTGCCTTACCAGTTTCCTAGCCCAAAAGAAAGATATGACCTTAGCTGGATTAGCTAATACACCCCTTCCCACTCTACATTTTCCCTACCCGGGATCTTTAGAGTCACAAACTTAGTATTACAACTAAGCACAGCATAATAAGGGGACAATCAAGTCATGCCTAAGATTATATCAAAGTAAGTCATATCCAGAATAACCAAATCAGCCCAAGTTTGATAGCCCATAAACAGAACAGAATAAGCACGATATATATGGGTGATTATGACCGACTCTCCAACTGGGGTAGAAATATGGATGGGAGCATCAAGTACATCACAATTCGCATCAAATCCTAAGGCAAACTGAACTGACACATATGAATAAGTAGAACCCGGATCAAACAAAACAGTGTCATTCGGTCGCAGACAAGAATAGTACTTATGATCACCGCATTAGATATCTCCGCCTCGGTCTTGCCCAAAAAGGCATAACATTGAGCCATGTCATCTTGATGGACAACCTTATTGCATGGCTACACTGCTCCTCTACTTGCATTACCATTTCCCTGGCCTCCATGACATCGTTGATTCCCTCCTCGCCCAGCTTGTGGACGTTCTCTGCCATTATTATCGTTGCCCGCGGGTACCACTACTCTAGTCTGTTGTTATGTGGGGTCAAACATGCGCAGATGGGGACAATATCTCATCATATGTCCAAGTTCTACACAATTGTAACAACTGCGGTCAAAAGATGGCCTGCTGCCCGTCGAAGGTGCGACTCCCTGGCTATCCTGAATAAAATTTTGATGTGGAGTTCCCGAGTAACCACCTATAGAAACGGGCATGGCTGACTGAATTGGTCGGGCTGGAAGTGTCGGCCTACCTGAACCTCTGGAGTAAGAACCATGAAAGTTACATGTGTTATTGGGCTTCTTAGCGAAAGCCTTGACCTGCCCATCACGTCGAACTCTCTCCACTTTCTTCACAAAGTCTGTCACCTCATTAAAACTTTTTCCTATAGAGGTCATATGAACAGACAATACATGTAATTTGGGGTTCAATCCCTTGACGAATAGACGAATCCTCTCATCTTCAGTAGTTACCAACTGTGTAGCATATCTGAACAAGGCATGAAATTTAGCCTCATAAGCAGCTACATTCATACCACCCTGTTCCAAATCCATGAACTCATCCTTCTTGCGATCGCTCAAAGTCCGAGGCACATATATTTCCAGAAACAAAGCATGGAACTGCGTCCAAGGGGTAAGACCGGTGATCTGCATTCCACATAGGCTCTCCACCACTGCTTAGTTTCACCTTGAAGCTGGAAGGTCACGAACTCTACTCCATGCTGATGTATAATACCTAACTTATGAAGCCTCTCATAGCAATCCAAAATGAACTCATAGGCGTCCTCACTCTCTGCACCATGGAACACAGGCGGCTTCAACTTCAAAAACTTAGTCAACATCTTGTGCTCAGTACCAGTCATCACAGGTCCCAATAAGGGATGGGAAAAGGCATTCGTGCCTAATTCTCCACCCACCTTGGGAACAGTAACAGTAATGAGGGGATTGGTTGGGGGTTGAGCTGTTTGCAATGTGGGAAGGACTCCAGGGCCAACCAATCCCTTCAGAAAAAGTCATGATATGTTGAGCTAACACTGGGTCTAAGGGAGGAATATCTGTAGTCTCAGCCTGTACCTCCTCATCTAGTCCACGATCCTCCTCGTTTTTTATTTCCACATTCTCTTGTAACTTTTCTTGGGGCACATGAAGGGCCTCTTCCCTAGGATCATTTTCAACTGAGGCACCACTCCTGGCGGGTGCTACCCTTCCTCGACCTCTACCCCTTCCTCTTCTTTTACCCCTGCCTCAATCGCGGCCTCTTGTTGCGGGCTCCTCACCTGGCTCATTGATAAGGGATACGGGGTTGATGTCATTGTATAACATTAACCATCCTCGGATAGAAGAGTGAAAGAGATTAGATACCAATTTGGATCACTAGATACCAATTAGAATCAAGTCAAAGCATGAAAAGAGAAGAAGATAGAGAGATTTCCTAAAGTCATGTAGCCTCTTGAAGAAAAGTACAGACGCATCTGTACCATTTCGCAAGACTCTACTAGACTCATTTTGGTACAATGAGATCAACGAACCCAGGGCTCTGATACCAACTTTGTCACAACCCAGTCCGCCGTGATTGACACCCACACTAACCCTCCAGTGGGAGAACCATTGCTACAACCAAACTAAGCAACTTAACGAAAAACTAAACATTTAAAGATACAGAAGCATGTTTAAATAATGGATAAAAATGGAGTTCCCATAAACTCCAAAGGTTTTAAATAAACAATTAAACAAACTATTGCGGAAGTCAACCCCTAGAACCTGAAAGTCATTGTACCAAAACTCTACCAATCAATAAGTCTAAGGAAAGGGAGTGCATCCCTGGAACTAAACATATGAATAAATCTAACTATAGAGTCTAAGTTCGAAAAGAATGGACTAAACAATAAAGGACCCATGACAGCCTGGAAGAACTGGCTCACCCTTGAATTCGGTCTCGATCAGTGCTCTCATAACTGAGGTATGTCAGTAGCCGCCTGAAGATGCCATGTACTCAACAAAGAACGAGCAAGTGCAATATCAGTATATAACCATGGTGTACTGGTAGGATAACGCGACTACTCCAGTAAGCGAAATACAAGCAGGAAATTACAACATGGTAAACACACACATATAGAATACATAGTTCATTTAGCTTTTTAGGAGCAATATACAATTTCCCAATATCAGGTAGACATAAACATAATAATCACAAGTGGTTCTCTTATGGAAATCATACCCAAACTGTTAGTGTGTCGAAACGTGACACCCGATCCAATGTATGTGTCAGAACGTAACACCCGATCCAATATTTGTGTCGAAACGTGATACCCTATCCAATATATGTGTCAAAACGTGACACCCAATCCAATGTATGTGTCGAAATGTGACTCCCGATCAAATCAGCACAACCACAATCACAATCACACTATAATGAATACATATAGTCACATGGTCAAGTAACATATCATGGCATGTAGTTGTTTGCACATAATCATTTCATTAGATTCGATTAACATTTCATGATTCACATACACACATGTATACAATTAAGCAATTATCCAGCATATATCACACAAACAAGAAATCGAACCATCACCTACCTCGAAACCAAGCTTGAATCTTCCTAGACACTTAAGTCTTTCCTTTCCGGATTATTTTCGCTTGTTCCTGGTCTAAACACAAGTAATTAACATAATGATCAATAAACAAGGCCTAATTTACCCGAATTATAGTCAAACTATCAATCCAAGGCCAAAGTCAAGATCCTAATATTCAACTAGGGCTTTTCCCACGATCAACTTCAGGACAAAACCCTCTCCCAATGATAATTACCCAAGATTCTAAGTCCTAGGAATTGAAATACGAATTAAGGGACTAATTTCCTTACCTTTAGCACTAGAAGTCGTGAAAAACTGTCAAGAATCACCCTGGGTCATCTCCTAGCTCTCAAGAACGAAGTTTTGCAGAAAATTATGATTTTGGGGTTTTTCTCCACTTAAGTTCGCGATTGGCCCGCCGCGGCAGACCCATCCCGCCACAGCAGTCCCGCCCTGACGGCTTGCACGGAGACAAAAGATCGGTGTTTGAGTTCCAAGCTCCCATTTCACAACACACCTTCAACCCAGGACGTTCTAAAACTACCCTTTTTATGCCAAGGTCAGTTTCGAGAGTTCTACTCGCCCAAATTCGATTTCGTAAAGTCGTACAGGCTCCTTAACGTCTTGATTATCCACTCATGTGATCAAATACATAATTAAACCCCCCATTCATTACCATATTTACCTAGACTTCACATGACTCAGATTTCGTCCAAGTCTGGCCTAGGCTAGAAATTTCCAAGTCACTACTCAAAAGTTTTCTGGCCCAAATTATTTCCCCTTTGGATTTTCCATAACGACAGAAACAGATCGTTACAAACAATTAATTAATTTTAAAAGATTAAAAGAAATAGGGATTACGGTGAATAGTGTGTTGAAACAAAAGAAACCTATTATTTTATTATATTAAGAAAAATATATATGCATATTTGAGGCAAGACTTAAGAGAGATTTTGGGGATAATGGTTCTGTTTCTTTCTAAAAATAATTTATGAATGAAAATACATTTTGAATCCGTAAAAATGATTATGAAAAAAAAGACCATGTGAGTTTTTTTGGTAAAAAAGTTTAATTAATGAGTTTAATAAAGAAGGGTCCCCAAAATTTAATTAATGAGTTTAATAAAGAAGGGTCCCTTTCACACGCTTTCTGAAGATTGGAGTAAGATTTTTGATGAATAGGTATATAACTTATGACTTATGGTTTATAAATTAAAAATAATAAAATAAGATTTTTAATTAATAACTTTGATATTTTTGTTATTTTAGCTTAAATAGTGCTTATATTTTTTTTTTACTTAAACATTATAAAATTACTTCATTATCTATTTTGGTATAAAAGCAGAACTTGACTTGTTTGAAGTCAAAATAGCTTTTAAAGCATTTTTGTATTATTTGAATTAAATTTGTAAAATGCTTTTAAGTACTTATTTTTAAATTAAGAAAATCAAAATTATAAGTTAAAATTTCTAGCGATAATTCATATTTACACTGCATAGGATTCATTAAAAAAATATTTGTTCTAATGGATTTTCTTATTTAGAATTTGAAATCAATATACAATTGCGACTTTTGAGAAATCAATTCAATATTAAGGGTGTGTTTGGTATCAAGGAAAATGTTTTCCATGGAAAATGTTTTCTTGGAAAACAAGTTGATTTTTGACTTATTTTCTCATGTTTGGTTGGTGAGTAGAAAATATTTTCCGAAAAAGAATTTTAGTGTTTGATTTATGAATGAAAAATGTTTTTGAAAAATTTATTTTATTATTACTAGAGTAGAAAATAATTGTTGAAATTGAATATATTTTTTAAAAAACAAACTTAATTTATTTTGGGGGTGAGGGCTGGTAGGGGGTGGGTGGGGTGGGGGTGAGGGGTGGGGGTTGGGGGGTCGAGAGTAGGGGTGAAAAATTGAAATTTTGAAGTTAAAAATATTTTTTAAAAACAAACTTAAATTTTTTTTTGGGGGTGGGGGGCTGGTAGGGGGTGGGGGTGGGGCTGGTAGGGCGTGGGTGGGTGGGTCGAGGGTAGGGGTGAAAAAATGAAATTTTGAAGTCGAAAATATTTTTTAAAAACAAACTTAAAAATATTTTTTTTTGGGGGGGGGGGCTGGTAGGGGGTGGGGGTTTTGAGGGTAGGGGTGGAAAAAATGAAATTTTGAAGTCGAAAATATTTTTTAAAAACAAACTTAAAAATTTTTTTTTTGGGGGGGGAGGGGGGACTGGTAGGGGGTGGGTGGGGGGGTCGAGGGTAGGAGTGTAAAAAAATAAAAAATTGAAATTAGAAATATCTTTTAAAAATAACTTTTAATATTTTTTTTGGGAGGGGTGGTGGTAGGGGGTGGGGTAGGGGTGAGGGTGGGGTAAAGATATTGAATTTAAAAACAAACTTTAATTTTTATTTTTTTTTTGGGATGGTGGTTGCGGGGCTGGTTTGAGGGTAGGGACCAAATAAATTGATTTTTTCAATAATTTTTTTTTAATTGGAAGTTGGAAGAGAGTTTTGGAAAATGTTTTCCTTAAGTTTTGAAGGGAAGTCATTTTCCTTAAATTTGAGGAAAATGAGTTGATTTGGAAAACATTTAACCCAACCAAACATGAGAAAATTGGAAAACATTTTCCGAAAAATGTTTTCCTTCATACCAAACACACTCTAAATTTTTTTGTAAATGTACATGATTTTTTGTTCTTTTCCACTTAGAACATGTCTCTCTTTAAAGATTTTGATGGTCCAAAATATGAATAGGTTAATTAAGGATATGTTGGGTAGAAAGAAAAACAAATAGAATTCCTAACTCTGTCATTTCAAATATTATAAATAGTATAGCTCAAAGGTTAACTTAAAAGAGAAATGTTTAGGTAGGAGAAAATTATGTTAGACTGCATGTCTTTAACGATTACATATTTAACTCCGATTTATAGACAAAATGATTCCAACATAAGAAAACAAAAAAAGAGCAAAGGAAAATATTTTCCTCCAATTCAGTAATTTTTATACTTATATTTTGGTGTTTGATAAATAAATATTATTTTAATTAAAATATTCTTATATAATTTAGATACTACGAAGTGAAAGTGAGGGTGTAATGGTCTAGGGTTGGGGGTAGGGGTGGGACAGGGATGATGGATGGGGATTTGGGGTTAGGAGTGGGGTCAGGTGTTGGGGTGGGTTGGGGTTTGGGGTGATGGAATTGTCGCAGTAGAGTTATTACGGTTGTCATGAGTAAAAGTGTTCAATAATTTTAGCTCAAAAATAATAGTATTAAATTCTACATTTAGTATGTTTAAATAGTATCTATACAAAATTCAATAAGCTTTTACATGCATCTAAAATTTCTGAATTCGCCTTTGATGGGTCAGAATTGAGGCACAGTGTTGAAGGTGGGAAAGAGACAATCCTATAAAATGCATGTAAAAGCTTTTATCTCCTAAAATATATATTCTAAAATAACTTAACCAATTAAATATAAAAATTAAAACAAAATTTCCAAAACATTTGTCCAAAAGCAGTTTCAACCAAACCAAACACACTCAGAGAACAAAAAGATTCATTGAACTTCTATGTATTAGTAATACTAGATATTGGAGCCCGTGCCAATACATGATCCAATATTATATTACTTCCTCCGTTTCAAAAAGAATGTTCTAATTTGACTTGAAACGAAGTTTAAGAAAAAAAAAGACTTTTTAATCTGATGGCTCTAAATTAAAGTTAGGTCAAATGTATCAAAAATGTCCTTTAATCTTGTAATTTTAAACATGTCATGTGAAAAATTGAAGTTGAAGTGTTGCCAAAAAAGAAAATGAGTCATTCTTTTTTAAATAGACTAAAAAAGAAATGATGACATTTTTTTAAAAATAAAGAGAGTACTTATTTTGTTTCAATATATGTAACATATAAATGAGATTTAAATAGTCAATCAGTTTTAAAAAACATAATTTGTGAAAATTATAAATTATAAATTGTTATGAGAGAGGCAGAAGAAGCTGTGAGGGACGTAATGAAAGAGGAATGGAGTTGGAGTTCAAAAGTAAGGATGGGCCCACATGCAATTTATTTTAGTTAAAATATGAGAAAGTACAATTTTTGAAGCAATAAAGTATAATTTATTTAAGCATAATAATAATATATCTGAATTACCCCTACAAAATACCAAAATTACCCCTAGCCAAGCAGCCATGTCAACGGGGATGAGCTTGCTTTGTGCAAACTCCATCTTATATAATAAGAGAATATAATATTACACTAATGCATGTTTGACATACAAAGGTTAGTTAGGGTTGGCCCAATATCACTTATTATGATTATGACTCAACATAAAATGGAGAGAAGTTTTTTTTTAAGCGTTAAAATAAATTAAAAAATGATAATTTTGAGCATAAAGAAATACAGTATGTATGTTGCAACTTTAATTTCCATAAAGAGTGTCATGCCCACGTGCATTTACCAGAAATGTCAAAATACTTTATTATTATAAGATGCCAGCATCAATAATTTCCATTTATTTATGAATTCATCGCTTTAATTTTTTAACTTTTTCTTTCCATTTTACAAAAGCTTTCACTATAAAAAAATTAAAAATAAATAAATAGAATTAGAACAACATCTTTTTAATAATTCTTTATCAAAATCTAGCACTACTTCATTGTTAAATAAAATCTATAACAAATTTCATTGCTTAGCTACAAAATTTATTTATTGTTAAACTTGGCTTTTCCAATCAAATTAGTTTTCAATTGAACCCAAGCTATTATTGCTCCCAGGCTTCAAGAACCTTCATTTTTTAAGGAGTTCATATTTTGTATATTGACAATATGAAATATATACAAATATAATAATTTTAAAAATAAAGTAATCACCTATTATAATTGATTAAGTTGTACAAATAATATAAAATTTCTTTATAATATATATTTAAAATAAAAAAATTATAACCATGTAATTGATATTATAATATTGTCTATAACCATAGGGTAGAAGTTTTATAAATCTTAAATTTCATGCACTGTTAAATAAGTTCACGTAAATTAAAAGGAAACAAGTATATATTTAACTTAAAGTGTTTTTCCAAATTAGGCATAACACATAAATATGCATTTTAACTTGGCATTGATCAACTCTTATCTATATAAGCATGCCTTTCATCTTTGTGTGCATGTCTATAAGTAGTCATTTAAACTTGAATCAAGTAGATACACATGTTCTACGTGGTGTCTCACACGAATTATCAAGTAGGACGCCACATAAAATATGTGTACAGTGTACTACTTGTTCAACTTTATACAGATTTAAGTATTTACTTATGTATTCAAAATTGAAGAATATAGGTATTAGTTAAAGCAAAATTAAAAAAATACATATATTATATATTATGTCTACTTTTTATTGTTCCCCAAATGTGGAAGCTCGAGTGTCACTATTTCCCCAATAAACAAAGATGTAATTGGTGTAGTACACAACCACACCATTCTCCAGTCATCAACAACTTTCCTCCCACCATGATTTTCCAAATTTTTTAAATCAACCAATCCTATTTTAACAAGTGTGAAAAGCATCACCAATCCCTCTTCAACTAATGTAATAACTCACTTTACCTCAACTCCAATCACCACCATTATAAAACCATCAATTAATATTTAATGGGGTTTGAAGAGCAACAGGAAGGAACACATGTCTTCATGGTAGAGAAGTTGTGACTTATGTGGGGTGCATTTGGGAGACAACAATAGTATTACAGTATTGGATGGACCAACTATAATTAGACAAACAACAATGTACCTTTTGGATTGTTTCGTAAAATCAATCTCTCTTGTCAATTCGATATAATCAGATCAAACAACTATAATAAGACAATGCAAAACCTTATTATTATATTTTTTACCATTACTCTATTTGTCAATCTCTTGTCAATTCGATACCAATATTGGAGTTGATTAATTTAAATTCATATCACATATAGTTTCATTCGAAGAAAAAGGCATTTTATCAACCAAAGAAAAAATTTATTTAAAGTTTAAATTTAAAGTTTAAATTCAAAATCTCTAATTAAAGAAAAAATAATCTCACGATGGGATGTGATTTTCATGCTTTTTTTTTTCTTGGCATCAACTTTCTTTTTTCCACTATAAATGGAGCTGACTGCCAATAGATTCCCTCTCTACTTTTACTTTACAGCAATGTTTTCTTCACTTGTGTTCAAAATTCTGTATAACTCTACGACAAAGATAATGTTTTGTCTTTAGGTTTCAGTGTATGTATATATCTTCGTTTATCTTGATATAAAATTTAAGTTGACCTTTGTTTTTTAAATAAAAAATATATATAACATTCTAAAATTACTTTTTTAGTCTGGTAACTCGAATATAACATGTCATTCTTATAAATGATTACATATTAGACGTAAAATGAAAAAGTTTGAATTTTAAAATAAAATGTATGACTAAATATAAAAAGAAATATGATATATTTTTTTTCAAACATGCTAGGTAAAAGGGAAAGCAAAGAGACGTAAATTGAATACTATATCTTCATTCTCAAATATTAATCTTTGAATTTGTTTTAATGTAATTCATGTTTTGGAAAAAGAAAGGAAAATGCATAAGTACCCCAATCTATGTCGTAAATCCCAGAGACACACTTATACTATACTAAAGTCCTATTATCCTCCCCCCTCCGAACTTATTTTATAAATAATTTTCTATCCCTCTTCGGCATACGTGACACTATTAACCAGATAGCTTGAAAAAATTGTCAACACGCACTGGGCCCAAAAGATAGTGTCACGTAAGCCGAAAAGGGGTAGAAAATTATTTATAAAATAAGTTTGGGAGGTAATAGGACCTTAGTATAGTATAAGTGTGTCTTTGAGATTTCGGGCATAGGTTGGGGTACTTATGCATTTTCCCAAAAAAAAAGGGCCATACATTTAGAGCATGTTTGACATTGTTGTTAGGAAGCTAAAAGCGCAATCACAAATAATAAATTTTAAAGTCCTATTATCTCCCGAACTTATTTTATAAATAATTTTCTACCCCTTTTCGACCTACGTGACACTGTCTTCTGGGCCCAGCGCGTGGTTACAATTTTTTCAAGCTATCTGGTTGATAGTGCCACGTAGGTCGAAAAAGGGTAGAAAATTATTTATAAAATAAGTTCGGGGGGGGGGGGTAATAGGGCCTTAGTATAGTATAAGTGTGTCTCTGAAATTTCAGGCATAGGTTGGGGGTACTTATGCATTTTCCCAAAAAGAAACAATATCGTATGAATCCGTACAAACAAGGTGGTAAATTAATCAATTCGAGAATGTTCTAATTCTAACCAATCACCAACTTGCTATTTGCTATTCCTTCATTTTCAAATTATCTGTCGTGTTTAATAATGTCACGATCCAGACCTTCGTGATTGACACCCAGACTAACCTTCTAGTGGGAGAACCATAACTACAACCCAAACTACAATTAACCAAATACTACGCATTTAAAGATTCGAAAGCAAGTTTAAATGACAAAAGGAATACGGAGTTCCCATAAACTCCAAAGGTTTAAATGAACTAGCCAAACTAATGCAGAAGAACAACCCCTAGAACCTGAAAGTCAATGTACCAAAACTCTACAAACGACAAGTCTAAGAACAAGGGGTACAACCCTAAAACTAAACAAACACCTTAGACAAATAGTCTAAGTCCGAAAAGAGTGAACTTAAACAAGAAAGATCCATGGCAGCCTGAAAGAATTGGCTCACCCTTGAATCCGATCATGCTCAATAGTCACCTAGTTGAGGTCTATCAATAGCCGCATGAATATGCCGAGTACAAAGAACAAGCAAGTGCAGTATCAGTACACAACCACATTGTATTGGTAGGATCACACGGCTATCCCAATAACTGAAACACATGCAAGTAACCACAACATTATAAAACAGGCATATACCGAACATATACAATATTAGTCATCTTTTCAGGATCAATTTAGCATTCCACGTTCTCAATAATACACATTGGTTATCATTTTAGAGCAACAAATAGTCTTTCAACCTCAATCACCATTATATATGAACGTAATCATCACAAGTAGATACACAACGCAATTCAATTGTACTCTCATGGAGCCCAATTCAATGGTCCTCTCATAGAACCCAAACCCAAACTGTTAGTGTACCGGTTCGTGGTACCCGATCCAATGTTTATGCCGGAACATGGCAACTGATCCCATATTTATGCCGAAACGTGGCAACCCGATCCATTCGACAAACCACAATCACAATCACAATGTATATTATCACAAACCATATAACAAGAGGTGATTCATGGCATACAATCATCACCTACCTCGAATCCAACCTTGAATCCCCTAAGACACTTAAATCTTCCCTTTCCAGATTCTTTCCGTTTGTTCTAGGTCTACAAACATTTAATATACGCAAGGATCAACAATCAAAGATCTAATTATCCGGATTATAGCAAACTCAATAACCCTAGACCAAATCCAAGATCCTAATACACATATTAGGGCTTTTTCCACCATAATTTCTAGATCAAAACCCTTCCCCATCGATAATCACCCACGAATTTACATTTTACGGATCGAAAAATAGATTTGGAGAGTTAAAACCTTACCTTTAGCCTCAAGAATGGGGGAAAACTGTCAAGAATGCACCTGGGATCATCTCCTAGCTCTCAAAGTCAAAACTTACAGAATAAAACGATTTTGGGGTTTATATCCGACTTAAATCGCGACTGTCCCGCTATGGCAACCCCCATCCCGCCACAACGGCTTGCACAGAAACAAAATGTCGAATTAAGAGTTCCCAACCCCCATTTCACAACACACTTTTATCCCACGACACTCAGAAAATACCCGTTCACGCTAAGATCAATTTCGAGAGTTCTACTCCCCCGAATTCAATTTCGTAAAGTCGTGCGGGTTCCTTAACGTCTTAGATATCAACTCACGCAATCAAAACCATTATTAAATCTCTCATTCATTACCAGATTTCCCTAGACCTCAGTGACTTTGATTTCATCCAAATCTGGACTAGGCTAGGAAATTTCAATTTACTACCAAACAGTTTTTCGGCCCAAAAATTTTCCCCATTGCCTTTTCTATAACGACGAGAACAAGTCGTTACAATAGATACCAATTTATCCATCACTCGTCCCGAGTGACAAACTAGTAGAAAAGGGCTAAAGCAAGAATAGAGTAGTATCTGAATCGTCGAATAATTGGGGATACTTGTCCCGCATACTTTTGTGTCGACTATGTGCTGCTAAAAGCTTAACTTGGATATTTCTCACCTTATCTTGAGCATCCTTCACCAAAACAACCCCCAACGATTTTACATCTCTAGTCTCAAACCATCTTATGGGTGATCTACACATCCTCCCTTACAATGCCTTAATGAAGTCATCTCAATACTCGAGTGATAAATATTGTTGTATGTAAACTTAACTAACAATAAAAATGATTCCCAATAACCACCAAAGTTGATCGTACACACGTCTACAACATGTTATCAAGGACCTTGATACAATCGTCCGGACGAATCCTTTAGCAATTAAGCATGATAAAATTCCAAATCAATAATCGCTACAATTAGAAGTGAACCTAAACCAACCAACACACACTCATAATACCCAAATATCATAGTTCTTAACAACATCTCCATCCCACAACATAAATTCTCATGAGCTTAAGTTATAACAAATTTGATCTTTATACATGAGACACTCATCGAGGGATATATCCAGGCATACAAACCCTCTAACAACACCATCGAGAAGCTAGATTTATTAATTATGATTGTAGATTACCCTTAAGAACAGTAGAATTGGACCTAATGATCCCCACATTCATCCACACACAATCAATACATGACCTCGACGACTAGACGAATATTAGATTGTCAGACAACCATAAATACGCTTGGTAGCTCTTCTATAAATTCTCACAAGCAAGGTGGTACATGTAGAACAACTAAAATACTTTAACAACTTCAAGACAACACCAATTATGTAATTCGAAATAACTAAATCTTCCCACTCAACCAAGAGAACATCGCAGGATTTGGTACCCCTAATCCCTCACTAGGGATCCACCCACAAAAGTGAAAACATACGAGAGCATAGCTAGTGAATCATACTCACAATACTAACAACCATCCTAAACACTCCGACCATTTCTTAGGTACTTAACAATCAATAATACTCAACTTTGCGACTCAACCCAGGTGTAAGTCCTTTCAATGCTCAATACCTGATACAATTGGTCATTTCTCACCTTGCAATTTCATACCTTAACAAAATATATCACCACGAATGTAGACTTACAATGAAAAATATGAATTGTAAATTCAACTGTATAACACAATCTCATTATCTATCAACATTAGTTTGTACCATGAAGATATTTATGAATTCATGGATCTTCGCTTATCATTGATCGCATCTCTATCGATCTTACAGTATCCTTCGCTAAAATTCCAATCATACTCATTACTAAACTCAAAAACAAGAACCAAACACTTATCATCACACTCGAGCTAATGTTTGTACACTATTTTTTCAAGTCTTTTTCAATAGTTGCCAACCAATCTTTGTGTATAGTTGCATTCCATCACAAACTCTTATTACCCTTATGCTCAGTCAACCCTGACTATCACTACAAAGTCAAACTTTTCATCAACACAACACCTTAAACTCAGGCATACCCATCAAATTCAAAGGACTAACCCAATTTTTATGCGCACTTTCTTACTAAAATACTTCCATTGCCTTCACCCAAGTATATTCAATGGGACTTTCTTTATCCATAAGTTTGTCATCTCGATATTAATCCACCCTTTTATGGCTTAAAATAAAATCAGTAGTCCTCATACTAACATCATTATTCTTACAAGAACACCCCACGGGGAAGCACTAGGAGGGATGAAACCTTAATCTAGAAGCTCTTGGATTTGAGCTTTAAGCTCTCTCAAATCTAACACTACAATTCTGACACCACAAGAATAGACTCAATAGAGGGGGATTCGACCTTAACATCTCGAATATGATCCAATCACGCCAAGCAATCCCTCCCCACCAGTTTTCTACCCCGCACGACATATATGACCTTAGCTAACTTAGGTTTGTACCTCTTTCCCACTCTAACCTTTCTTTACCCAGGATCTCTAGAGTTACTGACTTAGCATTATCATTAAGCACAACATAATAGGGGGACAACCAAGTCATGCATAATATTATATCAAGTCAGTCATATCAAGCATGACCAAATCAATCTAAATCTGAAAGATTCATAACACAACAGGACAACACGATATACATATGTGACTATGACTAACTCTTCAACTGGGTAGAAACATGGATAAGGGCATCAAATATAACACAAATCATATCAAATTCAAAGGCAAATCGCACAGACACATAAGAATAAGTAGAACCGGGATCAAACAACACATTAGCCATCCGGTCACAACCAATAATAGTTCTTATGATCACTACATCAGACCCTCAGCCTCGATCTTCCCCAGAAAGGCATAAAACTGAGCCATGTCATCTTGACGGGCAACCTCCTTGCCTGGATGCACTACTCCTCTACCCGCATTACCATTTTCTCGGCCTCCATGGCCTCACTGATTTCCTCTTCATATGCTCAGGTTCTCCATAATTGTAACACACTTAATAACTTAACCAAGTAAACCTTGTTGTTATTGGAGCAGTCATATCCTGACCTCTTTTTGATATACAAACAATCCATGAAATCGTAGTATAACTTATAACCTCAAATGACATAACTTAATTTCATCATTCGCTAAACAACCCATACATGTTATGACGACAATACTAAATTTATTTTTATCTAACCGTCCCTTACCAAAACTTCTTGAATGTTGTCACCTATAATGAATCTGCAAATCTAACCTTAATCCCTTCACAAGCGACGATAATAGCTAGCGAGTCCCACAAAACTCTTAATTTCATTCACACAACTAAGTCGGGACCAATTCCTGATTGCTTTAATCTTTTGGTGATCTACCATTACCCCTTCCCTTGAAACTAGATGCCCCAAAAAGGCAACCGAAGTCAACCAAATTCACACTTAGAAAATTTTGCACACCCTTTTTGTTTTTGTAATCACATGGATGCCAGTTTTTCTGTTGTTTTTTACAGCATTCGATTTATTACAAGGTTTTATAGTCTATCCTCGATTGTTGAACACTGATTGGATTGTAGGGGTTAGTGCGGATTCGATTCAGGTTTTGTAAGGAGATTTGGAAAAATAGAGGAGATAAGGCTGAGGTTCTGTCTCACCCTGTCACACTCTGGCGGGGAATTTCTGCTCTGGCGGCCTTGCACTGGCGGAAAAATCCCGCCGCAACGGCTCAAACGGAAACAATACCCAGGCAATAAATTTTTCTAGGGTTTTTCTCTTTTCTAAATCTCCCAATGGGTTTCAGCTTAACTGAGCAATTTAGGATAATCCTTTAAGCTAGGATAATCATTGTCTACCCTGAGTCAATCCAACGATACACAATCCAACTCATTCTCATTAATGCAACATCATAACCCACACATCCCTAGGATACACTCAAACACTCACGCGGTTATTACTCAAGCGCAAGACATGCCTAGATCTTTCTTAAGAATCACCTCGTACATTATCTAGACCCTTGCATCAAACTTAGTCGTGACCTTCTTTTCACAACAAGTTTTACGGCACTCAACAATTACAACTTGCATAGTTTCAATTAATTCAGCCAGCATATTGCACATATCAAAATTCAGACCCACACTTATTGTGCACATGATCATATCATCACATCCAAGCAAATACAACTTTCATATTCACAGTTAATTCAAGCAACAGGGAACACACATTCACAGCTTTCAAGTTACAACTCACAGAGAAGCCCAATTTATAAATTAGTTTGTTCCATAAATGACCATTACCGGTCTCCCAGTACAAGAGCAAAATGTAAATTGATGCATCCTACAACTGGTCAAAAGATCATTTATTTGAGGCAGTGGATACTTGTTCCGAATGGTGACCCTATTCAACTGTCAGTAGTCTATACACATCATCTCTTGTGAGTGGTGGTGTTACCAGTATTGTTGCTCTAGTTCGGACCATAGAGTGAAGGAGGAAAGATATCAATTTGTATCACCCAGATACCAATTGGATTCAAGTCATAGCACGAATGAGTAGAAAAAAGTGAGTTTTTCCTAAAGTCCTATAGCCTCTCGAAGAAAAGTACGGACGTCTTCGTACCCTTCCGCAATAATCTACTAGACTTGTTTTGGTACAATGAGATCAACGAACCTTGGGCTCTGATACCAACTTTGTCACGACTCAGACCGTCGTAATTTGCACCCACACTAACCCTCCGGTAGGAGAACCATTACTACAACCCAAACTAACAACTAAACAAAATACTACGCATTTAAAGATACAGAAGCAAATTTAAATGACCAAAAGAAATACAGAGTTCCCATAAACTCCAAAGGTTTAAATGAACTAGCCAAACTAATGCGGAAGAACAACTTGTATAACCTGAAAGTCAATGTACCAAAACTCTACTAATGACAAGTCTAAGAACAAGGGGTACAACCCCAAAACTAAACAAACACCTTAAACAAATAGTCTGAGTCCGAAAAGAGTGGACTTAAGCAAGAAAGATCCATGTCAGCCCAAAAGAACTGGCTCACCCTTGAATACGATCATGTTCAATAGTCACCTAACTGAGGTCTATCAATAGCCGCCTGAAGATGTCCTGTACTCAACAAAGAACAAGCAAGTTCAGTATCAGTACACAACCACAATGTACTGGTAGGATCACGCGGCTATCCCAATAAGTGAAACACATGCAAGTAACCACAACATTATAAAACAGGCATATACCGAACATATATAATATTAGTCATCTTTTCAGGATCAATGTAACAATATTCTCAATAATACACATTGGTTATCATTTTAGAGCAACAAATAGTCTTTCAACCTCAATCACCATTAGATATGTACATAATCATCACAAGTAAATACACAACACAATTCAATGGTCCTCTCGCAGAACCCAATTCAATTGTCCTCTTATGGAACCCAAACCTAAACTGTTAGTGTACCGGTTCGTGGTACCCGATCCAATGTTTATGCCAGAACGTGGCAACCGATCCCATATTTATCTCGAAACGTGGCAACCAATCCAACTTAGTGTGTCGGAACGTAACACCGGATTCATTTAACAAACCACAATCACAATCACAATATATATTCTCACAGTCATACAATAAGAGATAAATCATGGCATACAATTATTCAATTATCCTCATTTACGATTAGGGTGATCAATAATGCAACATTCGCATACATACATGCATTATAATGAGCAATTACAAACATATATCACACCAATACAAAATCACAACCATCACCTACCTCGAATCCAAGCTTGAATCCCCTAAGGTACTTGAATCTTCCCTTTTCGGATTCTTTCCGCTTGTTCTAGGTCTACAAACAATTAATATATGCAGGGATCAACAATCAAAGGTCTAATTATCCGAATTAGAACAAACCCAATAATCCTAGACCTAACCCAAGATCCTAATACCCAGATTAGGGCTTTTTCCACCATAATTTCCAGATCAAAACCCTCCCCCATCAATAATCACCCACAAATTTATATTCTGCGAATCGAAAAACGGATTCGAGGAGTTAAAACCTTACATTTAGCCCCAAGAATAGGGGAAAGCTGTCAAGAAAGCACATAGGGTCGTCTCAAAGTCAAAACTTGCAGAATAAAATGATTTTGGGGTTTATTTTCGACTTAAATCGTGACTGTCCCGCTATGGCGGCACCTAACCCGCCACAGCGGCCCCTCTTTGGCAGAAATAATCCCGTTACAGCGGCTTGCACGAAAGCAGAATGTCGAATTAAGAGCTCTCAACCCCCATTTCACAACATCACCTTCATCCCACGACACTCAGAAAACACCCGTTCACGCTAAGATCAATTTCGGGAGTTCAACTCGCCCGAATTCAATTTTGTAAAGTCGTATGAGTTCATTAATGTCTTAGCTATCCACTCACGCAATCAAAACCATTATTAAATCTCTCATTCATTACCATATTTCTCTAGACCTCACTGACTCCGATTTCGTCCAAATTTGGACTAGGCTAGAAATTTTCAAGTTCCTACCAAAAAGTTTTATGGCCCAAAAATTTTCCCCATTGGTTTTTCTATAACGACGGGAACAGGTCGTTACAAATAATTTTCAGAATTTAATTAAAAATTGATTCATATTGAAAATTGAATCAAATGGATTAAATAAATTGATTTTATAGATATTAAGTTGATTTGGATTTAACTTTTTAAAAATTTGTAATATTTAATGTGATTTGATTTTATTAAAAACAAAATCAAATCAAACAGATAAAATTAAATGCACGAATTTTATAATATATGTATATACATAATATAAATTTTATAAACTTTGTATATTTTTATTTTAAAAATTATTTATCTCTAATAGATGAATTTTACACATTGAACTCATTTCTTAAAATTAAAAAAGTCATAAATTCAAACTTATTTATTCAAGAAGTAATTATGAGATTTACCTATATATTTTTTACTAACTTTGTTCACTTGATCAAAGTTACAAACATTAAGATATTTTCTTCACAATCCAAAAAATTATAGTCATCACAATAAAAGTTAATAACGAATTATAAGTTAAAAAAATGACAAAAATCTTTTTTAATTATAGGAAATTAAAAGAGAGAAATTAGGCTTCTTAAAAATAAAAATAAAATCGAACCAAATAGATGATTATGAATTATATTTGTTTTATTTTGATTTTTAATATTTTAAAAAACAACCAAAGTTTGATTTGATTTTGATTTTAATCAAAAATCAATCCAAGTCAAACCGCGAATACTTCTAGTCGTGTTTTTTTTTTAAAAGACTTTTAAGAAAACATTAATTACGAAGAAACTTTGATTATTTTATCCTTATTTATGTTTTAAAATATAGGATAAATCATTTGAAACGGAAAAAAAAAAAAAGAGCAACACAATAATAGTGGCTAATCAAGAATCCATACATGTTGGAATCATTTTCAACCTTTTCTGTTTTTTTTTTTTTTTGGCAGAATTATCATTTTCAACCTTATTCTTTTATCTTGTTACCTTACCCAACCAAAACAAAAGGGATAAAAGAAATAAAAGGGTTAGTTTCATGTGGCCATGAGATATGAACTTTCCACCACTCCACTTATTTGACATAGACACACATACAGCTAGGGATAAGTTTGTACTGGGGAAAAAATAATCATACACGTGGCTACATTTAGAGTGGACATTAGATCGATGATGACATGGCACCAAAGTATTCAAAGTAGAGAATGATTGGTGCACATGTCGTCACCACAGATAGGTAAGGAATTCATGGCCTAAAATTAATAAAGCACCTTTGTCTCGAAGGTAGAATAAAAGGAAAAAAAAATAATAATAATAAAAAAAATAAAATATATATATATATATATTCTCTTATTATATAAGACGGAGTTTATGACGGGACATTGTGATGTCCAATCATTATCTCCCTATATAATATATAATATATAATACAATAAATCATTTTTTCTACTATATAATACTCCCTCCGTCCCTATTTACTTGTCCATATTTCCTTTTTTAGTTGTCCCTATTTAGTTATCCATTTTGACAAATCAAGAAAGGACAACAAATTTTTTCCTATTATACCCTTATTTACACTTCTTGAAAATTGTAAAAGTGTATGTTGTTTCCCTCCAATTTATTTCACTTGAATTCAAATAAGTGGTTGTAATTTTGAAGTGAAAAGTTGTCATAAGGGTAAAATTGTAACTTCATTGTGCTAATCATTGTTGCCTTAATCTGTGTGTCATTTCTAAAGTGGACAACTAAAAAGGGACGGAGGGAGTTTATATTTATTTTTCTACTATAAGGGAGTTTATATAATATATAATAATATAATATAATAAATCATTTACAAATGACTTAATATATTTCATATTTAAAGGATATATAATAAAATAGGTTCACTCTCAAAATTCTATCCGGGTCATATATATTGGGACAGAAAAAATAACATATATCATTTTAAAATTACCAAAAAAGTATTATAAATAATAATAATTAACAACTTAAAATATCTTAAAGACATTTTAAAAGGGTTAATTTTGTAATTGTAATTTCTACTATATAATAAAAGGGAGTTTATATAATATATATTCTACTATTATATAATATCATAATAAAACCCCTTTTATTATATAGTAGAAATAAATATAATATATATATATATATATATAATATAATATAATATATAATAATATAATATAATAAATCATTTACAAATGACTTAAAATATTTAATATTTAAAAGATATATAATAAAATAGGTTGAATCTCAAAATTCTATCCGGGTCACATATATTGGGACAGAAAAAATAACATATATCATTTCAAAATTACCAAAAAAGTATTATAAATAATAATAATTAACAACTTAAAATATCTGAAAGACATTTTAAAAGGGTTAATTTTGTAAGTTTATCCATATCACATAAATTAGGACAAAGTGACCAACAATATAAGTTATTTGAAAGTTACATAAAAATATTATAAATCACAATAATTAATAAATTAGAACATTTTTTTTTAAATGCAAATTTGGATGACTCTTCAAATTTCATTTGTGTCACATAAATTGAGACAACAAAAATAACATATATTGCGCCCATTTTAATTTATTTGTCTTAATTTTTTTTTATATTTAAAAATTGCGTAAAAATACTATAAATCATGATAATTGACAACATAAAATATTTCAAAAATAAATACATATAAAAAAATTTGATTAATTCTTGAAATTAATCTATCGTTAAAAATTATGTATAAAATACAATAAATCGTGATTTTGACCACTTAAAATATTTATTAAAAAAATAGAAAAAATAAATTTACTGATTCTTAAAATTAATCTATCAATGTCACATAAAATGAGACAAAAGTAGTAATATGTATTGTTTAATGTGAAATTATTGAAAACTACGTAAAATGTATTATAAATGTTAACAATTAACAACATTTTATTGAATCTTGAAATTTTATCAATGCTACATACATTGAGACAAGTGGAGTAATATATATTAAGTATTTAAAAATTACGTACAACCATATTGTTTTCTGTAGGCTTCGAATTATCGTGGTCATTTTTTAGGCTGATACAAGTTTTGTACTTTTTTTTAATATTATAAATCACAATAATTAATAATTTAAAATATTTTTAAAAATATATTAAAAATTTAGTTGGTTTCGGGAATTTTATTTATACTATATAAAATGGGACAAAGGAAGCAACATATATCATTTACAAATGACTTAAAAAGCATTAAAAATTAGAATAATTACCAATTTAAAATATTTAAAAGCTATATAATAAAATAGGTTCACTCTCAGAATTCTTTCAGGCTCACATATATTAGGCAGAAAAAATAACACATATCATTTTAAAATTACCAAAAAAGTATTATAAATAATAATAATTAACAACTTAAAATATCTGAAAGACATTTTAAAAGGGTTAATTTTGTATTTTTATCCATATCACATAAATTAGGACAAAGTGACCGGTAATGTTGGTTATTTGAAAGTTACATCAAAATATTATAAATCACAATAATTAATAACTTAAAACATTTTTAAAAAAAATAACATATATTGGGTCCATTTTAATTTATTTGTCTTATTATTTTTTTTGGGTTTTTTATATTTAAAAAATGCGTAAAAATATTATAAATCATGATAATTGACAACATAAAATATGTTTTGAAAAAAAATAGAAAAAATTCCACTCATTCTTTAAGTGAATCTATCGTAAAAATACTTTAAATCATGATAATTGACAACATAAAATATTTCAAAAATGTTGTATGTGGATAGTCTTATTGTGCCTTGAATAGCGTCAAATAAAGTACAAGTTTGTGTTAAAGAAACTTATTCCTTTATCCACGCAAACAATCGCTTCAAAATCTCCGTTATTAGCCTCAAAACATACCATTTATATTATTGGGCCCGTGCACGAGCAACATTACCTAGTATATATATACGAGACACTGCAAATTATAATATTAATTGGCATACATAATAGTATTCTCAATGGAGAATTTTTTATTGGACGTAGTATTTTAGGGCAAGTGGTGTCTTTGTATTGGCTAGTATATTACCTTAACTGCCTATAAATAATAAAATCTACCCATTACAAAGCGGGGGAAATTCTAAGTACAATAGAAAAAACAACACACTAATATTCTTGTGCTCTAAGTTTTATATATTTTACAAAGTTGTAACTCTTAAACATTTATATGAAACCATCTCTGGATTTGAGAGCCGGAACATCAAGTAACTTGAGAAGATTTGATGTTGTGCCCATTAATATAACTTAATTTAATTTATAGTCATTTCATTTCTTTTTGATTTATTTTGTAGGTTTACTTTAAGAAAAAGTCAAAAAGTGGGGTAGGCTTGTGGGGTCAGAGGCCTTTTTAACACTTTAAAAACTTGGGGGATAAAATACAAGTTTTGAATTTTTTTTTTTTTTTCAACAATTCAAATATTAAATAAATTAAATCCCTCAAAAAATAAAGTACAATCCCAATATAAAAAAAAAATTAATATTTTGGGTTATTAGAAAACCCTCTTTACGATGAAACCTCAGAACTTTGTTCTCCAATGTGGCTTTTGATCTTCCATATACCAGCTTTATTGATTTCATAAACCTCCATAAAACACCTTCTCCAAGAACAAACCTTTCCAATCTTCTATTCTTGAAACCATAAACAAACGTAAGATCCCATAATAGTTCCGGAAGATTTCAAACGAAGTGAATCGGGTCTATTTTGTTCAATCTTCTTCCCCAAGTTAAGTTGAATTTTGCTCAATCGTCTTCCTCACAGGTAAGTTTCATCATCGTATTTTCAGTAACTTTTAGTCCTATTTGATTTATTTTTTAATTCGGTAGTGTAGTGAAGTTTAGATTTTTGCTTAAACTTTTGAAAATCTGACCCTTTTTAGTTTATGTTTCTGCTTCGGCATCATCAAAGACGTTTTGATTTGGATAATGCATAGAAATTTTTTTGAAAATTTTATGTTAGCGATTTGAAAACTTTTACTGTATTTTGATCGAGTTTTATGTTTGCGATTTTACTGTCGATTTCTGTTTGAACTGCTACTTCTTTTGCATGTATTTTTAATGTAAGTTTTGATTGTGATAATAGACTAGTGGTCGATATTTTAATATGACAAATTTATTTTTGGTTGTATATAGTACAATATGGCTAAAACTAGAGGCGACATCATTAAACGATCTGGTCCTAATAGTTCTAAAAATAAGAAAAGGAAGGCTGAAGAAGTTTTCAAAGTTTCAAAAAAGAGAAAAAGTGTTGTGGAAGAACATGAGTCAAACTCTGATTCTGCTACAATGACCGAGATTGACAACTACCAGGACAATGGTGCCCAGTCTAGTGATAATGTTGAATCTAGTAATGATAAAAGTGAGAGTGAATATGAGAGTAGTAGAGATACCCACACTGGTGATGAGGATGAAGATCCCCTGTCTTTGCCAATTTGTGCAAAAGACATTTTTGATAAGTCGTATGATTTGAAGACATGGATGGATGAAATAGGATCGTTTCCAGCAAAAAATTATGTTAGAGCAAGGATGGTTGTTTATCGTGATTTAATAAATCTTTTAGTTCAAGAAAAATTTTATGATGATTTTAAAGATACTTGTTTTGGACACTTGAGACATATTCCAGAACATTTCAAGTTCAATGGACACATGGTCCATTATATGTTGTTGCGGCGTGTGAAAAGTGACAAAAAATTACATGAAATTTGATTTTGTGTGAATGATATGCCTGCTTGTTTTGGCTTAAGAGAATTTGCATTGATTACAGGGATGAATTGTTCAGCATACCCCCGTGATGCAAAATTGAAAAAAATTCTTGAAAAGGGAGAGAAATTTTACTACAAGGTGACTAAGAATAAGTCTATTACTGCTACAGTTAATGCGTTTGTTCAAGGGTTCCAAGTAGAGTAAGGAGTAGAAGTTGAAGTGCTCGTTGGTTTTGTTCGTCCACACGATGATGCTTGCCCATGATCGATCTAAAATTGTGGATTCAAGCCACATTAAGATGGTGGATGATTTAGATTTCTTTAATAGATATCCATGGGGGAAAGAGAGTTTTAATTTAACATTGACGTATCTGAAGAATAAAGAGATAAGGATCTGAAAAATACTCCAACTTTGATCGAAATTGTTGTTATGATACCAAACTTTATGGAGGACCTTTTACCCCCTGCACTATTTAATAGTGTATTTTAAAGGTATATATGTGCATACGTGGACACATTATTATTTAAAATTATGCAATATTTATGATGTCTACGTAGGCACATATATACCTTTATGATAAATTCTTATATATTTGTATAGTATTTTATAGCCTCTGTTTATTTATTTGTTCTTCTATTAATTTCAGATTTGGATATATGAGGCTTTTCCTCATCTTGGAAAGTATGCCAAGAAGCCCTTGGATTCTCCTTTACCCATTCCCCGTTTACTTAGATGGCACACCGCAAAGAATGATAATATTATCGAAGGTGATCCATTTAAGTCCAAAGGAAAAAGTACAAAGGTACAAAGTTTATTTATCATTATTAGCAATATTTATAAATTGGTGAATGTCATGTAATATTTGTATATATATATTTTTCGTAGGTTGTGCACCCATACCTCACACCTATTGTCCGTGAGACAAAAAAGAATTACTTGACAACATTAACTCCATATGTGTACGAACTGAAGGATACAGTCCTCGATGCCTTAAAGGCAAATTTGAAAGGTGAGACTGTCTTTACTTCATCAGTAGAGAATGTAGAGGATGAGTATTTAAGTGATCAAAATCCTAATTAACCTTGTGAGAATTTTGTACCAAGTACTTCTAAAGATGAAAGTCTGTGTGAGCATGTTGCATCCCTCGAGCAATCAATGGTGGAAATTGTTGCTTATGTACGAGAGGATAAATTGAGAAGAAATGAAAAGAACAAGAAAACGAAAGGTAGATAAATTTATATATTATTTCTGTAAAATAATTTATTTGTATTAATACTTAGCCACTGATCTTGCAGTAAATGATGACAACTTTTCAGCACCAACAGTTAATGACGAGATCCTTCCGTTAGCTATAGTGAATGATGATCTTGTTGCAGTTGATGCATACTTTGCTGAAGAAATTGATGAAGAGATGAAGGAAGAGGAGATGAAAGAAGAATAGAAACAACAAGATGAGGAGAAGATGACAGAAAAAAAAAAAAGATGGAAGAGAACGATGAAGAAAAAGAAGAGGAGAAACTAGAAGAAAAGAAAGAAGAAGAAAGTGAAGAGGAGAATCTGGAAGAGAAGAAAAATGAAGAAAATGAAGCAAGTGGAGAAGAAGAGAAAGAACAACAAGAGGAGAAGATAGCATAGAATGAAGAAAAGGAAAAGTTGGAAGAAGAATGCTTGGCCACTGATGTGGCAGAAGTGGAAAAAGAAATAGACGTGATGGATATTTTGATGGAGCTTAATGGTGAGGTTGGTGGTGATGAGTAAGGGCATTTCTGATTTTTGTGATGGGTATTGGTGTTTTAAGACAATTTTTGAAAAAGTTGATTTTTTATGACAATTAATTTTTGTGATAGTTGGGTTTTCCCTGGTCTGAAGATAAATGATTTTTTGAGATGGTTTTTAAGAGAATTAGGTTTTGAAATAGTTGGTTTTTCAGAACATGGTTAAAGTGGTTTGTTGTTTTGTTGTTTTGTTGTTTTTGATGACAAAAATGTACGTCTGACAGTTTAACATATTTTATTATGAAGGGTTTTTAGATTTCTTATTAATCTATGTCTTAATAGTATGTGATTTTTGCTATCAATGTTGATCTAGTTAGTAGTCAATTATCGACAATAAACTTGTATGTCTAATACTATAGATTGTTATCACTGTTGATCTATAACATTATCGATCAAAAATAAAAGATATAAGAGTGCAATAAATAGAGAGAAATACTTTATTTATTCAGCACTATATTCCTGTTACACATTTGTTACACATTTCCAAAAAGCAAACACCATAAATAAACCACACAATATAGCTTATAGGCGTTTTTCTTTTTTTTCTGCGAAAATCAACCTTTCTTTTAGTTGATCTCTATCTATTTCAGCATATTTTAGCAAAACTTTCAAGTGATTCCTCTGCTCTTCGGTTTCTTTTAAGAAAGTCATTAGCAGATCCCTATTTTCTTCGGATTTTCGTAGCTTTTTTAATATTTTAAATTTGGCAACGCCTTGAAAATTCGATGGGCTACTCGTTGATGATTCATGTTCAAGCCACCTAAAAAAGGAGCATTTGTCAACTGCACAATTAAATAATTGTCGACCTGGATTTGTATCGATGTGTGACGTCCTCAACATAGCTGGATTACCACAATGACAATTGTAAGACTTTTTTGTATTGGATGTTTGAGATTCTTGAGACATTGTAAAAATGGATGTGTTTGAGTTGTTTATGAGGGTTTGAGTTGTTTATGAGGGATTGCCTTCCTTTTATACAAAAAAAATAATCAAACTTTACCGTTGAAAAGTAGCATTTGAACTTTTATTACCGTTGTAAAATTTGTATATGAAAATATGTACTGGTTGTCAAAATATATAGACCCCGTATACAATCGATGCATCTATATGTGTGTGGTGTGTGTATGACCAATGAGATTTACACTCTGACATTAGTAAGGTATATTCGGATTTATATCTATGTTAAAGTATTGTCGATACTGCACCTACTAGAATATGAGACTTATATATAGACCAAAACTAGTAGAATTTAAAAAAGATAATAATTAATTAATAATAAATTATATTTTTGAAATTTATCCAATAAAATAAGTTTAAACAAGTTATATGATCATGTAAGAGTCCACATAAATTGGGTGTGGTGATTAGAGATGTATGAGGAAAAGTTGTGGTTATACAATCAACATCCTTACAACAATGTGTGAGAAAACATAAGTATCCTTACAACATGCTTATGCTTTCTCAAACACTGTTCTAATGATGTTGATTGTATAACCACAACTCTTCCTCATATATCTCTAATCATCACATTCAATTTATGTGGACTCTTACATGATCATATGACTTGTTTAAACTTATTTTATTGGATGAATTTCAAAAATATAATTTATTATTAATTAATTATTGTCTTTTTTAAATTCTACCAGTCTTGGTCTATATATAAGTATCATATTCTAGTAGGTGCAGTATCGACAATGCTTTAACATAGATATAAACCCGAATATACATTACTAATGTCAGAGTGTAAATCTCATTAGGCAACATATAGATGCATCGATTGTATAAGGGGTCTATATATTTTGACAATCAGTACATATTTTCATATACAAATTTCAACAGTAACATATGATTTTTTGATAATTCTTTAAGGGTCGTTTGGTAGAGTGTATATTCAGATAATGTTTGTATTAGACATTTTTGGATTAGTTATACTTAGATTATTTCTTATGGATAGTTTGATTTGGTGCATTAAAAATAACATGCATGATAATAATAATACATATGCATTAAAATACACAACTTCAGATCATGACCTTTTTTTTACAACACTTCCTTCTTTAATCACTCTAATTCATGCATTAAAATTATTGCATCACGAATACCATGAATTTTCATATATTAATAATACACAATGTAATAGAAAACGGATGGACTCGATAATAAACATTAATAGATAGCGTACAAAATGTATGTCATCTTTTGATTGATCTATATTAGATCATGACTAATTACAATAATAGCTGACACTAAATTGACCCAAATGATGGCAGCAAAAAAAAAAATAGTAGCTTGATTACAAAAACAAATTCAATCAAGCATGTTTAAGATTTGTTGTTGTTCACACATGTAGTTCTCTTGTGTCCGGTTCTCTTACAAATTGAACATTTGTTCCTTCTCTTGCTCTTGAAATTCTCACCGACGCCTTTGACACGTTTTCTTCTTTTTCTTCCAAGTTTGATATCGACAAGAGGCGGAAAAATCTTCACATTAAGCAATTCTTCTAGCACACACCATTCCGACTCGAGAGGGACAACATTAATAGAATTTATGTATGCAAGAAGGTACGCTTCATCTTTATACAAAGGTGAAGAGTACTCATAGATGCTCATACCATACTCATTGTCATGCTTCGATCGCAAAGCGGCCATCGCGTGAGCACAAGGTATCTTGATCAAGTCATATTCCCCACGTGAATAAGACTTTTCCAGTAGGTTCACATAGGCAGTAACACCTACACCGAACACAATAAATTGATTGTCGTCCCCGATTACATTCTCCACATACAAGGAGGCGCCCTCGATTATTTTTTTCTTCCAATTTTTCGGCAGCCAGCACCATTTGATTACCCATTGATTTGAGGATATATGCATGCCTCTACCTAAACAATTCTCCAAACTTCTTAGCAATCGAATTAAATATAAATTCCACGGGATACTCTTTTTCGTCTATCAACATAACATTGAGTGACTCGGCGATATTTGTGGTCATCACATCATATCTATTGTCAGGAAAATGTGCCCTGCTCCACATCTCAAATCCAATATCATGCTCAAGGACGACGGCTGCCGCGGGGTATTTGTTCTTGAATTCTACAAAATGATTGTCAAACTCCTCCAAAGAATAAAACTTTGCCGCATTGTAGTAAAGATAAAGGTAATCTCCACAATGATGATTTATGCGGAGATTTTCATCGAGGTGCCTCATACAATATCTGTGGTGAGCATGATTGTAAACGTTCATAATACCGTTGGCAATGCTCTTGTGTCTATCGGAGTAAAGCACAAATCTGGTTCATCGACCACAATTTCCTTCAATTTCTCAAAGAAGAATGTCCAAGATGTATCATTCTCTTTGTCCATGACACACAAGGAAATTGGATAAACATTATTCGTATCTTGTGCAACAACGCTCAACAACACGCCCTCGTATTTACCATGTAAATGAGTGCCATCAACCGCAATTACCTTTCTCATGTGGGCAAATCCCTTAATGCAGGAACCGAAGAACAAGAAATAATACATGAACCTATGACTATCCTTGTTTACCATGATACAATAGCTAGAACCAACATTAAGTGTCTCGAACATGTAGGAAAAATTCGGTAAACATGAATATATGTTCTCCGCTGTCCCTCAGACCATTTCCTTGGCAATCACACCACCCTTCCAACATTTCCAATAGCTTGAACTACAATGAAAAGAATTAAGCATAGCTCTTTGAATCTCTTTAACATTTGGACCCTTGCCATCACGATACATATTTACACAAAGTGAAGCAATGACTTTGGTTGAAATTTTTCTATGGCTACTATTGGCATATTCAACGCCACAACTATGTTCGCCAATGTACTTGTAGATACGAAATCTATCTGAACACTCATATTTCCTCGCCCGCAACATCCATGCACAGTTGCAAAATACACATTTCACCTTTAAGTATTTAGTACAACTCTTCACAGTAGCACAATCAAAAGATTTTTTTGCCGCCGCTTCGGCTAATAACAATTGCAACTCATTCTTGTTACTGAAAGTTTGGTTGATACATAAATTAGTTCCATCGGAGAAGGAATGGTTGGATTGTGATCCCAATTCATTTTTTCCCTGCATTTCTTCACAACATTAGGGTTTGGGATCTTCCGTATCTACTGGCTGATTTTCCACATTAGTTGGATCATCATGTATATTCATTGAATGATCACCCAATCTTTCATTTCCAATCGAATCATTGTCACCGTTAAATGAATTCGTTGGTTCAATTGGAGGCCTCGCATTGACGTTTATCCTCAATGTAAGCCTAGAGCCATCAATACCAATATCTAACATGTACAAGCTCACATGCCTATCATTTTTTATGAATGTGGGATGTATTTTTCCCCTCTCATTCATTTGATAGCTAATCACCAAGTCATTTGGCTCGTAAGTTAACTCACCGGCCTCAATTACGCTTGCAATAATATCGTCATATGAACCATTGCGGTGTAACGCAATAGGCAGTGTCGTCTTACTAAAAGATTTCCAATTCCAGCTTTTAGGAGTCTCCTCACACACTCCCATATAATCTCCACCAGCAACAACAAATTCAGCTACTGCCATTATAGACTACAAAGATAGCTACGAGATTACAGTACCAGTCATTAAGGATCAATGAAGTACGACATCCGTATAGAAACGCGACTGAATGAGATCGTGGTTCAATATTCATCTCTAGCAATGGCGAAACAGATTTTTCATGCTTTTAAACTACTAAAATGTATCTATAATGAGTTATCAAGTGATTATTAAGAAAGATTTCTCAAATTTCTAAAATAGCGAAAAAATCATTTTGAAGCTTGGTTTTTGAAAGAAAATGGAGTAAAAATTAAAATGGAGTAGGAGATGATGATGATTTTACCTTGAAAATGAATATTTTGGCTGGAAAATTTGCCGGAATCGACAGTTTCAACAACAGCAAAAACGAGCTGCTCTTCTTTCCCATTTGGATTTTTTCTTTTTTTTGTAATATAATTTTTAACAAATGCAAATAGATATATATTATTCCAAATTAGTTGGAAAAGAAGGGGGACCATAGTGGAGATATGGAAATTTAGTGAGGTCTTTTGTATGTGCCAATTAGGGCATGTGGATGATGTCATTAATAGTGGGTACACCACAAATTATTCTAGACTTGTGACTTAATGTCACATTAAGTCTTTAAGGTGGCTATTTTGCCAACTCTCCCAAGTAACTTGGCTATACTATTTCTTTCGATTTACTTTTACTTCGTTATTAATCTTATTTGGCAAACATATTTAACTTCTAATACATTAATCAACAAGAGATATCTATATGCGTATGTGTCCTTAACCTCATAATAGATCTAATTGTACAATTTTTCTGAAAAACAATTTGACTCCCACTATAACGATCTTTTTCAATCATTATAAAAAGTTTTGGAATTTAAAATTTAACTTAGGCTGACGTCATCCCGCTATAGCAAAATTTTTCCCTCTATAACCCTGCGGCCATTCGACAGGTCTCCATAGTGGGTTGATGGAACCACTAACTAGAAAACATGGATTTTATATTGGATTTCTCCCTTTCAGAAACCACTAACTCATGAATTTCAGACCTACTTTCACTCAGGATTCGCCTCCTGAGCCAAAATGTCTGTTTTTAAACTCCCGGAGAAATGGATTGACGCCCAGGTTGGTTAGGCCTAACTAAGTAGTTAGACCTAATTTGAATACATACTATGCTGTAGATGTTAGGGAGATTATATGCTTAGGTCTTTGGACACAGAGTCTAAATGGATAAAACGTGTTGGTTATTGCTATTTAGGGAGGAAAAGTAATGTGCTAGGTAATGTTGACCCTATGACTGACAATGGGTATTTATTCTATAGTGTTATTAATCTTTGGTAATCGAATTTGAGGTGGGCTCATGACACTAGTAATGATTAAGTGTGAAGGGAGTGATGGTTGAATTATTTCACAAATTACGTTATGTGTGCATGTTAACTGTTTTTGTTAGTATTGCATGTACGTTTTGTGTTTTAGGGGATAACGGGAATGAATGTTAAGGATATCCGGTTGTCAATCTCATACAATGAGTGTCTCATAGAATTATTGCTTAGTTGTCTTGTACTAATAAAATTATTATAAGGGGGATTAGGGGAAGAATTAAGAATTTAATTCTTAGATTGCAAGTGTATGTAATCTGAAACATGACTCATGACTCGTGTTTAGTGAAATTGTTAATGAAATCCTACGTGGTAGATTATGGTTTTTCTCTTTCTTTACAAGAAAGTTTCCATTTAAACATCATTTATTTTTTACTTGTTACATTGATTGTTTGCCTTCCATTCTTAGTTGTTCTCAGTGAAGGACCTGATCCCTTGACTCATAATGGACTCACACACAAGCCAACAAGGTGGCAAGAGAAATATTTAATATATAACCTCTATCTATATAGTTATTCAATCGAAATTGACACCTCAACCCATACACATATAAGATATTTCCTATATGCATGGAATACTCTAATTATCGTTCTATATAAGAACAATATTATATAAAAAAAAAAACTTATCTCGTATTTTAAGCATAAAGGAACCATTAACATAACATCGCACTATCGAACTCTAAAATACCAAACCTATGAGATATTTCCTATATGCTTTCAGGCCAACTACTAAGGACCTAAATTTGAATTCCCAAGTACTTTAGTATTTTAAATTGATCTAGTCTACAAGAAAGAGAAAAAGAAAAAAGGCAAAAGCTTTTTGGATGTTGAGGTTTGTACATATATAGTATAGTATGTATCTTGGTCTTCATACATGAATAATTAATTAATGGTTTTAACAAATATATAGATGATATTTTCATTTTAAAAAAATTGTGTAACTCAAAAAGTATCTAAGGTTCACATGTAGGGAGTATAAAGAACTTTTTAGAGTGGAGATGACTGTGTGTTATAAAGAAAATGGATGGCACAAAAAAGGAAAATGCCCACTAACAAAAAAGAAAGAGTATTATTATTAGCTAAAGAGGAAAGTGGGCATGATTGGTTGTCATTAACAAAATGTGGGAGGGGGGAATAGGAATTAATTAAGTGATGAATTACATTAATGGATAGTTCCCTTTTTAATTAACTTAATCAAAAAGATTTATCAAAAACCTATTTAATTATGCTCTCTGTATATATATCTATATATAATAAGCCACAATGCAATTATCATTGTAACTATCTTGTTAGTTTTCAACCAAAAGCTAACAAGATTTTTAGTTACATGTTTATTATTTAGTTAAATAATAAATATGTCATTGTATGAGCTATTTATTACTCATTCCTTTTGAATTTGTTAATCTGATTTTGATCTGACACATAGTTTACGAAAGTAAATTAGATTTTGAGAAAAAACATTAAATGATACTTCAAGTTGTCCCAGATTTATATGATACAACTAATATTATTTATTTATTCCCCTCTTACTGACTCACCACTTAGGGAGGAGCCATTATGTCACTATCTTTTTTATAGTAATTAAATTGGAATCTTTTGTGTTCCTTTTCTATGAAAATAAAGGATCCATAGAAGTGTCTTTATTGGTGCTTTTGACTAGGAGTTCTAAAAACTGTTTACCTTTATGAGACAAATTGTTAACTTCGAAAACGTAAAACAGATGTATGTAATCTCCATGAAATATTCTTTTTTCAGTAACCAAAAAAACAAAATTTAAAAATGGATAAGTATATGAAAATTATGGAAATACAAGAAATTTGTATAAAATTCAATAAACCCTTTGTGATGCTTTCAATGTGTCTTGATTTTATTTTTAAAATGTGATCCTAAAGCTGGCTTACACTAATTAAGTATACTATCAAGGGGACTTTGCTCTCTAGTTGGGTGTTAACTCTTGAATTGTGGCATTAAGAAAAAGTTTGATAAATGACATGGCACAAAGGACCAAGAAAAGGCATCCATAAAGGTTTCGTCGATCGAATGTTCAAAGTTACGCTCAACTACCTTATAAGGCTAATGCAATACCAAAACACATATACATATATATGAGTTTAAATTGTTATCCTTGCATAATCATAACGTAAAATAGCATATTTAATATACCTCAAATGAAGTTAAGGACATATCGTAAAATATGCATAAATTGGAGAGTTTCTTATAACTGGCATATGTCATTTGAGATCATGAAGCCCAACTTATAATCCCAGTAAGATGGGTTGTCCTATACTTTGGCAAGGTATAGAACCTAATCGTATGTTATGTGGATCCGCTAACATGAGCCTCAAAGAGCTAAAGGTCAACCGCCAAAGCGGTGAAACACAATCCTATGTTGACACGTAGTTATGAGACTTGGGTTTTCTAAACCCGCATCCTCTCGGTACTAAATAGTCCTCCCAAAACAACATGTATTCACATAATGCTCATAGGTATATAAACCTCTTATCATTCATATCACATGTGAGACTAAGCTCAAAATTCATGCCTTAAAAATAACATGTATTTAGGTTGTAAACCATATCATGCGTGCCATCACGCTTAAAAGTCATAAATGCATAAAATATCATATATAGGAATCATGTTAAATCATTGCAATAAGGTTTTTAAAACCAAAGTAAAATAATAAAGACATGAATTTCTGATAAAAGATCACAATTTCATAAAAATCCTAGCTTTGCTTCTAATAATTTGTAGAATTCTAGAGAATCAAATTACTTTAGGTGTGAGAGCGAAGGGATACTCTCAATGAAGTCTTACTTTAGGCATGAGAGCGAAGGGATACTCTCAATGAAGTCTTACATACCTTGAATCACTCTAATTAAAACTCTTAACTTTGAAGAGGAACCCAAAAGTTCCTTTTTAAAACTTTAGAATGAGTTCTTGTTTTCGCTAGATATGGGAGAAAGATTTGATGTTATAATCAATATGAGTCAAGAAATTGGATAGAAGATGATTTTTACGATCTTACAACAAGACTTTAAAAGGTATGAGAATGTAACATCCCGAAAATTTCTAATTTAAGATTCGATTCATTCTTTATGGTGAATAAGATTTGTGCCGAGTGATTCTAAATTTTCTTAGATATTAAGGTCACTAGAATCCCCTAGCATAAAGTTGAGAGGAAAACTTTCTTTCCAATTGAGTTTCACTATGAGATTTTTCTTGGGTCGGCTTCATTTGACCATATCTCTTAGCACATAAATAGTTAGTGGCCCATGACCTATCAAATCGAAGTTCTTTGAGTCCTCTTCCCAACGCCATAATATTTGCTAAATTCCGAACACCGAGTAAAAGGTTATGACCTTTTGAGTGAAGCCTCTCTAGTTAAGGCTTTCCATCAATTTTAGGAAAGGGTATTTTGGTCTTGTCCTTTTCCCCATTTTTCTTCACATGTTTTACATGACCCAATTAAGGGTATAATCAGATTCTAAATACTCATTCACGTTTAAAACACTTAGGAATTTTAGAGCGAGGTTTCAAGAGGAGAAAAATGAGGTTTTCAAGCGTTCTTCAAGAGTTGAGGGAATTCTCCAAGAACAATCATTCTCTCCAAGTATGTGAGGTTTCCCATAGTAATGGACTTGTTCTTCCTCATGCCAATCATATAATTCTTCCATTAATTCATCCATAAAATTGTTTATGTAAATATTCTTGAGTAGTTCTTCAGTTTTAGCCCCATTTTTTTTTATCAATGGAGGTTTTGAGTTCTTAAGGTGAAGGTCTTGCGAATGAGTGGTGTTTCTTGATAGAATTTGAGAGAGATTTCAATGAATTTGTGTTAGGTTTATGAATCAAAGAGAGTTTGGAAGAAATCAATCGATTCTACACGAGTTAGGATCCGAAATTTAACAAGAAAATTTGTCGGATTTCTGGGTCTGGGCTGGGGCAATGCGCCACCATAGCGCTAGGAGGGCTGGGGCAATGCGCCAGCAGTGCACCCGAAAGTACTGGAGTACTTTGGGGGCTGACGCGATGTGTCACCACTACGCCAGAGTCGTCCGACCTTTTTCTTCTTCATTCTTCATCCCGTATGTGTTCCTTTAAATAGTATATTCGTTCTTTCCTTGATATTAACTCTTAAAGTCTTCATTAATCCTTGAGAGATCCTACATATACATATCATGAGTCTTAAATTACATTTTAAATTGAAGTGAAACTAAGGGGGGAGTTCAAGAGGGTCATTTGAGTCAAATTGAGATTTCTTTTGAAAGTCATTATAGTTTCGAACCAAGTCTTAAGAAGATTTGTATTCATGAGTTTCTATATCGTTATTTAGGTCCTCGAGTTGAGTCGTTCATGTCCATAATTCCGCATGAACCCTATGAATTTGAGTTATAAGTCTTGAGAGTCTTTGGAAGCCAATCCTTGTCTTCAAACTGAGTTTTGAGAAAAGTTTAAAGATTCTATTTAATAAAAACTTAAGAGTTTCGAATGTTAATTATATATATGTGTGTGTGTACCTATGTTGATTATTGGACATGAAAGATAAGTTCATAAGTGCATGTTTTCAAGAATGTAAACACGTCTAATGTTTTGAAAAGTATTTCAATCAAGTATGAAGTCAATTCCTTGTAATGGGAGAATTGAGCATAAAGTTATATCAATTATTTTGAGAGTAGTATCGAGCACCGAATTGTGTTAGAGTCTTTTATGAATCAAAAGTCCCATAAAACTATGTAGTCAACGTAGGATATGATAGCAATGATTCTTCATGCGACTCCGCACTGCCTCTGAGAACGTGAATTAGATGCATCCATAGTCATGATATCATCTTATACCCCGACAAAGTATAAGATGGCCCTGGCAACGTGGGTGAAACATTGTATCATTGCTAGGTTTATGGTAATGGTTGTCGGTTAGAAAAACTCCCTACAAGTAAAGTATATTATTTTCATGTTGCTTTCATTGGGTATTATATTGTAAAGTTCAAATGATTTTCACTTACCAGTACATTCAATGTACTGATGTCATTCGACCTGCATCATTTTATGATGCCGACACAGGTAATCCAGATTATCAACAGATGTTTCATTGAGATAACTATTCAATCACAGGCAATATTTGGTAAGGCCTCTTTGCTTTCAGGAGACTCCATCTTTAATTCAGCTTACTAGTATTGGAGATGTTGTGGGTTTTGTCCCAACATTTATCTTACATTTTTAGAGGCTTCACAGACAAATGAATTAGATACTTCCACTGTTTTCTGGGGATGTTTTATTTAACTCTTAACTCATGTTAAGTATTTTTGCAAGACAATTTTTTTTTTTACTTTCTTAAATGTCTAAGTGTTCACCTATTTTAAGATTCTGCGTGTTGTTTAGTGTCATGTAAGTCATGTAACCAGGCCAAGGGTTTGATTGGGAATCATAAATGGTTCTTGAGTGTCAGTTACATCCAGGTTGTAGGCTCGGGTCGTGACAAACTTGGTATCAGAACATAGAGTTCAAGTGTCATTGGGTGTCTATGAAGCCGTGTCGGTAGGATCTTATTTATGGTTGTGAGGGACTCACTTCTATAAACGAAGGACTACAGACGTTTAAGAAAAGTTTCCCTTCTTTCATACTCTAAATTGTGTAATAGAACTATATCATAAGGAGCTTATTCAAAATCGTGTGTTTCGCAGAATCATTTGACTACATACTAGAGGTGGTTGAAAGGCAAAGTCAGTTCTTTATCGATGAGTTACTCTCAACAAAAATCTTGAAGAAGTCATGAGATTGTAGAGGGGCTTGAGAGAAGCCCATGAATGAGTTAAGTGTTAAGTTTCGAAAGAATGCACTCATAGTCATATGAATCGCGTGTTCAAGCTAAAAGTGAGATGTACTCTCTTCTCTAAACCTTGTTTCAACTGAGATCCTTATGAGGAAGTGTGTTTTAGAGCTTAGGTAGTATTTTTGCTCGAAAAGGGTAGTATGAATTACAAGATTATGAGCAGTAGTAGTGAATATGTCCTTAAATTAGAAGAATGCATGAAGAGGCTCAGTAATCTAAGAAAGAGAGATAGTGATGAGGCAAGCTATGTTATTATAGTCATGCACCTAGTAAGTTATTAATGAGGAGTTTTCCCTCATGGGTAGACTAAGAAGTGATGAGCTTGTGTATATTGCATGATAGGAGGTAGAGTAAGAGTTACGAGTTAGGATGAGTTAGAGTATACTTTAACTAAAAAGGAATTTATGATGAGGTGTCATTGTGTTGGTAATGACCAAGTATAGGTGTTGAATAGAAGATCATGAGTATTCATGAGGTGATAAATCTAAGCTAGACTTATGATTATTAGGGAGAGCCCATAACATTTTAGAGGATTACAGAACTAATTAGACAATGATGTCTAGCGGATTGGCAATAGTACTTAAGTTGTGAAAGGAAATGTGGCGGTAAATTGTAAGTATGAAGACTAAGAGGTAAGGATTGACTACTTGTCATGACGTTTTTAGTGGGCGAGTGTTTCTTAATTTTTATCTAGTAATTATAAGTTAGTATAGTAAGAGAACAATCATATTGATATCCGGGTTTAGTAATAAACATTAAGCTTTAATTTGAGATGAGTGTCGTGATCAAAAGAATGGCAACATGAGGGTGATGGTATATAACCCGATTCTTGTGATTTAGATCAAAATAATCACCCTATGTTAAGTACTTGGTGATTTTGAGTTAGTCTTGAATATAGTAAGAGTAACCCTTTCCATTCTCAGTCCAACCGTCATTCGAGGACAAATGATCCCAAGGGGGAAATATTGTAACATTCTGAAATTTTCTAATTTAAGATTCGATTCATTTTTTATGGTGAGTAAGATTTATGCCGAGTGATTCTAAATTTTCTTAGATGTTAAGGTCACTAGAATCCCCTAGCATAAAGTTGAGAGGAAAACTTTATTTCCAATTGAGTTTCACTATGAGATTTTTCCTGGGTCAACTTCATTTGACCATACTTTTAGCACATAAAGATTTAGGTGGCCCATGAACTATCAAATCGAAGGTCACTGAGTCCTCTTTACAACGCCATCAAGTTTGCTAAATTCCAAACTCCGAGTAAAAAGTTATACCCTTTTGGGTGAAGCCTCTCTAGTTAACGCTTTCCATCCGTTTTAGGAAAGGGTATTTTGGTCTTTTCCTTTTTCTCACTTGTCTTAACACGTTTTACCTTGCCCAATTAAGGGTATAATCAGATTCCAAATACCCATTCACGTTCAAAACACTTGGGGTTTTTAGAGCAAGGTTTCAAGAGGAGAAAAGCGAGGTTCAAGAGTTGAGGAAATTTACCAAGAACAATCGTTCGTCCTTACTCCAATCATATAGTACTTCCATTAATTCATCCATGAAATTGTTTATGTAAAGATTCTTGAGTAGTTCTTGAGTTTTAGCCCCATTCTTTATCAATGGAGGTTTTGAGTTCTTGAGGTGAGGGTCTTGCGAATGAGTGGTATTTCTTGATAGAATTTGAGTGGGATTTCAATGAATTTTTTTTTGGGTTTATGAATAAAAGAGTGTTTGGAGGAAACCAATAGATTCTAAACGAGTTAGGACCCGAAATTTAACAAGAAAATTTGTCGAAATTTTGGATCCGGATTAGGGCAATGCACCGCCATAGCGCCAGGAGGGCTGGGGTAATATGCCAGCAGTGTGCCCCAAAGTACTCCCAGTACTTTGGGGGCTGGCGCGACGCGCCACCACTACGCCAAAGTCGTCCGACCTTTTTCTTCTCCGTTCTTCATCCCATATGTGTTCCTTTGAATCGTGTCTTCGTTCTTTCCTTGATATTAACTCTTAAAGTCTTCATTAATCCTTGAGAGATCCTACATATCCATATCATGAGTCTTAAATTACATTTTAAATTGAAGTAAAGCTAAGGGGGATGTTCAAGAGGGTCCTTTGAGTCAAACTGAGATTTCTTTTAAAAGTCATTATAGTTTCGAACCAAGTCTTAAGAAGATTTGTATTCATGAGTTTCTATATCGTTATTTAGGTCCTCGAGTTGAGTCGTTCATGTCCATAATTTCGCATGAATTCTATGAATTTGAGTTATAAGACTTGAGAGTCTTTAAAGTCAATCCTTGTGTCTTCAAATTGAGTTTTGAGAAAAGTTTAAAGGTTCAATTTCATAAAAATTTAAGAGTTTCTAATGTTAATTATTCATATATATATATATATATATACATATGTACCTATGTTGATTATTGGACTTGAAAGATAGGTTCATAAGTGCATGTTTTCAAGAATGTAAACACGTCTAATGTTTTGAAATGTATTTCAATCAAGTAAGAAGTCAATTCCTTGTAATGGGTGATTTGAGCATAAAGTTATATCAATCATTTTGAGAGTAGTATCGAGCACCAAATTGGGTTATAGTCTTTTATGATTCGGATGTCCCATAAAACTATGTAGCCAGTGTAGGATATGATAGCATTGATTCTTTATGCGACTCCCCACTACCTTTGAGAAGGACAATTAGATGGATCCATAGTTATGGCATCATCATATACCCCGACAAAGTATAGGATGGTCCTCGCAATGTGGGCGAAACATTGTATCATTGTTAGGCTCATGGTAATGGTTGTCGGTTAGAGAAACTCCCCACAAGTAATGTATATTATTTTCATGTTGCTTTCATTGCATATTATATTGTAAAGTTTAAATGGTTTTCACGTTAAATTCATGTATTGATCCAGTTATGTTGCTTTCAGTTATTCAAGCCAATAAGTTGTTTACTCTAACCTTATCACTTACCAGTACATTCAATGTACTGACGTCATTCGACCTGCATCGTTTATGATTTAGATACAGGTACTCAGGATCATCAATAGGCATTTCGTTGAGATCACAGTTCACTCACATACAGTATTTGGTGAGACCTCCTTGCTTTCAGGAGACTTCATCTTTCATTCAGCTTAGTAGTATTGGAGGTGTTGTGGGTCTTGTCCCGACATCTATCTTACATTTTTAGAGGCTTCATAGACAAGCTGAATTAGATATTTCCATTGTTTTCTCATGATGTTTTATTTAACCTATGACTCATGTTAAGTATTTTTGCGAGACAATATTGTTTCTGACTTTCTTAAATTTCTAAATGTTCACCTATTTTAAGCTTCAGCGTATTGTTTAATGTCATGTAAGTCATGTAGCCAGGCCAAGGATTCTCTTGGGGATCAGAAATAGTTCTTGAGTGTTAGTTACGTCCAGGGTGGAAGCCCGGGTCATGACAGAGAGCCAAACACAAAACCTAAAAAAAAGTCAAATCCAAAGCCTTTACACACTATATCCACCTAAAATAGCCAAGTTCAAGATGGGTTTCTCACACAATGGATAGACCTCAGTTTAAAAGATGGAACGACAAGACCATGGGAACAAAGGATTACAAAACAAAAAAAAAACAGTGATATATATAGTCCCCATTTTGGGAACGCTTAGTGGCAAAGTTACCGAATGGGTAAGTCGCCAATCCCCAAGACTCACATCGATGAGAAGGAACTTTTTTATTATATTAGATATATTAGCCTATGATTTTAAAGCCCAAAGGTCAATCTTTCATACGAGTTTAATATTAAGAATATTGATTAAATAAGAGAGTTGTTCTTTTAGGTATTTTATGATAGTTTAAACTTGATTGAAGTTTCAAAAACACACCTAAATTATTTTAATTTTTTTAGTTTCATACATAAACTGTTAAGAGTATATTCATATCTAAACTATCACTCATTAGTTTGAGAAACACACCTCGGTGGTGTGTGTAATACACTCTCTCTTTTATTTGAGAAAAAAAACTTGTCACATGACATTTTGTTAAAGAATGACAAAAGTATTACATTAAGGCTTGAGCAATCCTCCTCCCTTGAGCTAGCTTTTGGGGTGTGAATTAAGCCCAAAACCTAATTTCACATGGTATCAGACTAAGGTCCATCTCACTCAATGTTGGGGCCCACAAAATCAAAATTGTCCACTCATTGGGCGTGAGGTGAAGTGTTAAAGACTGACAAAGTCCCACATTGGTGATTAATGAGATGAGTGGACTCCTTATAAGGCTTGGGCAATCCTCCTCCCTTTGAGCTAACTTTTGTGGTATGAGTTAGGTCCAAGACCTAATTTCACGCATTCCACATAGATAAAATATTGAGCTCACCTTGACAAAAATTAAATAAACTATTAATATTAGTTAGAAGTTAAAGATTAAAGTGATAGTTTAGTACTCACACTCCCAATAGTTTAGATATGAAATTCAAAAAAAATAAAATAGTTTAAGTGTATTTTTAATACTCACTCTTTAAACTTTAAAGTTTATCTCATATACGATCACTCTTGAATCAAGTTCCAAATTTGTTTACATTGATCAGCAATTTTTTTTAAAAAAAAAAAATCAAGATAATATTAATCGATGGGAAACGTCAACTAATTGCTTAACTAAAAATTCATGCAATAAGCCAAAATTAATTACTTCTTTTTGAAGAAAGAAGAGTTACAATGATACTCCCTCTATTTCTATTTATATGTCACCATTTTAGATTTCATGTCTCTTAAAAAAACTAAGTAAGTTAATAATTATATTTTTTATTTAGTGATTTCTTGAAGTCAAGTTTTCAATAAATGAACATAAATTAATTTATATTCATTAATTAAATTGATCAATAAACATATGAATTAATCATTTAGTTTTCCTATATTAGTTAAATTCACACTTTCCAAACTAATAATTTTCAAAGGTAAATAGAAAAAATAATATTATTTATGTATTAATTTTGTGAAATGACAAGTATTAAGAAATAACTATATATTTTTCTATAAATAAAAAAAGTAGTATGAATTGGTCATTATTGGTTCAACGGTTGGCAGCTTCTTTTCCAACTGCCTTACCTTCTTTTCCAAATCACCATAATTGTATGCAAAACAGAAAAGACCAAAAACAATTAATAACCAAAAATAATAATTGTAGTAGTAGTAGTTATTCTAGGCTTGAATTTACTTTTAGAGAACAACCATGTAGTATATTCTATTTGACATAATACATAAATATATCTTTTAACTTTATTTCAGCTGGACATCTATATTCTTCAATTTTGATTATGTACAAATAGTTATTTAGGGTGTGTTTGGTATGAAGAAAACATTTTTAGGAAAATGTTTTCCAAATCAACTCATTTTTCTCAAATTCAAGAAAAATGACTTCCCTTCAAAACTTAAGGAAAACATTTTCCAAGACTTTCCTCCAACTTCATATTACAATTTTTTTGTTGAAAAAATTAAATTATTTTGTTGAACAAATAAACTTAAAGCTTATTTTTAAAAAAAACATTTTCAACTTCAATTTTGTATTTTTTTACCCACCCTCACCCCGACCCCCCCCCCCCCCCCCCCAAACAAAATAAATTAATGTTTGTTTTTTTAAAAATATTTTCAATTTCAAAATTTTATTTTCACCCCATCCCCAAAAAATAATAATAAATTAAGTTTGTTTTATAAAATTTACTTTCAATTTCAAATTTTGTTTTTCATCCCCCCTCCCTAGCCAGCCCCTCCCCCCAAAAAAAATATTAAAGTTGATTTTTAAAAAATATTTTCAAATTTTTATTTTTTCAACCCCATCCCACCCCTGCCCCGACCCCCCACCCCCTGCTACCACCCACACCCCCCAAAAAAAAAATTAAAGTTTGCTTTTCAAAAAATATTTCCAATTTCAATTTTTTATTTTTTCACCCCCACCCCTACCTCCCCCCCCCCCCGCTACCACCCACACCCCCCCTTCCAAAAATAAAAAAATTAAAGTTTGTTTTTCAAAAAATATTTTCAATTTCATTTTTTTATTTTTCACCCCCACCACCGACCCCTCCGCCGGGCCACCCCCCCCCCCCCAAAAAAATTAAAGTTTGTTTTTAAAAAATATTTTCAATTTTAAATTTTATTTTTTCACCCCGCGCCAGCTCCACCCCCAAAAAAAATTTAAGTTTATTTTTAAAAAATATTTTCAATTTCAATTCAAAAATTATTTTCTACTCTCTAGTGAAAAAAAAAAAAAAAGATATTTTCTCAAAATAAATTTTCATTCATAAATCAAACACTTAAAAATCTTTTCCGAAAAATATTTTCTACTCTCCAACCAAACATGAGAAAATAAGTCAAAAGTCTACTTGTTTTCTAGGAAAACATTTTCCTTCATACCAAACACACCCTTAATCTTGTATAAAATTGAACAAAAATAGATACTTGTATCATACATAGCGTCGCATGTGGCAATTCACATCATACATGATCTCCTACATATAATATGCCACGTAGAACGTGTGTCTACTATTTCAATTTTATACAAATTTAAGTGTCTACTCGTGCAGATCTAAAGTTAAAGGATATAAATGTCAGTTAAAACAAAATTAGAGAGCAAAAGTATATATTAGGCCTTTTATTTATCTTTCCTAGCTACACAATAATCTACACATAATTTATTTATTTGGAAAACATGAGATTTTTTTCTTCTCATTTTTGGCTGCTATTGGCAAGTGAAATACAAAGTGCTGCCACGTGCCAAGGGTGCACTATGTGACAGACCATTAAATATTATGGGCTTCTGAAGTTGGCCTTTCACTGAGTTTTTGTACGGAATTTTTCAATGGCCTTTCTCTATTTCTTTTTATCTTTTGAGTTTTTTTTTCTCAATCTTCAACAGTGACAAAAATGAAAAAAAAAAGTGATCCAACATGTAAAGTGCAGCTTACCATGTCATGGCCAACACAAAGCTGCATACATTGAGTATCGTTTGATAGCTAATTAGAGTTATACATATATTAGTAATACATGAATTAATTTTAAAGAAATTTATGTATAATCCTAACCAATTTCCAAATACAATATTACATATGTAAAATCTAATACAGATATAATATTTCTCTTTTAGTTCTAGCTGGCTACCAAAGAACCTCTCATACTTTTGGATTCATATATTATGGGTTCACATACTTGTGACAACTATTGTCAAAATTGTGTGAGACAAAAACTAAAAAAAAATTAATTCTATACTATTTGGCTTGTACTCTTAACCCTTTTCCCTTTTTTTTTGAAAAATTACAGAAATCTCACATTTTAATTTACTTATTACCATTATTCCCTATAAGTTTTACAAATTTCCAAAATCCCTCATTTTCGCGCATCAGATCAGTATATCTCGCGCATCAGATTAATGTATCAGCGCTTATATTATTGTATCTCACGCATCAGATTAGTGTATCATGTATAAAATGTACATTAGATTAGTGTATCATATATAAAATGTAACGTATCTTACTTAATGATTAATGTATCTCGCGCATCAGATTAATTTATCAGCGCTTATATTATTGTATCCGTTTGAGGGATTTCTATAATTATAAACGTTTAAGGGATAGATTGTAATTTTGTCTTAAAAGTATGTGATTTCTGTAATTTGCCCTTTTTTTTTTATTGTAATGATTGGAAAATCCCAGAAAATCAGCTAAAACACATGTTGGAAATGAGTTGGAAATAAAAAAAAATTATGTAGCTTAAGGCCTGCCTACTAAATTGTCCTTAAGGAGATTTTATTGTTTAATGTGTATTCTTTAAGATTTAACAAGCTTTTCTAGAATTAAAACTATGAGCGAGAAATTAACAAAAAAATATCTATCTTAAAGAAATAACCTAAAAAAAAGGAAAGATATACTACTCTTAGCTCCGTTTATTTTTACTTGTTTCATTTGGACTTGACATACCCTTAAGAAAACAATGATTGACATGACTATTTTACCACTTTACCCCTATTAATTGATGTTTAGTACTCCCTCCGTTTCTATTTATATGTCACAATTTTAGATTTCACGTCCCTTAAGAAATTAGGTAAGTTTACCATTGCACTCTTATTGAAGTCAAATTTTCAATAAATGAACATAAATTAATTTATTTTGATCAATTAATTGACCAATAAACATAAATTAATCATTTAATTTTCCTTTGTTGGTCAAATTCATACTTTCAAGGCTAATAACTCTCAAGGGTAAAATGAGATAAATAGTACTCCCTATGTCCTTAATTACTTGTCCACTTTTCCTTTTTTTAGTTGTTCCTAATTACTTGTCCATTTTTACAAATAAAAAAAAGACAAAAATTTTACGTATTATACCCTCAATTAAGTACTTTGAAAAATGTAGAACTGCTTGAAAATCTTAAATTTTTAATTCACCCACTTCATAATTAATAGGGGTAAAATGGTTAACTCACTATGTTAATAATTATTTTCTTAATATGTGTGTCAATTCAAAAGTGAACAAGTAATTAAAGAGAGAGAGGGGGAGTATTATTTATGTATTGGTTTTGTGAAATGACAAATACTCCTTCTCTCCAACAAATACTTATCTACTACTTCTCAAGAAACAATAAATAGACCGATAATTTTACTATATCACCCTTTGAATATAATAAATAAAATGTCTTGAAAAATATAATAGAGAAATAACTATAATTAATTTAAGGGTAAAATTTAAGCTAAATGTAAAATTTTCATTGATTTCATCAAGTGGACAATGAACATCCCAAAATAGTATAGTGGACAACTATTGTTGAACGGGGGGAGTATTATGGAACATCTATTTTTAGTAAGCACAACATGTAAATAGAAACGGAGGGTGTATTAGGTATTGGAAAATGATTTTGGGAAATACTCCATTTGTCCCTAATTACTTGTCCACTTTTGAATTGACACACCTATTAAGAAAACAATGATTGATATAGTGAGTTTACCATTTTACCCCTATTCATTATGAAGTGGATAAATAAAAACTTAAGATTTTCAAAAAGTTCTATCTTTTTCAAAGTAATTAATTGAGGGTATAATAGGTAAAAAAATTGTCCTTTAAGTTCTTGATTTGTCAAAATGGACAAATAATTAGGGACAACTAAAAAGTGAAAAGTGGTCAAGTAATTAGAGACGGAGTGAGTAAGTAAGTAATTAATGATAAGAGTAAGATAAATGAAAAAGAAATAATTATCTTCTTTTTTATATATAAAACGTGACAAATAAAAATGAAAATTTATATTAAAATAATTGATAAAATAAATGAAAAAGAAATAATTATCTTCTTTTTTATATATAAAAAGTGACAAATAAAAATGAAAATCTATTTTAAAATAATTGATAAAATAAAATGAACGGACAATAATTTTTCCTTTTTTCACAACTTTTAACTAAAACAATTTTTTTACTGTATGTAGGAGTTAACAAAGTGAGAGCTTCACGTCCGCACACATAATGCACATTGAATATGTAATAAATGACATCAAGGCTATTACTCCTTCCGTCCACAATTGTTTGGCAGGTATACTAAAAATAGATGTCCAAGATTAATTGTCAATTTAAATAATCAAGAAATAATTAGTCACTTTTTTCCAATTCTACCCTTAATGATAGTGTAGTTCAATTGAAAAGTTATGTAGACTTTTGGTATTCTTGGTATAGTAGGGTTATATTAGGCAAATTACACCTTGTATTAAATTTTCCTTGAGAGGTGTGCATGACCTTAGCCTGACAAACAATTGTGGACGGAGGGAGTAACTTAATTGCCTTATTAAAGCTATTAACTCAATTGTTATATCTTCCTTGTGCAAATAATGCACATTCAATATTTGATAAATGTCATAAAAAGTAATTAACCCGCTATCATATTTTTGACCAACTTTGGTGTGTTTGATACGAAAGAAAATGTTTTTCACGAAAAATATTATCTTGAAAAATAGGTGGGTTTCTTATTTATTTTTTAGTGTTTGATAAATGGTAAGTAAGTAAGAAAATATTATCTCAATAATATTTATAGATTATCTAACAATACGCTATCGAGACGGGGTGAGATGGAGAGTTGGGGTTCCGGGGTGGTGGGGGTAGGATAGTCAAGGGGTGGAGGTTGGGGTATAGGGTGGACGGAGAGGAGACAATAAACTTGAAATGTCATTGTTTGCAACAAAGTTTAAACATATGAAAAATAAATCAACCACACAGATAAAATCTGAAGAAACATGAATATTTTATTGATAATAGTGCGGGTACAAAGTTGTTCCTCATTGATTCTACTCTCCTAAGATTTATCCATGATTCGAGGGCCGTTAGTGGCGTATTTTTCGAACTATGATGATTTAGATTTGACCTCTATATGAATGTTCCATGACTTTTGTGAAATATTCGAGAAGCCTTTTAAGGGAATTTAGTACCCTTTATGTAGGCATAAACTAGGATTTAGGGTTGAATAGCCTCCAAAAATCCTAATTGGAATTGAACACATCTTGTAGAGTCTAACAAATTTTCAATGTCTACAAATGCCCCCCTGTTTCAAGGCTTGTCGAAGTGTAGACTTGATGAAACTCAAAGACGAGACTTGAAGTACTCATTCTTCCACCTTCGCAACTTTAGATTTTTCAGATTTGATTTAAGAGAGAACAGATGAAGGATAGATTTGGTCCCACTGGGCGTGCCAATTTGTTTGCAACAAAGTTTAAACATATGGAAAATAAATCAACCACACAGATAAAATCTGAAGAAACATAAATATTTTATTGATAATAGGGCGGGTACAAAGTTGTTCCTTCCTTGATTCTACTCTCCTAAGATTTATCCATGATTCGAGGGTCATTAGTGGCGTATTTCTCGAACTAAGATGATTCAGATTTGACCTCTATATGAATATTCCATGACTTTTGTGGAATTTTCGAGATGCCTTTTAACGGAATTTAGTACCCTTTACATAGGCAATTAGACATGAACTAGGGTTTAGGGTTAAGTAGCCTCCAAAAATCCCAATTGAAATTGAACATATCTTGTAGAGTCCCAATTAGAATTGAACATGTGTTATAGAGTCGCAACTTGTTTTCTCCATTTTCAGTACTAGTGAGCTCATTTTTCTCATGTTTTTCAAAATGCAAAATTTAATATTTGATTTGGAAAAAAATCGGTAGTTTCTTCACAATGTTGAATTTTTCATGTCTTATTTCCATTATTTTATTTTATTTTGCTACAAAATCCAAGTCCAACATCATCTTTCAAATCGAAAGAAAATAAATAAATAGGAGATCGTTTGTCCCTAGTCCATTAAAGAATACTTGTAACTAGTGAAATTGTCCGCGCTACGCACGATTTTTTTAATTAATTGATAATATAAAATTTAAGATATATCTATGTTAAATATAAAAATCAACTGATCAAACGTATAAGAAAAAGATGCAAATAAAAAAAAGAATAGAAATGTCACATAGTTATCGAGAAAAAAATCCTTTCATACGAAAAAGAATACCTTCATATAATAGGAAAAATGAATATGTAACATTAGTCTTATAGGCTTTCCTTGCTACGTATATTTTGTTCACAAATAATTTAATTATAACTATTATTAATTTAATATATTTATCTGTAATTTGTATTATTCATAAAAGAAACACATTTAGTCTCAAAAGAATTATAGAATTTTAGTCCAAGAAAAGACAATCTTAAAATTAAAAGTAGCAATTGGAGGAAGGTTAGAAATCGAAGAAAAGAATTACTTGTCATTTTTTAAATAAAATCATAAAAATCTAATATGTTCATAGAAATCTATATAATAAAAAAATGAAAGCCAAAAATTGATATAACAATCAAATCGAAGTTATGTTATCGGAAAAAAAAATGTAGATTTAGTGATCACAATAATAGTTTGCGTTTGTAGTTTTTTTTTTATAAATCATTTGATACTTCGAAAGATATCCGTTCATAAATTCATAGATATTCGTTCACGCGTGAGGTAATTTGTATTGTGAAAGGTCATTTAAAGAAGGAATTGAATTTTTATATCCTGCTCTCATCATATTCCCTAAAGAATCGTTTGGTTTGTGGACAAAGTTATTTTGAAATTATAGTCAAACCTAAATTTATACCTCAACTAAATAAATTATAAATTTAGTTTCAACCTTTGATCCTAGATATTCTACCTTATTATTATACCAAACGAATAATTTACAACAATTGTCTAATAAGAAGGGACTATAAGTTTCAAATTCTCCAATTTTGCACAGATAAAAAAGTGTAGTATCAAGCACAAATTTAACACATTAAAACTAATTTACACATACAAAGGACATGTTAAAACTAATTGCACGTACAGGAAACATATTAAATCTGAAAAATGGGGCAAAAAAACAAATCATAGCTAATAAATTCATTAATTACAAAGTTAAAGATAAAAAATGAAATGTATATAGATTTCTTCACCACGCCAACTTCAGAAATTTTTGTATCTAATGAACAGTATAATAAAAAAAGGCTCTTTGATTTATTGAGGAAAAAAGAAAGAAGAAAAAAATACATATGTCAACGAAGACTATACGTGCACTTTAGTTCAACATTTATTTTGTGAGGCTTTTTTTAATGCCAATTAATTAGGACACTATGTATTGAAAAATAAAAAAGAAAAGGACATGTTATTCAAATAGAAAATGCAAGTAATTGGAGAGTTTTTGTAACTGAGATATAATTAAATGTAATTGATGTGATAGAACTAATTTTAAGTATACATCAAATTGTATAATGAAAAAAAATGAAGGAAAAATCTAAAAAAAAAAGAAGAGATTTAAGATAAATTATTTTCTATGTCACAGAGAGGTGTCACATCATGTCTTTGTTTGCACTTTATATAAGATACAATATATATACAAGACACACAAAAAAAATATATATATATATATATATATATATATATATAGTTTGCAATAATAATTGTACCAAGAAACAAAATCTTATATAATATAAATAAACAAAGATAAAACTAATATGCTATTAAGCATAAGACCTACAACTATAAATTTTTATTTGTTAGCTTTGAACATGAGAATAAAGACTAAACATTTAGGCATGTAATATATCAATGATAAAATTCTACGTATACTAATCTACTTCAATTATCTACTTAAAAAATTGTCATGAAATTACTTCAATTGAAACAAAAACTAACAAAAAAGAATTTGTTTTAGAGGAAGAATAAATAATTTAAAATAAGAAGAGCTTTTATGCGAGATTGTTTTAGCAAACTATCAACCACTTTTCACGTCACCTCTTGACCCTTCTTCTATTAATTCGTTATGATCTTAATTTTCAGAGATTCAAAAAGATGAAATACTCTGAAAAAATTGTTGTCTGATCCACTCTGCTCACAACTTATTTAGATGAAATATTCTTTATTTTCAGAGATCCAAAAAAGACAATTGGAAATTGGATCGCACAATGAAAATTTTAATTTTCTTAGCCATCTATAGAATATTTTTGTGAATTTCAATTCTGAATAGAGACATTGTTAAAGAATGACAAAAGTCCCACATCGATGGTTAATGAGATGGGTGGACTCCTTATAAGGCTTGGGCAATCCTCCTCCCTTTGAGCTAGCTTTTGGGGTGTGAGTTAGGCCTAAGACCTAATTTAACATGGTATCAGAGCAGGGCCCGTCTCACCCGATGTTGGGGCCCCCAAAATCAAAAATTGCCCACGCACCAAATGCTAAGCACTGGGCGTGAGGTGGGGTGTTAAAGAATGACAAAAGTCCCACATCGGTGGTTAATGAGATGGGTGGACTCCTTATAAGGCTTGGGCAATCCTCCTCCCTTTGAGCTAGCTTTTGGGGTGTGAGTTAGGCCTAAGACCTAATTTAACAGACTTTGCAGATTTCTGATTTCTGATTTCCAAAATGTATACAAACAATTAAATACTACTCTTAGTAAAAAAATGGATAATTTAATATTACTATTAAATACAGTAATTATTGTTAGTGGAAGATGGAAAGGTAGGAGGTTATCTAATTAAGCAGGTAAACGGTTGGGTTTGGGAGAAGGCCAATTGACGTGTCGTAATTGGCTGTGACAATGAAGAAGGCAAGGACTATTAATTGGGAAAGGAGAATTAATGTAATGATTGTTACCATTATCCATTAGGTGTTTAATTAAATGGAGAAAATAATTATTTGATAGTAATTATTTACGGAGTATAAAAATTCAAAAACAAAAAAAAAATAGATAAATAGGTTTCTGGTCTTAGAGAGCGCCACATCAGCATGCCTAATATTCAGCTTTATATATATACATATTGATTGTTATAAATCGTTAATAAAAATTTCCATTATAACTTGGAATTCAAATAAATGTTGGTTATTGGTTTTATCACATTCATTTTTCTTCAATTCTATTTGAATTCGTGTTGTATAAATAGAAATACTTAAGTTAATCTAGTACTAATATATCTCTTTGTTAATCCATATTTGTTATACTATATATACTACAGTAGTTAATTAAACACCACCTCTAGATTTTCCAATTTTCTTACTACGCCAACACACATTATTTGAGCAAAGAGGGAGATTATATTAAAACACAACTTAATATACATCATCATCATCAAATTTATGTAATGTTTGATTTACTCAATTATTTGGTAAAATATAAAATATTAACCGACGAAATCAGAAATATATGTTATATTGGGCCAGTTTGGTTTTAATATTAAAGAAATCAACTTAAATAGTTTGATTTTCTTTTAAGCAAAACTTGAATCAAACCGCACCACGAACACCCCCTAAAACAAATAGATAGTTCATATATAGGTTATATTGCTATGAATATCTTCATAGGTATATAGCCATAGCTGGAAAAATATTCTATCAAATAATTGATTATGTCCTTAAAGTACATTAGGACAACCTTAATTTCTGACCTATGTTGATTCTTGAAAAAAGTATTGTACCTTTGATTTAGAGTTGAATACATGTGCACCTTAATTATTATGACATAAATTGGGAAAAAAAAGACCATTTATATTATATATCACATATACATAGGAATACATTAACAAATCTGTCATGTATACAGCAATAACATAACAAACTAATAATATAGTCTTACAAGTGGAGTCTGGAATATACAGACCTTACGCTTACCTTTCCGACTAAACAAACGAAGTTTAAACTATGAGTTTTCCGCTACATACCTTCTGTTTCTTCAACTAAACAATTTGGTTCTTCCCCTCAATGAACATTGGGATATAATGGTCCATCATACATCCTTTATTTTAACTGGTAAAATACTGTACAAGCATAACAAGCAGCAATTTGCCAAAAGACATTTAGTCTTTTGTCTTCCCATTTCAACACTCAGGTTCCAAAAAAAACTGAGTTGAATGTCAGGAATATCTCTATACTTTCTACTTTCATGACTCTATACATAATAATTTAGCTCAAACTCGTCAGATAACTGCACCGAGCAGACATGTGTGAAGATTAGTCATTCCACAGACGCCTTGGCTCTGTAGCTTTGAGTTTGCAGTATGGATAGCTAGCTAGTAGTTTCGTTAACTATGTACAATACAAGTTAGACCCTTTATTCAGCTGAAGTAGGTCCGCTAGAATGCATGCATGATATAGTGCTTCCACTTCCAAGTCTATATCATGTAATCGTAAAGCATTACATTGGTGTCAGGGACGGCAAGTGGCAACTTATCAATATAAAGGTAGAACCGCCTTACATTCTCCTGCTCTAGAGTGGTGCTATCAACCACATCACAGTCACTAGTTAGAACCCACAAGTCTCTGGAGTTTACTCTCGTTAGACTACCTCGACAAAAAGGGCATGATTGAGACCGGATGTACCTGACAGATAACAGGACAATGTTGTTAACCATTTATGAAACTAGTACTTATGCAAAGGGGTCGGGGTGCTTTTCGTACCAGTCGTGGAAACAGCCAACACACATGGAATGGCTACAATTAGGCAAAACTATCTTGGAGCCAGTCTCCATGCATATACCACATTCTTCTTCTTCTCCCGGAATACTTTTACATGACTGTCTTTTCTCTTCCACTCTTCCATTTGAAGTGTTCAAGAGTTGAGTTACTTTAGTATTCTCCTTCATTAATTCCACTAAATTCCCCTCCAGCTGCTTTAGTGAAGGATATATAATGGCTGCAACATTTTACAACAACTATTCAGCATTGATGAAATCCTGGCACACCCTTCGATATCATTTTATAATCATTAGTTACAACGGAAAAAGGAGAAAAGTAGTACTCCCTCCGTCACAAGTTATGTGATGGCGTTCGAGTGAGCACGAAGAAGTTTAAGAATGAAAGAAAAACTTTTGAAACTTATTGTCTAAAACAAGCCATAAATATTTGTGTGGCTGTAAATCATCTCATTAAGGGTAGAATAAGACGTTTAAAGTTAAATTATTACTAAATATAAAAAAATTGTCATTCTTTTCAGGACAGACTGAAAAAGAAAGAGTTCCGCTTAACTTGGGACCGAGGGAATAGTCTCATCAAATTGATTAACCAAATTCCAACTATCAAATTCAATTTCTTTTGCTTTTCTGTCTCCCTCCCATTGTTGTAGGCTAAACGAAAAGAAGAACAAACGAGGAAAGAATACAAACCGTAGAATTCTCTAATTGTGGCCTTCCTTTCTTGTGGGGGCATTGTTGGCATTCCATCAACATAAACCTACAAAGATGACTAGTTTAGATTCTAAAACACCACTTTGTGAAAGTGTGAAACAAATGGACATAGACAACCAAGAACTCAACTAGAGGTAATGCCTTTAATTTGCATAAAAAAAGTGAAGTTTAAGTGAAAGCTCACCTTGTAAACAAGAATGTGAAGGAGTCCTAAGCAACTAGCTAGAGTATCTAAACAACTATAGTCCATCCATTCTATCAGAAACAGCAAGAAGGGGGCGAGAAAACCATAGGAAACTTTCATCTGAACACAATCCCCATCGAGATCCCGGGGAAGAGCCGCTGCCCTGCAAAACACATCTCATGAACAAAACAGTTGTAAACTAGCTATTCTTCAAATCAAACCATTGTTGTTCATCTAACTATAAAAAAGACGGAACAAAATAAGCACTTATAGAAAGGAAATTGAACTACCTCAAAAGCAAATTCTTCACAGCAAGTGTGTACCATCTATTCTAAAACCTTAAAACTATTAGAGAGACCATACTTTTGATTATTTAATCATATAGTATCTCAACACGCCTCTCCTCGCGTGTTGGCCCAACTTTTTCTTTCATAGGCCAAACACGTGAAAATATTTTCTTGCTCATTTTCTTTAGCTGTGGCAAAACTTCCAGTTAGGACCTTTTTTTTTTTGTTTCCCACCCGGTGTCCGCATAGGAGCTTCAACTAAATCCGCAGGGCAGGGGTAGCGCTCCCAACAAGATTTTTTCCATACTCAGGGATCGAAACCGAGACCTCTAGTTAAATTGGAGCAATCCCACCATTGCACTACAACCCACATTGGTACAATTAGGACCTTTGTCTACTACGATACCATCCTAATAGATGTAAGCATCTCATCTAAAAGTTTAAACTATTGGAGAGAGTACACATATAATTACCTAACATTTCAAAATTATGACAATTGTGGCCATAACTCTGAGCCAGTTAAATTTAAACAATACCTAAGTCCAAATTTAAACATCAAGCAAATGAAAAATGACAAATTGTTGTGAAAAGGAAACAATTCAGGCTTGAGCTACTTTACTAGTAAGTAAATTTGCACAAATTTCTACATCAAAAATGACAAAATTTAAGTTATAGACGAAAGAAACTACCCAACAAGTAGAATGATGTGCAACTAACTTAAGAAAAATTGATGAGAAATAAGAAAAGAAAGTTTATTACATAGTATTGGCATGTTGAACATCAGCTTCAAGGGCTTTGATGGATTCTCTAAAGGAAGAATTTTGGCTATGATTCTGCCACATTATTTATTCTCAACTTTTTTTTACTTTGAAAGGGTCTTTTTGGATGATGTTTTCAAAGTATAGCTATTAATAATAAGGAGAAGAAAATAAGGGGAAAAAGGAGTGAGTGGTTGGTTAGGATAGCTTAATGGTTATAACTTGGCCTTCTTGAAGCCTCTAAGTAAAGAAAAGGATATCTTCAATATGTGTCATCTCTTGTGTGGTTTTCCTAAGTACTCTTCTTTTCTTTTTAAATTATCGTTTTCCTATATACATAAAAAAAAACTAATTTGGCTTTGGCTTTGGCTTTGGTTTTTAGGCTAATCCCATTTTCATTGATTACTACTCATTCCCTCCACTTTTATTTGTCATACTGCGTTTTTCGAAAGTCAATTTGATTAAATTTCAAAGTTAAATTAGATTACATTAATATGATATTTTAAAAAAAAAAATAGATATTCAAAAACTATATAAAAAGTATTGTAATTGTAATTTTTGTATATCTGAAAAAATACATCATAAAATGTTAGTAAAAGTTCTTATAGTTTGACGCTAAAAAGGAAACTGTAACACCCCGAATTCGAGAAAGGACAAAATTTCAAATTTTCAGAAGTTGCAGGTGCCACAACCGTAGGTTGAACCACGGACAGTAGGTGGGGTCCGTGGTTGGTCACCTCAACTTCCCCCCAGAACTCCCAGAAAAGTCTTGACCAACTGCAGGATCTAAGGACCGTAGGTGGGACCACGGTCCGTGGTCCAGGTCCGTGGTTCAGACCCCAGTTTCCAACTCTCTGAAAGCCAAACGACGATTGACAGTACTTTGATTAATTTTTAAAGTTAAATTAGATTACATTAATATGATATTTTAAATTAAAAAATATATATATTCAAAACTATACAAAAGGTACTATAATTGTAATTTTTGTATATCAATAAGATGAAAAAATACATCATAAAATGTTAGTAAGAGTTCTTATAGTTTGACGCTAAAAAAGAAATCATGACAATTAAAAATAGATCGGGGTAGTAGGATCAACGAAACCTTTTCTTTTGTTTTAGTTTTTGACATAATGGAGATGTTTCTTAATTTAATGATTTGAGCCCGTTGAACTTAATAAAAAAATATATATATTATTATTATTATTATTATATGAGTTTGAGACTCTTTTTTCACAAAAAGTTGACCCAATGTTTGTGGTTCAAAACAAATGTAAGAATTGTATCCATCAATTTATCAAACTATATAAAGAAAAAATTACAGAACTAGCATCAATTATGTTAAATTTGTGCTGTGCATATTATTTTTAAATGATGTTAATTAAATGATTTTAAATTATCTTATTAAGGATAAAATCAATACCTAATAAAATTGATTAAATGAGTTTAAAATTCAACTCTAAAATAAATTTTTATATATACCTATTTGAGCCCACTAGTTATGTCATGTGGCAAATTGAAGGTGTATTTAAATTTAGTTAATGATGGAGAGAAGGGAGGAAGACGGAGAATGGTGGTGGAGGACATGGGTGGGAGATTGATGAGAGAGAATTGATTGACATGAAAGCCTTAAATTAGGTTGGTTTAATTATATAAATAATTAATTTATAGGCAATTATTTAGGGATATGTGTATCTAAATATATAGTAGAAAACTCTTAATTAATGGTAAAATATATAAGGGATAATTTCAGAGACCACCCCTCAGGTTTGACTCAATAACATTAACCTCCCTTCTGGTTTACGATATTACATTTATTTTATAACAATTAAGCTTTTTTACAAAATAGGATATATTAAAAAAGGAAAATTAGTGATATCATAATTTTTTTACATTAATATTTAATAAGTTAAATGAATTGTTACCAAAAACTCAAAATAAGGGAGGCAAGTGTAATATTGTAAATCACAAGGAAGGTGAGTGTTATGAAGCCAAACCTGTGGGCAGGTCTCTAAACTTATCTCAATATATAATTGTTTGAAAGTATATATAGTATTGCCCCAATCTTTATATAATCTTACCAAATAAACAAAAGTTCATAACAAAGTATAATAACTATCACAAAATTATTGTAGTGTACTACTCTTTCATATAATCCTCCCACATAGTATAAACAATCTCCTTACATTGAACATACATTTTTCGATATAAATAGTTTAAAGATTGATAAGAATAATAATATCAACTATAAATTTAAGCACAAACAGGAGTCTTGATCCAATTTTAATCAACACATAAATAGAATCAAACCTTAGTCTTCAATCCAAAACAAAGATTCACTACTCAGGATTAAGTTCTTTCATAGATTTCAACTAATGAAGCTTTCCATATCAGTAAGTCTATAAGAAATGTATCACTGTGGTACAAAAAAACTATATAAATACACAATTTAAGATATCATAATCTCTAAAAAAATTTACCATTTAAAAAAATATAAAATCCTCTCCCGGATACATCTTCATCCCTTCTCAAGTACATCCCTATCCTCTTGGATACATCGTTATCCCCCTTGGATACATCCTTATCCCTTCTCGGATACACCCCTCCCATTAAGTAATGTATCATTTGCAATGTATTAGACAACCAAGAAATGTTTCCGATAGCAATGAAAAAATCGGAATTTTTATAATTGAAAAAACTTTTGAAATAGAATGTAATTAGCCCCCAAATGTATGAGATATCCGCAAGTTATATATATATATATATATATATATATACTCACTATTGCATGAAAGCGCATGTGTACAAAAATTATATCATCATTGTATAATATATGTATCATTACTGTATTTGTACAGAAATAAGTACTATCATATATATCAAAACAGTATCATTATTGTAAAAATAATTTATCATTACGGTATACAATTATTATACACATATTATACATGTTTTGGAGATAATTCTTGAAGGCAACAGTCGGACATTATTGTTATAGTAAAGATCGTAAATTCGTAACTACGGAAAATGAAATTGTGTCGTGAGAAAATTGGGAGAGAAAAAAGAGAACTCAACATAGGGAAAACTATACAAATTAGACTCATTAGCCAAATATTTATTTAAATTGAACTTAGCCCAATATGTTTATCCTGGTTGAACTCACGACTCAAATTATTTATCCGACTGCCCCTTGTTCTATTCATTAAGTCACCGCTTCTTCATTCTTGATATCATCAAAATATATATACACTGATGGTATCTATATGCTCTAATGGTATCAAGAAGTAATTGAACAGTCTTTTCACTGAAATAATGTTTGCTCGTCCTTGATGTCATAAAAGTTTTTATATTCTAATAGTATCAAAGAATAATTGAGTAGTGTTTTCACTGAAGCACTATTTCGTCCTCTTTGATATCATCATAGTATATTTATACTTTGATGTATGTAAACACGTAATGATAGTTAAAAATAGAAGTACTAAATAAGGGGTAGGCGCTCATAAATAGTTTCATTTTTGGGCTACAAGCATTCTTTTCCTAAATAAAATATAGGGATTCTTTTCAAAATTAACTTATTTTAAATACAAGACATTTGAAATTAAATTTGAAATCAAATCAAAACGAAAGACAAAGAAAATAAAATCAATCGAAAATAAAAGAGAAAAAACAATGAATGAAGGTAAAAAAAAAAAGTTTCAACACATGGTTAAAAATTGTGTATTAACTTAATTTAATACAAGATAAAGAAAATAAAAATATTATTTTTAAAAAAAATTAATTATCTTTTTAAATTAAAAACATAAAATTAAAAAAAATTATACACGTAACAGGCGAGTGTGTGTACAAACACAACTAACTTGGGTGGTTGAAGGTGCCACGTCAGTATAAAAGGTACACAAAAATACGAAAAAAATGAGTTTAGAGAGTAATAGGATCCTAATTAAATTTAGGTGTCTCTGAAATGAAATTTCGATCATAATTTTAGGAAATACTTGTGTCTTATCCCTAAAATATATATTAGCTATAGGGATCTGATGAGCTATAATTTATCAAAAAAGTAGCTCTGAAGTATAATTCGGTCCAATACGGTCCAAAATTGAGCAAAATTGGAACAAAAAAATTAGATTCATATTCCTTTGTTCATCTAATTTACCTATTTTGGCCCAACTTATCAAATTATATCCGTAATTATCAATATTATACATGAGGGGTAATTTTTTTTACCATTAGTCTAAGGTAGAGGTGTGCAATATTTGGATTACATCGAAATCAAATCAAATCAAACCGAATCCTAATTTAGATTGGTTTTTTGGATTTTTGGTTTGGTTTTGGATTTATAATTTACTTTGTTTGGTTTTTTGGTTTGGTTTCGGATTTAGAAAAATGAAAACCGAAAAATCGAAAAAACCAAATTATATTATATATATATATATATATATATATATATATATATATGTTTAGAATTAAGTTGGAGTTAACCACTTTTGTCCCTTTTTAGTTATTTTCATTTTAGTTTATTTTTTTTATGTTTGGACATCTATAATTGATATACTTTTAAGTATTGTGTTTTATGTTTTACTTGTGATTTATATTTAAAAGTATATTTAAGAAATTCAATATTATAAATATAACTATGTTATGTTTCTAACTATTGACATAACCGATTAACCGAACCGAAAAAATCCAAACCAAACCAAATTTATTTTGATTCGGATTGGGTTACACTTCTTCAAAACCGAAAAACCCAAACCGAAAAACCGAATGCACACCCCTAGTCTAAGTGGTCGATTGGTACAAAGATTGATAGCGCAAGGAACAGTAACACATAGATTAGTAATGCAAAGACTAGTAATGTTTGAATTAGTAATATATGAATTATTTTTTATCACGTGTTTTGGTTCATTACTTCCCACCTAATCTTGTGTCTGGTTTAAAACCCTACAAAAAAAATTCTTTCCTATTATAACCTTGAGTTATTATGAGATTTTCTATTTCATATAATTACGTCAAGGTAGATAACTGCTAGACAATATATTTGTAGAATTTTCTATTTCATTTAACTAGCCAAGTTACATATGTGTGTGCGCGCACGCGCGTGCGTGTGCATGAAAAATTATTATTAATTTTGAGGTGTGATGTACCACTACCGAGATTTTCTATGGCACGGTATATTTCTAAATTTTTTGGCTCAAATATACCTTAAATTTAATATAGATTTAAGGCTACTTAAACTATTCAAATATCTGAATCCTTGATACAAAAATATCTGAGATCCTTAATGGCACGATATATTTTTAATTTTCTCTCTTCAAACCTTATGAGAGAATTTATGAAGAAAATGAAGAAGAAAAACAATGAAATAGAATATCATTATCATTGTTTACTAACAAGAAATTATTAATGATACACAACATTCACTAAGATTTATGAAGAATAGTTCTTTTAGTGATTGAGATTGGAATATGTTGGAAGTACGCAAGCTTATACAAAATTTAAGGAAATTAAAAATGCTTTTGAATTGGTTTGTAGTCAAAATTTGTAGATTAAATGAGTTTGAAAAATGTTTATGTGACACATGTATATCACTATATATTCATGTGTATCACACACATGTATACATGCATATACACGGAAGTACGCAAGCTTATACAAAATTTAAGGAAATTAAAAATGATTTTGAATTGGTTTGTAGTCAATTTTTGTAGATTAAATGAGTTTGAAAAATGTCTCTGCGACATATGTATATCACTATATATTCATGTGTATCACACACATGCATACATGGATATACACATAAATTATCTAGGGAAGATATATACAATTACACTCAAAGAAATTTTGTCTGTTGTAACAACTCTTATAATCGTTTTGAGTTTTCTATGTATTTTTTGTGTTGTTTCCTCCCTCTTTTTTTTTGTAGCTTCTATATGATTTTTGTGACTTGCAAGGATGAGTTGCACGATTACTAGGGTGGTTGAGTTCTTCAAGAAAAAATTTCAATTGTGGAAGTTTAAAAATTAGAAGATTTGACCAAAATTAATTTTCAAATAAACGAGTCGAAAATAAAATTCTGACAGATCCGTTTAATCTGAAAGGTGATTTTTGAGTTAGTTGGACAATTAGTTCGAATCCCAAAGCATTCGAGAGTGATTTGGGTCATTGAATAAAATTTTGAAGTTTAAAAACATAAAGTTGACTTCAGTCAACATCCACTCGAGATGATCCATTTTACTGGTACTATCAATATCTTAGTTATATACCTTTTTTTCCCTATTAGTTAACAATTTTAGACTTGCTAAGATTTTTGTATAATTTATGTCAAGTGATATTGTATTTACACTTTTCTAAAGAAACATCTTAAACGAAAAAAATCAACAATTTTTTTTTTGTGTGCATACAAGTATAGTGAAATTTCTCATTTTTAGTGACTAAGACAGTATTTTTTTAAATACGGGAAAGGGTAAAAAAGAAAAGTAAGCTTGAATTATAGGAAAATGTTTTAAAATACCCTTCATTTCATTTTTTTAATCAAAAAATATCCTTCAATTCACCTTTTAAGCTCACTTATACCCTTGAAACTAACAAAATTCTTTTTATTTATTTATTTTTTAAAAATATTTATTATGTGTTATTCTCTTATTGAATGAAATAAAACTACCATCTCAATTAGATCCCCCCCTCTCCCCCCCCCCCCCCCCATAATTTATTCAAGCAAAAAGAATATACCTTTTCAAGATCCCAATTATTATTGACATACTATATACATAGAATTAGGATATATTTTTGAGTTATTTTCAATATGCTAAATGTATTTTAAATTTAATAGGTAGAACGAGGGACAAATGTGAATCATTTCTAATGGATTAAGATCATTTTTAACCAATAGGTAAAAAAGAGGAACCCAAAAACCTTTTTCGATTGACAGAACGTTTCGCTACTAACACTTGAAAAAGCAGCTTTCAAGGTCTCATCAAATTTAATTTTTAATAAATAAAAATAAAATACTTTTGAACCATTTGTAGTATATTGAAATATTTGTAACAACTATGAAAATTTATAGCCCCCCACCCCCACCCCCACCCAATGGTTAACCTAAGATTATGGGGGAGGGAGGAAGAAAAAGGTGAAGCATTAATCTTGCAAGACACAAGGACAAACTTTGAAGTTTACATGTCATGATTTGATTCTGCATTTTTTATCAAAACTAGTAAAAGTTAAAGGCAAGTTGGGCCAAAAGTGACAGAAAAAAAAGATTATATGTGTTGCTACCAAAAGCAAAAGGGAGAGATGATGTGATTATTAGATTCTCTTTTATCTTCTTTTTTTAAAAAAGAGATGCTTTTGCAGTTTGCATGGCCAGATTTTCATCCTACATCCATATCCAATATCACAATAATATATTGATCAAGAAAAAAGAATCATTCATCAATAAATAAGACAATCATTTTTCCTTTAATGACATGAACCCCACAAGCAAAAACTGTGAGCTTGTGATTTTCACCACTGTTAAAAAGAAATTTTTGCCATTTATATTTGACATAATAAGTAAACATATTTTTTAATTCGGGTTCAACTAATATTTATGTTCTTTGAATGTGTATAAATTAATACTTAAATTTATATAAAGTTGATCAAGTAAACACATATATTCTAATTTCTACATGAAAATTCACGTTTTATATGTATTGTGTCACGTAGGACATTCTTGTAAACTTGTTTAAGATATACTCCCTTCGTTTAAAATAATTGGTCTACTTTCTTTCTTGGTCTATTTTAAAAAGAATGATCGTTCAATTGGGCAAGCCAGAGCAAGACTTTTCTGTGGGAATACCCGGCTATCTCCTACTTTAAATAGAGAAAATCCCTGGAATTCTGTCTAAAAAACTGCGTATTGCTTCCCTTTATGACAATATTTTAAATCTAACTTTCAACACGACATGTTTAAGATCACAAGAACAAAAGACATTTTGATATATTTGATATAACTTTAATTTAAGACCACAAAATTTTAAAAAAATCTCTTTATTTTCTTAAATTTCGTGTCAAATCAAAATAAGTCATTGTTTTAAACGAAAAAAGTATAAATTCAAGTATCCACTTATATACACGCGAAATTGAAAGATATAAATACCAGCTTAGATCAATTCAAAGAACATATTGATTTTATGTTTTTATATTACAGATTGGGTCAAATCAACTAGAAGAAAAGAAGAAACAAAATTTAAATAGAGAAAAAAAATGAAATTAATAAAAATGGACAAATATTGTTTTACTTGCTTTCCATTTGCAGTGGTGTCAAGTGTCAACATGACTCAAAATTCTTTCCCAAAGCAAAGTGAAAAAGTTGAAGATGAAAGATGAAGTTGAATTCCATCTACCTTTGGAAAAAGCAAATTTCAAAATATTCAAAAGAAAAAACAACATAGGAATGTGAGTGAACATTACATAAAAACACCTCAATGACAAAAAAGTTAAAGGTAAACCAACAAAAGATCAATTAAGATCCACTTTTAGAGAGTCTTGAACTTCACTAAATACTAAAATATTTTACTTCAAGTTTATCAAACAAAACACAACTTATCTTCTTCTTCTTCTGTCATCTTCCATGGGTTTTGTTTTACAATCCTTTGTTGTACTTCTTTGCTTCACTCCAGCAATTGTGTGTCAAGTAACAGGTATGTGTTCTTTACATCTTTACCCTTTACTATACCACATAATCTTGAAATAAAAAATCAATCTTGGCTTCAAATAACCTGAATTTCAATAGAATAAAAAAAAATTGCCACAGAGAGACATTTTCTACTTGATTTTCATTAGGTCAAGATAGAGGGTTTTTTTAATTTATATATATAGATAGTGAACTTCTAGTGTTTCTTCTTTTGGTATAATATTAGTGGGAGCTAGATGAGCTTAAATAACTAGAAGGAGTTGCTCGGATGAAAAGCACCCTCACCTCTAATCCTTAGTGGTTGTTTGGTAGCTGATTTGAAAATGAGTTATGCAGGTGTTAAATCTTGCATAAGTACTACCATGTCATGTATAAAATTATCATGATGTATGATTTGTAATTTAGAACTTCGCATAACTAATACATGTATAAGCTACGAGGGAATTTATGTATAATTTTAAGAATTATAGAAGGTAGAATAAGTCAGAGAGGCATAACTAAATCGTGCATAAAACAATACATACATAGGTTTCCTCATAACTAATTTATGTATTATTAATACCTGCATAACTCTAATCAGCTACCAATCGACCACTAAGGTTGTGGGTTCGAGTCACCAAAGGAAGCAAAAAAGGGTGGGAGCTCCTAGGGAGGGGTAAAAAAGAAAAGAGATGAGCTTAAACAGACAGTGAGGATTCATGTAGCTGATAGCCGATCCAACTCGCTTGGGATTGAGGCATAGTTACAAGTAACTTGATTTTTATTAGGACAAGATAAATGAGTGGCAATCTTGTTCATGAACTAAAGGTTTAAATATGCAGAGTTTGTAAGTATAGACTGTGGAAGTGCAAGCAATTATACGGACACGAGTACAGGATTAGCATGGACTTCAGATGCTGGAATGATGGGGCAAGGAAAACCAGTTGTGGTAGTGAATGCAAATGTAAACTCACAACAATATCAAAGGCGCAGAGACTTTCCAGCAGACAGCAACAAATACTGTTATACTTTAAAAACCAAGGAGAGAAGGCGATATCTTGTCCGAGCAACATTTCTATATGGAAGTCCTGCAGCAGAGGGAACATACCCCAAATTTGAGCTCTACTTGGATGCAACTAAATGGGGAACTATAACCATTTCAGAATCTTCAAGGATATATGTGAACGAAATGATCATAAGAGCACCTTCAAACTCTATCGATGTGTGCTTGTGTTGTGCAACAACAGAGTCCCCCTTCATATCTACTCTTGAGCTGAGACCTCTAAACTTGTCAATGTATGCCACAGACTATGAAGATAACTTTTATTTAAAAGTGGCAGCAAGAGTAGATTTTGGAGCTCAAAGCAAGGAACCTATAAGGTATAGTAAATTTTGAGAATATGCTTTAGTCATGCTTGTACGTTCTATTTGGATCCTACGTTTTTTAAGAGTCTTTTAGTCCTATTAGTAATTTATATGCCAATAGAAAATATAGTGAACTTATAGCATCTTTTTTTTTTTAATTGTAATATTGGTCTAATATGCACTTAAATGGAGCGACAATGATCAGTGAGGATTCATATAGCGTAACTTGCTTGGGAATGAGGCATAGTTGTTGCTGTTTGTGAGGTGATACAAAAGCAGATAAACTATATGTTTTGACTTTTTCAGCTCTCACAAGATCATAACATGAATAGATCTGTCTCACAGGTATCCTGATGATCCCTATGACCGTATATGGGATTCGGATCTTAAAAAAAGGCCAAATTTTCTAGTAGATGTGGCTGCAGGAACAGAAAGAATCAACACAACAAAGTACATAGATACAAACACTAGAGAATACCCGCCCGTTAAAGTAATGCAGACTGCAGTAGTTGGGACTAAAGGAATGCTCAGCTATAGGCTGAATCTTGATGACTTTCCAGCGAATGCACGAGCTTTTGCATACTTTGCTGAGATTGAAGATTTGGGGATGAATGAGACCAGGAAGTTTAAAATGGAGCACCCTTACGTTCCGGACTACAGCAATGCTGTGGTGAATATAGCAGAGAATGCAAATGGAAGTTATACTTTGTATGAACCTAGCTACATGAACATAACATTGGATTTTATACTGTCATTCTCCTTTGTGAAGACTCCTGACTCAACTCGAGGTCCACTACTAAGTGCAATGGAAATATGTAGATACGTGCAAATTGCTACAAAGACCGATGAACAAGATGGTACAATGACCATTCCATGTTTAGTCTAGTTATTTCTCTCTATCCATATATGGTAATTGTTCTACTTCTAAGCATATTTTTACCAAAAATAGCTAATTTATTTAAAGCTTCTACTTGGAAGTGAGTACTCTCAACGCCTTCCGCTCTATGTCATTGGGAAGTGATTGGTCAGATGAAGACGGTGATCCATGTGTACCTACACAATGGGAATGGGTGACTTGCAGCACAACTAGTCCACCAAGAATCACAAAAATGTGAGTTATATTGCTACTATATGATATATGGATATAATGCTAGTCACAGGAAGAAAACAAAAGGACATTATTTGCAACTACTACTACCCACTGTCCTGCTATAACCCGACAGTCAGTTACAGATAAGAGATGATAAAACTTTAACACAGCATTAGACAGAAATGGAAACTCAGATCAGTGATTAAAGTATAGTCTTTCCCAGTCAATTTGATATTTTACTTTAATTTCATCAGAACACTGTCAGGAAAGAATGTTATGGGTGAAATTCCTCGCGAGCTACAACATATGGAAGGACTGACAGAGTTGTAAGTCTGCTTATAAAACAAGTCAAATTTTAATCTTACTATTTCAGTTCCTCATATTTTCTACTCTTTAGGTGGTTGGATGGAAACTCCCTGACCGGACCAATCCCTGATATGAGCAATCTTGTTAATTTGAGAATTATGTAAGATCTTTTCTAGTGGATCACTATTACTACCACTTCAACAAGTAAATCTTTCTCCTTTCTGTTTTTCCTTTTTAACTAGATTGTTGTATTTTGTCAACATGCAGACATCTTGAGAACAACAAGTTGACTGGTCCAATACCTTCATACCTTGGAGGTTTACCAAGCTTATTAGAACTGTATGTTGTGATCTGGATAACAAAATCTTAACTTTATTTAGCGTATAACGCTTCAAATTTGGCTACTCCAAATTTTGAGTATCCAACATGGATAGTTGGTAGTCTTCTTTATATTTTTTACTGTCATAAAACACCTTGTATCAATTTTGGAAATTTTGTTTCTTTGTGGCAGAGATGTACAGAATAACAGCCTAACCGGAGAAATACCGTCATCTTTATTAACAGGAAAAGTAACTTTCAAGTAAGTATAACTTTAATTCTGTACTGGATTGTTGTACCCATAATATACCATGAGAATATGTTAGCAACTAGATCAAAGTAGCTATTTTACTATAGACTGATCATAATCCTTAGTTTGGATATCTATATCATAAACAAAGTTTCATTTTTTATGTCACATTATGCTAGGAAGAGAGCAAATAAAATTCATGAATTTTCATAAATTTCTTGTAAGTGAAAACTAGGAAGTAACATGTACATTTATCTTTGAACATAGTAAAAGAAAGAGAAATTTTCTTGTAACTTTCGGAGTACCACATGGATGTGTGTGCACTGATGGAAGATCTGTTACAATCAGGAAATGAACGTCACTTAAAAATGTGTTCCATGTCTCACAGGCATGAAGGAAATCCTAATCTAAGACCCGAGTCAAAGCATAGTACACGTTACAAAGTGATACTAGGAGCTTCAATTGGAGGACTTGTGATTATATTGGTTCTATTTGCTGTCAGTATATTCTTTTTATGCCACTTCAGAACAAAAGTATCTCATCAAAAAGGTGATACAAATCCTTAAGTGTCTGATCTTAACTTTTAATTCTATTGCTCCGACACCTTTTCATATAAATCATTTCATCTGTACCTCCCAGGTGAATCTATGCGCACAAACGCTAAACCGTCAACAACTTGTTCAATGGCAAGAGGTGGATCCTTAATGGATGAAGGTGTGGCATACTATATCCCACAATCTGAGATAGAAGAAGCAACTGAAAATTTTTCAAAGAAAATTGGAAAGGGAAGTTTTGGACCTGTTTACTATGGAAGACTTAGGGATGGGAAAGAAGTTGCTGTCAAAACTATGGCAGATTCATCAAGCCATGGAACCAAACAGTTTGCTACAGAGGTATATTAAGGTTGCTATACTTTGGTATCATCTGAATAAAACATATTAATTTTCTATTTGGAGTAGCTTATCTAAGCTGCTAATTGACTTTAAGCCCAAATAATAGCAGCTGGCACAGCTATGGTAATAAGGACTATGAAATTGTCTAAGCTAACACATTTGACACGGTGTAAAACTGATCATAAGTCAGACTTCATACATTATAAGACATGACTAAAGAAATTGTTCCTGTTGCTTATTTCATTCCTGTACAAATTAGAAAATTCACAACTTGATATGATATTACTTTTGGTTGAAAATTTATACCATTTGTTAAATAACATACTTGCAGGTGGCTCTCTTGTCAAGGATCCATCACAGAAACTTGGTTCCATTGATCGGATACTATGAGGATGACCATCAACGTATGCTTGTCTATGAATACATGCATAATGGAACTTTGAGAGATCATATAACTGGTCTGCCCCTTTATGTATACTATAACTGCTTTACATTTTTCTGCATTATTTCCTTCTTGAACTGAACATCACACCACATATTTGTGAACAGAATCCACTGATAAAAAGCATTTGGACTGGCTAGCACGTCTTAATATTGCAGAAGATGCAGCCAAAGGTTACCAGAAATTTTTCATTGTCAATAACTTAGAAGTATGTATTCTCCTAGTTAGTCCGGAATCACAAGATAATATTTTCAGCCTCCTTGTAGGCCTTGAGTACTTACATACTGGATGCAACCCCTCTATCATTCATCGAGATGTGAAAACTAGCAACATTCTCTTAGATATAAATATGCGAGCAAAAGTATCTGATTTTGGACTATCAAGGCAAGCTGAAGAAGATTTAACACATGTCTCAAGCGTGGCACGAGGAACTGTCGGCTACCTTGATCCTGAGTAGGCCATAATCTATCATGAGACTGAATATTTTGCTAGTGATTTTCATTCTTTGTCCTCATGTTTCTGCATTTCCAACAGGTACTATGCAAATCAGCAATTGACAGAGAAAAGTGATGTATATAGCTTTGGGGTTGTCCTTTTGGAATTGATCTCTGGAAGAAAGCCTTTTTCTTCTGAGGAATATGGTGCTGATTGGAGCATTGTTCACTGGGTAAAGTTTATCATACTTCTTTCTATACATTTCAGGGATGCTATGCCATCCACTGTGATAATAACATATAGTTGAGCTTCAGCAGGGAAACATGGCCAGTGAGGATTCATATAGCGAACCCCAACTTGTTTGAAATTGAGGAATAGCTGTTGTAAATATCACCCACCGGCATCACGTTTTCATAATGCATATAAAAAAATTCAGATATCTCTTCTACAAAAATCACAATAACTATCAAAGCCAAAGCCAGCTCAGTAGAAAGTGCAGCAAAACACAAGAAATCAATAAGAAGCTGATCAGGGGAATATAAATTTTCAGGGTGGATAGTTATTGTAGTGATATATAAAGGATTCAGGAAATGAACTTAAGAAAAGTTAATGATTTGAAATGCTGGTATAGTGGTGAATCACCACACATAAAGTTCTGTCTGTCTGAGAAAAAATCGAAAGACGAAAAACATGGTTCTTTTCTCTGGATAGAAGCAGAAGATACGCTATCAAGTTCTGGATGAGCTGTAGTATGCATGCCAATAAAATGTTGTGGAGTGTTATGAAGTTGCTAATTAGAAAAACTGAAATAAATTGAATACAATACAATCTGCTGAAATAAATTCATTGTTAAGTTGTTAGATAGAACACACTTTATTAAGTTAATTATGTTATGCTTCAACAGATCTGACTGGCAATATTTTGCAGGCAAGATCATTGATTCGCAAAGGAGACGTGATAAGTATCATGGATCCTGCACTAGTAGGACATGTCAAAGTTGAGTCAGTATGGAGAATAGCAGAAGTTGCAATACAATGTGTGGAAAGGCATGGCACATCCAGGCCAAGAATGCATGAAATTCTATCAGCCATACAGGATGCAATCAAGATCGAAAAGGGGATTGATAAACTGTCTTCATCAGGAAGTTCAAAGGCTCAATCTTCCAGAAAGACACTCTTAACAAGCTTCCTCGACGTAGAAAGCCCTGACATATCCAATAGCTCACTTACCCCTTCTGCTAGGTGAACAAGTAACTAAAAAGAACAATTGCCAATCACTAGTGTTTAAACTTCTTGGTTTATGTCCTTGCTTCTTTAATTTTGGTTTTTGGATGTACATTAGTACATAATGTCTATTATTGTAACTGTACATTAACACAGACATTAATAGGATGTTACACACTAACAAGTGAATCATATTTGGGGGGCAATAGTCAGTACATTATGTCTCAACTCAGAAACTACAGTATCTAACCATATACCTCTAAGTTGCATGAAAGTAGCATCATTGAGCAATGTTTCATCCTCTATCTTCTACTTCTTGTTGTAATTTGGACTAGTTTGGAGTTAAAATTTAGAGCTAAAAATGTGAGTTGTACACAATATATCAATGTATATCGGTGTATACATTGATATACTTACAAAGGTTACAATTATTTTACATCCACAAAGCCTTTTGTGTTAAAAAAAAGTTTCATACATATGATTTCTTTTGTAATTAGATATTAAAGTTTAAAACTAGCACAACTAAGAAACAAAAAGGTAAGAATATAAATCAAGTGAAGTGTATTAAGGATAATTCTCAACAAGTGTTGACAAGGATAACGAGATCAAGAAGAGATGAAGAGAATACTTGGATCAATTGTTGATCACTCGAATCAAAAGAATAATAATTTGGACCTATACACGTCATTAAATGATATAGAAACTTTAACTACACTCATAGAATTAGATCGACTAAGGTAACAAATCCAATGAAAAATTATATGCGACTAGAAAATCTTGTGGTCCTGATAGGTCTGAAAATATTTTGGAGAGGTCAGAGTAGAACTGCTCACCAATGCTATACTTCAAAGCTAAATATGTCAATACTACTATATATATAATATATATATCAATGTATATCATCATATACATACATAATTATACATGACTCATTTATTTAAGGGAAAAATTGTATATAGCAAACTATTAATTCAAATTAAATGATATAACCACAGTTTGATTTAATTGTAACCCGTAGCAAACAGTTGTCATTCGCCTCTCTCCCTAGGTTTCTCGCTCGCTAGTCTCTCCCTCACCTCTCTCGCTTTTATACAAACACAAATGTATAAAATGTATTTGTGTATGTATAAAGCGAGATAAAATTGTATATACAAATACGAATACATATAGTTTCGTCCTATACACTTATAATTATACAAATACAGATCTTCCCCTGCCCAATTCTCTTTTGCCTTTCTCTCTTTCTCACTTTATACAAACACAGATTATACAAATTACAATGTATAATTGTGTTGTATAAAGCGAGAGAGAGAGAGATTTGATATACAAATGTTTATTTCGAATCAATTGTATACAAATTCAAATTTTATGGAAATATACAAACACATAAAATTGAATTGAGAGACTGCCAGCGATTTATACAACGAGGGGTTGCCAACGATTTATACAAATGGCATATCAGCGAAATTATACAAATCTAAAGCTTTTGCCAGCGAGTTATACAATCTGATGCTCCATAGCAAACATAAAATTTGCTATGGAGCGTAATTATACAAACTATAGTTATAACATACAAATATAATTTTTATGTTTGTTATATGTGAAAGTTGCTCATTTAATGAGAATTGAAGGGAACAAAAGGTTATTCTTTCCATGTATGCTACTTGATGATTTTTCTATTAAGTTGCTTATTCTCCAAGTAGCAAATATTATATATATTTTAGAAGTCCTAAAGTTTATTTTAAAAGAATGTCAATGAGATTTCTTTGTCCAAAAGAGATTCCTAATAACTGTATTTTTATATTACTCTATGATTGTTGATTTTATTAGACTACATATAATTGAAAATATTGAAACTGAGAAAATTCTTCCTTGAAAGTAAAATAAATATTTCATTGAAAGTAAAATAAATATTTTAAAATTAAATTATTACTAAATATAAAAACATATCACTTCTTTTTGAACTAATTGAAAAAAAAAACGAGTAATATAAATTAGGACGGAGGAAAATATTTTTTAAGAAAAAGATATGGATAATTCCAAGTGTCTTTTGATAAACTAAACAATATAAGGATAGTTCCAAGTGATTTTACTTATCTCTTTTAAGAAACAAACTCTTGCTTTCCACGTGGAGACTTGGTCCACCAGAAATATTATTATAATAATAATCACATTATTAACAACAAAAAAATAAAAACATCATATTATTATTACAACATATGGTCAACATAACTAGGAACGAACTAATATGGATTGTGGTGTATTGGTGAGAGTGTTTCACCTTAAATCAGAGATTTCAGGCTCGAGCTCTGAATGTGAAGAAAATCCTCTTGAAAGCGTCTCGGCCTCCGAATTGGACGCGCAATCCGAATTTAATCAAAAAATTTAATGTGGACTCCGAATGAAATAAAAAAATATAAGTACGAACTCACATAGGTGTAGGATATATATGATTTGATTAAATTTCAAAGTTGCATAGGTCACATAAAATTCTTTTCATTTATTTTTTCCACTTTATATATAGATCAATTTTACATTATAATATATATATCGAGTATTGTACTTTTAAATATTACTGACGTATTTTTTTCTACTTATCCTAATATGTCATTTAGCTCATATTATTTTTATAAACGCCATTTATTTTATTTTGTTCTTAATTAAGTAATGCATGAATTATATTATAGGATTATTTAAATTTATAAACATATTTGTTATCGTCATTTTAGGTCTATTTCATATTTTTATTTTATTCATTCATTATAACTCACACCTAGAGGTGACAAACGAGAGTTCAAGTTGAATATGGACAGATCAAAATAAACTAGGTAAAAAAGTAAATAAAATATTAACTTGCTCATATATATTTGTTAATTTTTGTTAAGATTATCCCTGAGGAATTATTGTTTTTGATATTTATGAAACATGATGTTTTTAAAATAAATCAAAATCCCATGTATTAGTACTTCTTTGAATCAGTTTCCACTAGGAGAATGACAAATTAATTAATTCAAAATATTAGTATATTTTAATTTTTAACATGTAGCACATTAATCTTCGTTTTACCATCATTAAAAATAAAAAATATTGGTGCAAAAGAAATATGTATTTCTTGGATTACAAATATTTCTTCTTCATTTTCTTCTTTCTTTTAAACAAAGAGTATGTTATAAGTGTTTCTACGTCCTTATCTACTTTAATGAATGTACAATTAATAAATATTCATATTCTATGATGAATAATATGAATTGATCCATATTTGACTCATATTTAAAATAATTGGTTATCCAATCTATTTAAAAAATAAATAAATTGGATCGAATAGATTACCGTAAATTTTAACCATTTTGTCATTCCTATTCACACTAAATGATTTGTAACTAAAGTTTTACATTGATCAATGATTATAATAAGATGAATAAAATCTATCCACTTAAGGGTCTTGTTTGATAGTCAATAAAGTAGTTCTAAAATCATGAGGTCCTCATGTTCAAGCAAAAGCAAAAATACGAGGTGGTTTATTTTCATCTGTCTAAGTCTTGATCGATAGAGTTACCTAGTATATATGTATTAATGGATGGTAGCAAATGTTCATAAAATTAATCAAGATGCATACAAATTGACTTGGACCAAGTTATTTACTATGTTAGATGCACCTTCATGTATTCTATCCGTTTCAATTTATTTGTCTTAATTTTTTTTTATCCGTTTTCAAAAGAATGTCTCTTTCTTTTTTTAGCAATTTTAATTCTAATTTTCCCATATAACATTTTAGTATCACAAGTTTAAACCATATTTTAGTACATCTAGGTAACATCTTAAGATCATAAAATTCAAAAAAAACTTTATTTTTTAAAAATTTCATATTAAGTCAATATTAGACAAATAAAATTCGATAAAGAGAATAATAATTTTTAAAATTACAAGTATGATTACCAATTCATCCTAGTAATTGCATTTTTTTCCGCATGCATCTTGTGGATTTGGGTCTTTCAACAATTAACAGCCCAACATATTTGTTTGATTATATATTAAATTGCAACAGAGAAATATAATCATAGTAGAAATGTTAGTTTGACAAAAACTTCCATTCATCAATTTTAATTTTATAATATTATCATATCAAATATAATTAAATAATTGAATATTAAATATAATATATATTCTAGAAAAATGTATTAACGAATGAGTCACATACACCAAATTTCCATATATCCAATAAGTCTAAAGAATAATGGAACAGGTAACGTAATTATATAAGTGTGAACAACTTGTACATTTAATAGCCACCAAATTAAATAATTATCATAAATATTTTGCTGGATAATGACACCTAACATTAATCATGATTATGCTTAAAATAGAAAAATAATATCACTTATTTTTCCCTTTAATTCTTATCTAATTTTGATCAACTGCTCATCTTCTTTGACTTATTGAATAAGCAAAACTTACAATGTGAATAAATCAATTTATTCGACCAAATCAATTCATAATTAATTTACTTGCCTAATTCAGAACAATTTTAATATTCTCAATAATATATATAATAAGAATTTTTTTATTAGTTCTTAAAAGGATAATAATATAATAATTTTATATTTATGGGTTCTTGTTGAAAAAGCATAAATTTGGAGTTGTTTCAACCATTATATTTTCTTTATTACCAACAAAAACTTAGAAAGCTGTCCCATTCAAAGCCGACCCTTTTTTAGAAAAAAATAGAGTTTTTTTTTCTTAATAAAGATAGTGTTCTTGAAAAAGGGTGGAAGAGATCAAAAGGGGTTTCTTGTTTTCTTGAAAAATTGTGTTTTTTGGCACAAAAACATGATTTTAGACATATTGGGGTTTTAGTTTTTTTTGTGTAGAAGGAAGACTTTGCTTTTGTCAATATTTGTTTGTCCAAGAAAACATAAAAAGCAGTTTTCTTGAGGGGTAAAGGCATCTCAAAGAGGGGGATGGAGATGGTGAATTACCAGGTTGGAAGGAGTTCTTATCAGGATTCCTTGAAAGTTTTGGAGGCTGATATTCAGTATGCTAATACTCTGTAAGTTTGCTTTTTCAAAGACTTGATTTTTACTTTCTGAGCTAATAATTGTACTTGTTTAATTAGGGGTTTGTATTATCCTTTTTGGGTTGTTGATGCTTTAATGTGGTTCTACTTTGGTGTTGGGCTGTGCTAGCTTGCTTTTAGCTTCACTATATTTTTGTTGATATCAACTTTATTTAGGAATAAGGAAGATTAATTTCCTATTTATGTAGTTTTGTAAAAAGAATAAAGACTTCATGATTGTTAGTGTTACTTTCCCTTTGCTTTTTGGTCATGTTCTGATGTTGTAAGCCCTGATGGAAATTTGGATTTATAGTGTGCCAGTGTCTGTTTTCTCCAGCATGTCCATGCTTGCAATTTGTAGCATTTGAAGTACCCTTAGTATCAAATGATTGTGCAATTTTTCCTCGTCTTTGTGACAGTGGAAGTTCTTGTTTCTGTTTAAGAATTCATTTCGTCTTATCTAATATGCTGGTTTGCTTGCAGGGCTGCTGCAATTCCAAGAGAAAAGAGTGGAGCACGTCTTCAAATGAAACTGACCTACAATGGAATGGCTCCTGTGTTTCTGTTTTTGCTCCGTTGGATAGATAGTTCCTGCACTTGTCTGCTTCCTGGATATATGAATTTCTTTCATGTCCTCATTTACAAAGTATGAATTTCTTTCTGTTGACAGACACTGAGTTTTTTGTCTTAACCCGCTCTCTCGTAATTCTATTCATGTATACGGCATATGCATTAGAAGAGTCAATATGTGTGTTCCCATGTGTAAGTCAAAGGCCACTTGCCAAAAAGGAATCATGTAACTCCAGTTAGCTTCAGAATTTATTGAATATCCAGTGTTTTTCTTTCCCCTCTTTATTAGTGACAACGAAGATTGTAGTTGCACAATCTACTGTTCTGTCACTTTTACCTGCCTTTTGTCAGTTTACTAACAACGTCTCTCCTTTGGCAGGTGCGTACAGATGGGAGACCAAGAATATCTAGACATGGACGAAGAGCAACTATCAACGACTTTTATGGTTAGTCGCTCATTCTCCTTATTATGTACTAAGCATTTTACGCATTTTTAGGATTAAGTTTCTTACATTGATTGTGCTTAACTATTACTTTTAATAATGACAAAATTACAGGCGTTATACTGCCATCACTACAGCAGCTACATTCTAACTTGGTGGAGCTGGACGATTGTAAAGTTGTAAATCATGGCATAGGAAGTTTTCAAGAGAAAGTGAAAGGAGACTCCAAATTTTCCAACTTTGAAGCAGAGAGAGAAGATGAATGTGGAATATGCTTGGAGCCTTGTAACAAAATGGTCTTACCAAATTGCTGCCATGCAATGTGCATTAATTGCTATCGTGATTGGTAATATACCTACATTTTCTTAGAAATAATTAATTATGTCTGCATCCTCTCTATTCATGTCTTTCATTATTCTTAGAACTTGGCTGAGAACAATATTGCTTTCTCAACCTTTCAGGAATACAAGATCCGAATCCTGCCCCTTTTGCCGTGGTAACTTGAAGAGAGTTAAGTCAAGAGACTTATGGGTTCTCACCTGCAATGATGAAGTTGTTGATCCTGAGACTGTTTCCAAAGAGGATTTATTGCATTTCTATCTGTATGTTAACAGTCTGCCTAAGGATTCTCCTGATGCGTTGTTCTTGATGTATTATGAATACCTAATATGACATAAAACATTTGAGATAAATAGTGTACAGATAGAGAAAGAAAACCTTCAAATGTACATAATTCTGGTGGGAGAAATTCTCCTAAATTTCACAGAGAAATAACCACCTCCATGATTGTCTTTGTGGTGGTATTCATGCCAGCTTCATGATCAATATCAGATTTTTATTTCCAAAATAATGTCCCAAAGCTCCTTATTTGGAATTTTGCATCATTTACATATATTATATCCAATTGATAGTGCATAGCCTTTGCTTTTGATGATGCAAACTATACATTCTTTTATTTTGCTAGAGATTTATAAGGACGTGTTATATTTTAGCAGTATAGTTAAGACAAATGATTGAGCAACATCACGATGAAGGTGGGAATGGAAGGAATTTTTTTTTTTTTGGAGAGATGATGAATTGAATTAGGGAGATTAGAGGATGAATTCCCTACTCTCTACAGTTAAGCCCCAAACAAAAATATTATGGTGGCCAACTGTTTTTTACTTTTGTCAACTCTGAATGGCAGCTATAGTTCAGAAGAAACTTTAATGATTGAGAATTCCAAGATATCAGTCACCTTTATGACACTTTTGCAGCCAATTGCTGTTGATGACAACTGGGTGGACTCTCAATTTGGGGTTGCTAGCAGCAGTGTCTTCTTCTCCGTGAAAAGGTGCTACGGTATTCTTCAAAGGCTAGTGCAATTGCTAAAACAATTGGCTCTGGAAGATGATGATATGGAGGACAAAAGCACCACCAAAGTAGCCTAAAGGTGGATTGCTACCCAGGTAATGTCTTACTTGAGACAAGTGCAGTGAAGAAAATTCTCTGTTTTTCTTGTGTGAGAACTCACAAGAATCTATCAACCGTCTCTTGCTTCAATGCTACTGTACCCGACAGATAATGGACATTATATACAACATTCTTGGTGTTGACTGGGTGATGCCACAGAATTGCAAGTGCTGATTATCAGATTGGCAAAGATAGAATTGGCAAAAAACTAAGGACGAATGAAAGATGTTTTGATGGGGAAAGCAGCATTTTGTATTTGTTTTTTGCAAAGTACAAATATATAAAAGAGTTGCAATTTTGGTGTAGGAGGAGTTAGCTGGAGTGTCCCGCCAATTTACAGGTAAAACTGCTAAGAGCTGTGGAAAGTCTCAACAAAGGAAGAGTATCCTTCCAGTCCATTAAATTACCACATAGATAGATTCATACATGACAATACATGTGCGTTCACAATGCAGCTTGGTGAAAATATTTATTGTACTCCACAAAGGTTGTCTATCTATTATTGATAAAGGAGGTACTCTTGCTTACTCTAAAGTTTTTCATTCTTACAACGGAAGAAACATTCCTATTATTATCTCGCTCTCTTGATTGGTCTTTCCGGAGCGGTATTATTTACTAGGCTACATTGAGTCCAATCTACATGCCACTCTTACTCTTGACCAGCTCACTAAAAGATGGTTGACAGAAGCCTTGATTGAGGAAAAGATCAGTGACTTTCCGATTCATCGCTTCTGTAAGATGGATACCATCCCAGCTGATAAATTTGCTTGGATCATTACATTTAACGGTTCCAGGTGAGCCACACGGCGAATGCAGGTTGAAGTTCAATGGTCCTCCTACAGCTCCACAGCAAGGTTTGAAAGCTTCCTCAAATTGGTACTTTTTTAGGTTCATCTTTATTGTTAGATATGCATTCCAGTAGTCAGCATATAAGATATGACAATTAGGATATAAACTACGGAATATTTCCAATTTTTTTTGAAGGATCTGGTTGTGCAACATTACTGCTGCGTTGACAGCTGCTGCACATCCCATATGATCAAGAGCAGCTTTCAGTGGACACAACGAGATATGTAATGGAAGGCATCCTATTGGTGGTAACCCTTGAACTACGATGTACTTCGCTCCGCTTTGCAGTGTTGCCTATACATATAACACCATCTACTTAGCATTGCTGTGATGTCAAATACCTGTGATACTAAATAGTCTGTTTGGCCAAACTTCTAGGAAACTACAAGTGTTTAATCATATAATAAAAGAAGAGGGCTTACTTTGGAACATTAAAGTGTTTGGCCAAGATTTTGTCAAAAATAAGTGTTTTTGACTAGTAGTAGAAACTGTTTTTCTGTTGCAAGGGAAAAAACCGGGAAAAGTAGCTTCTTCATAAGAGTAGAAGCAAACGTTTTTAATTTTTTTTGGGGACAAAAATATCCTAACCAAAAAAATTGTCAAACTATCCCCACAGTACTCACATAAACTTAGCTCATGCATTTTCAACAATACATATATATGTCCAAAGTACCATAAACTTGTTCCCTCTCTGTGTGATTTTAGTTTTAACATTTTAATGAGATGAAATTGAAAATTTTAATTAAGGTCTCTCATAAATAAATACTGCAAATCATTTTAAATTCTTTCATATCTTTCTTTGTAATTGGACACTCAAAAACATTTTTGAAAAGATTGGACGAATACTAATTGTTTCTATAAATACTAACAGAAGTGCATTTCAAATGATTTGGCAAAGATAAACTGTTACTATCCAAAAATACCTTTTCTAAAACTTCATTTGACACAAAATACTTATCAACGTAAGCTGATCTTGGAAGCTTGACCCAAAGAGGTTTTAATACTAATATTACTATGTCAGCTTTTATGGAGACAATTAAGTTACAGTTCATGTGCATACCTCGATAAGTCTGCTAACTTGAAAGACGGACTGCTGTGTGAGCCAATGTGAAGTTAGAGAGGACCCTTGTATACGAGCATAGTCACTGACACCAACAGAGCCTATCCAGAAGAGTGCATTCTCCATTTCAGCCTGACAATTTTTACCATTTTTATCTGTACATCCCATCTGCTGTTTGAACTTAAAGAACCAATCAATCTGAGTTTGAAAGTTCATTGGTAATCCTTTCCAGAATGGGTTAGTAAGTTTCTTGGTTGAAAAATCCTCTTTAGAGAGAATTGTTGATCCGGCTATTGCAAAGTTGGCCCCAGCTTGGAAATTTGCGGAGGTATTTTGAAAGGGTGGCAAATGTGGTAACTTAAGAGCATCACATAGAAAATCTACCATCAAATGTCCATCACATAAATTATTGTTTGATTTTGCTGAACCGCTTGATGTGTGACCATCCAGTAAATTAGCATTTCCTGTATCAGTGTAGGAGTCTCCAAAAGCGTAGACCTTGTGGAAGCATCCTGCAAAGTTATTATGCCTGGTTGAAGTGTCTTGGCTATTGTTATTAGCAGGGGAAGAGTTGCCTGTTACGAAAATAATATATGAGGAAGTTAGAAAAAGAAAATCTTTTGAGGAGTGAAAACAACTTCCTTAAAGAGATATTGTCTGTATACTTTTTTTGGGAATATATAGACTAGTCCCTTCATGATACAACAAAGCCTACAAATTAACTTGGCCACTATTCAGAGGAGGCCTGTATTTACATGGTCAAGGAATGATATATACAATTAAGAGGTAAGATAATTGTGAAGGAAATGACTTTGCCTTCTGACTATTTTCAATCATACCAAACACCCTCAATATATAAAGCTTTCAAATTAACATTTGCCTTTTGATGCGGTTCAATCTCACGTCACATATATTGTAAACTATCTAACGTGATCAGGGAAAGAATTACCAGGTTTGGCAGGAACTTCCTGGTTGGTGTTCTGTGCAGGGGAAGAATTACCAGGCTTTGCAGGAACTTCCTGGTTGTTGTTCTGTGCGGGGGAAGGATTAGCCGGCTCGGCAGGAACTTCCTGGTTGTTGTTATTTGCAGGGGTAGGATTAGCCGGCTTGGCAGGAACTTCCTGGTTGTTGTTATGTTCAGGGGAAGGATTAGCCGGCTTGGCAGGGACTTCTTGGTTGTTGTTATTTGCAGGGGTAGGATTAGCCGGCTTGGCAGGAACTTCCTGCTGGTTGTTGTTATTTGCAGGGGTAGGATTAGCAGGCTTGGCAGGAACTTCCTGGTTGTTGTTATTTGCAGGGGAAGGATTAGCCGGCTTGGCAGGAACTTCCTGCTGGTTGTTATTTGCAGGGGAAGGATTAGCCGGCTTGGCAGGAACTTCCTGCTGGTTGTTGTTATTTACAGGGGTAGGATTAGCCGGCTTGGTGGGAATATTTTCATGGCTATTGTCATGAGCAGGGGAAGACTGACCGGGCTTGGCGGGAATATTTTCATGGCTATTGTTATGAGCAGAGGAACAATCACAATGGGGAGTTTCAGGGCTCGTTAAATGAGCATATGAAAATGAGAAAAATAGGCAGAAACAGAAGAAAAAGGTAAGAGGAAAATGTGGAAAGAACATATTGGACATAGTTGAAATTTGTAGTACTAAGTTTATATTTATGTTTTTTTTCTCTTTTTTTTTGGTATTTTTTTGTACTAAGTTTATGTTATTCAAAGGTGGTCTGCTAAGTAAGATATGTTGCAAGAAAGGCTATTTATAGAATTCAGTTTCATTCTGTTGGAGTTGAGAGGATAATTTTGTAGTCTCCTTTGTTTTAGGCAAGTAATCACAGGTATTCATTGTTTGAGGCACTAGATACCAACAGTCCACAACAAAATGTTTTACTGAGTTAAACTAGGATCTCAGTCACAATTTTATTATCATCAATTTTCCTGACCATAAGTAGGTGAATAACCGAAAGATAAATAGTGATTGATGAAAATTGGGTGTAAGAAATTACACCAACGAAGTGAAAGTTCAGGTCCACTTGTACTTTATAAGATAATTTTTAAAAGTATATTATGTTTGCCAAAATTGTGGCATGTATAATTTGAATAAATGGTTCCTGATTAATTAAATTGAGGATATTCGGAAAAAACATAAGATAGAAGAAGATTCATAGATCACACTTTAAAATAAAATAAAATAGCTTACATATATGACTTTCAATTAATTTGACTTTTATTAAGAAATCAAGCTCAAAATAACAATATTAAATAATGATAATAATAGAGATAAAATAGGATAACTTTTTTCTTTGGCCAAATACAATATACAAGCCTTTGAACTTGGTCTTGGTTTTTAATTTTACACTCTAACTCAAGTTCATTCTATTTATATAGAGTGAGAAACCTAAACGATAGTTAAAAACTAAAAGTTGACTAAAATAACGAGTTAAAATAAAGTTTTTAATTTCTACGTATTAGTGCGTTATATCACTTTCATAAATTGTTAACATGAATAAAGTTGAAGAAGATAGGGATCTATTTAAATAATTGCTAAAGAACACTCTATTGAGAGATATTTTGAGAGAAAAATTGAACGAAAATGAGAAAATAATCAACCATTTGAGATTGATTTGTGGTCACTTGTTCTTATTTATATTTTGCAAATATTGTATAATTTGTTGGGTTTACTCGATTTTATGTAAAAAAAAAAAAAGAATTATTTGTTGTTGCATTTTTTAATATTAGATATTAAATCAAGTAATATACAGTTTTATAAAATAAAAAAAATATTATTAAGATAATTTTTTATTAAATAATTATACCTAAAAAAATAGTATAAAATTTTGTGAATGATAGATAATTTTTCAGCTCATCTAAATTAATAAAAGTATTAAAATCATATAAAATGTAATCTAAGAAAGTTGGCTCCATGCAATAGGTAGAAATTAGGGAAACGCAAAAAATGATTTCTTTCTGTCTTCATGAGTTATTGTATATATGATGAAAGTATTAAATAACAAAAGAAAAAGAATAGGATGTACATAAAATAATAAAATTCAAATCTTCAGAAAACGATCGAAAGGAAAAAATGGCACCATCAAATGATAATATATCGTTGCAAGAAATACTTTGTAACATTTACTACAACTGATTTAAAATAAGTTAATTTTAGTACTTTTTAAAATTCAATATAAATGATTTTTTCAAAGCCCAAAGAGGTTATTAATTAATAATTTTTGTGGATTATAACTAATTTTATGACTAGCCCCTTAAATCATGTTGAATAGAATATCCTTTCTTATGAAATCACACTGAGAAGAATATACCCCCAATCCCAACCCTTATAAAATCATGCAATCTTAGTATACTTCTTTTTTTTGGTTTCCCATCTGGTGTTCGAAACCCATATCGAAGTTCCGACTAAATTTGAATCGCACACTATAGGATCCATTCGGGGGTAACGCTCCCAATAGGATTTTCTCCATACCCAGGGCTCGAACCCAAGACTTCTGATTAAAGGTGAGACACTCCCACCAGTGCACCAAAATCATCTCAAGTATACTTCAAATTAATGGTAACGTAATAATAGGGAGCAAAACCAAATGTCAGATCACATGCTTATGTGTAATATTAATATGTTGAACATTGATTTAAATTTGTCAGATTTTTCAGTTAGACACTCAAATTAAGTCATGTTTCGATTGAACATCGTAATTTCTAACAAAGTGTTCCAATTAAACACTTTCAATTCAAATTTTGAAAAAAAAATTGCACGTATTTTCGTTTGAATTTTAGATAGTTAAGTTTATTAAACACATAAATATGTCATCTTCTATAATTAAACACATCAAACCCAAGTAAAAATATTTGAGATTTTACGACTTATTAAGACTAATGCATATAAGTTATAACTTAAGAAAATGCATATATGTGATTAACTATGTAATAAATGAATGAGAACATAATCATACAAGAAAAAAAGCAAAACATGTACTCAACTATAAAAGGAAAGAAAGGAAACAAAGCAAAGGGAGATTGATACTCTACCATACTACAAGCAAGAAGAAATTGTTATGCAATCTGCATTTAAAAGAAAGCATCTTCTTTTTCTCTCGATCGATCGTTTTCTAAAGCTGAAGCGAGCGACAGTAGCGTGAGGGGGTCCCTCTTTCCAACCCTTTTAACAACTAGTAGAAGTGTTTCTTTATTTAATTACTTTTAAAAAATTATTTTCACTACCAATGAGGAAGAAATGTTTTTTCCTTACTAAATCATAAGAGAACCTTTCAAATTCCTCTTTTCATCTTCCCTTTATTTCACGAGAAAAGACATAAAGTGACACCTGAAGTTGTCTCGAATTTTCAAAAAAACACATAAACTACGCAAGCGTCTTATTACCCCCCTAAACAATCTTGAACTGATATTATTACATCATTTTTTGTCCACCTGGCATGGTGAGTGTATGCACTCTCTTAAAGAGTGTGAATAAACTAAAAAAACGAATATAATTTTATTTTTACAAGAATTTTGCTATAAAATATATTTTCTTTGTTTTTCTTATTATTTTAACTTTTTCTCCTTATTATTTTTTTTCTTTTTCTTTCTTTCTTCTTCAAAAATTCATTGTCATCTTCATTGTAGCTTCTCACTTTCAATGTCACTTTTTACCACAACTCCACCTCCCTTTTCTACTACTATTAGTTTAACTCTCTTCAATTTTAAAATTATATCTAAAGATTTTATTACATTTCGAACAATTTGATAAACCCATTAGATTTCAAGATGATTAGTAGGTATTATTTAGATTTTTTAATCCAAATTTTAATTAAACTTTTTCAATTTTCGGAGAATTCTGATTCTTTCAAAATTATCATTTATAGTTTTGAAGTTATATGAAAATGAGATAAATTAATTGATAATACCTTCAAAAATTTGATTTTTCTTAAAAAAATAATTAGTGTTGTTATCAATAACACAAATTCTAGAAATAGTATAATTTTGAAAAGAAAGGAATTTGACCGAAGAAGAAGAAGAAAAATAAAATAAAAAATAGAGGGGATCAACTTGACATGGGGGTGAGGTGAGGTGAGGGTGGGAGGTGAAGCAGAAGAAAGAAAGAAAGAAAATGGAGGGAGGGGTAGCTTGAAAGTTGGGATGGAAGATGAAGTAAAATTTAAAATGAAATTAAAATAAGTCAAAAAGTAAGAGAGAGAAATAATATTAAAACTTAAAATGAAAAAAATATATATTTCAAATTAAATTAACAGATGTCACACAATAATTGGTGTATGATAACACTTGCCATTTAAAATCTGGAATTGATAGAAAAATGATGTAATAATATATTATCGAAATTGTTTAGGGGGTAATAGGACGTCCACATAGTTAATATGTCTTTTTGAAAATTTGAGACAACTTCAGATGTCACTTTATATCTTTTCTCTTATTTCCCATTAATTCTTACTATATACCCAACATAAACTCGAATACAAGATTTAAAAATTTATGCTTCGCTCTTTTATCTAGTAGCAAATATATAATCACTATAATTTACTAGTGAGCACAAAAGAAAAGGAGAGATTACTAAGAGTTATACAAGTAAATGTGATCATAGAAGAAATTTGGAACTACTCAAACTAGAATACACAACAAAATTTGTACTCTCAAATTCACTCAAAAGCTCTAAAGAAAACTCTTTGTAATTCAATAGGACTTATGGACTAATCTTGAATGTGTACTGAAAGAGGCTCACAATTTGAAGTATTTTATTCACTCTAAGGCTGCATAAATATAGCGGGACTTGAAATAACATTATTGATGATGTTAGATAAAGAGGGACATAATTAGGGATGTGTCTTGATCAGTGGCGGACCTAGAATTTTATTAAAGTGGGTTCAAGTTACAAATAACCATGGTGATAGTTAATAATAAGGATAATGCACAAGTATCTCTAGACTATGACCAAAATTTCAAAGACACACTTTAACTAAACTAAAGTCCTATTATCTCCATGAACTCATTTTTTTTTTTGTAATTTATACACCTTTTGGCTTACGTGGTACAATGCGTGACTCCACGTAGTTGAGACACATGAGAGATGTTTGGATGCCACGTAAGCCAAAAAGGTGTACAAAATTACAAAAAAATTGGGTTCAGAGTTAATAAGACCTTAGTTTATTAATGTCACGGCCCGAGCCTACACCCTGGACGTGACCGGCACTCGAGAACCATTGCTGCCCCCTAAGCGAGCCCTCATCCTGGCTGACTACAAGCGAAAGACCAACTCAAGCATACATAAGCATCAAATTGGAAGAAACATTTTAAAAAATTAGATTACTGAATCTCAAAACTTCGCTAAATATACTAAGTATGAAAGTTTAAATAAAACACCTGAAAACTGAAAGACTCTCAAAAATTGTCTTTCTATGAAGCCTCTATTGTATAAAGATGGGTGTCAGGACTAGACCCGCGACTCCTAAAAAATTGTTACTAATAACTCACAAAACTGGAGTCCTCCGGAAGCAAGGAAGTCTTACTCAAAAGCTGACGACCGGATGAAGTGATCACAATAGACTCTTGTTGAGGATCTTAAGATCCTATATCTATATCATTAAAAGATGCAGGTCGAATGACATTAGTACATTGAATGTACGAGTATGTACATAGGTGAATAACAAATAACTAAATGAAAGGACTGTAGTAGATATGGATATATACTCAATTGAATGTAAAGAACTAAAGAAGTGAAATCATTAAAACTTTACAAAATACTTACTCATCTCTGAACTCAACATATTAAGTGATATAATAAAAATACACTTTTAACTCAATTTGAGAGATTCTCTAACCGACAACCATCACTATGAGCTACGTGATGATACAACGTCTCGCCCACGCTGCCAGAACTGTCATATACCTTGTCGGGGTATAGAACACCTCAACTAAGTGGATCCACTAAGCTCTGCCTGAACACACTTAGGATTCATCTAAAAAGTATAATCTTGTACCCATGTTGGCATACATGGTTTATGAGGAATGTGAGTTGTCTTAACTCATCCTCATATCGGTGCTCAATACTACTCCTAATAATATATACTCATGCTCAATGTTTAAAAACATACTCTTCCTCTGGTTTGAGATAATTGCTCAAGCTATTCTCTTAAAAGAGGTAACTGGTCTTGAAATATCTTTGAACTCATAACTCATTTAGAAATCAAAATTTCTCTTTTATTAATGTAAAAACTAATGCTTTTGGGAACACTTAGCTCCCTTATACTCTTACTCAATTCATACTTGAAAACTCTTTCTCAAAAATATATCAAAATCATATTGTGATATGATCATTAATGACTCGGGAAATCATACTGCATAAACATTGATGGCATAACTAGATACCATACTACTTAAACATTGATGGCATACTCGATTGTCATACTAATAATGTTTTAGAAACTCTTTCTCAAAACTCATTTTTACTTTCTCAAAAACTCAGTTTAAAACTCAAGTGTTTGCTTTAAAAAGATTCTCAAGATTTATAACTCAATTCATAAGATTCATGCAGGATTATGGACATGAACGACTCAACTCACGGATAGCAATATGGAAACTCGGTACTCAAAATTCAACGATACTACTCATAAAAATATTCACTTCATAGGGTTCATGCTGAAATATAGACATGAACGAATCAACTCAAAAATCTTAATGCATAACATATATCAATTCAATAATTAGGAAATATAATTTCAAAAAGAAATAGGAACTCAAGAACTCAAAATCAACTTAACTCAAGAATACTCAAATCTAGGGATAGAATTCTAGATTACTCTTTTATTGATTTGAAAGTAGATGTAGGGCGTGAGGACGAACTAATCCAATACTATGATAGCCTTACATACCTGAAAGAACAAGGTTCTTGAAGAAGAACTTGATTAGAAGCCTTGAAACCCTAGCTTGAAGGGGAAAAATCAAGAAAACCTTTCTTGAGATTTCTTGAAGTAGTTTCTTGAAACTCTATGGCCAAGAATTAGGATTCTCATTAATGATTCACAATTCTATGAATAAAAATGAGTTGGAAAGAATGAAATTCTTGAAAAAAGAACTACCTTGAAGAAGAATCTTGAATGAAGTCTTTTACTTTGATTTATCCTTAGGGTTTTGCCTTAGGGTTTGAGAGAGAAGAGAATGATAAATTAAAAAATGAAATTTTGATTGTTTTGGGCCTTTAATTAGTCAAGAAAATTCTTTTAGGATTTTCTTAGAGGTAAAAAGATAAAAACGACATTTTTAATGTTTTTCCTTCGACTAATTCGTCACTGCATTGTCTCAGGTTACTAAAATGATCAATATTTTTTACTCAAAACTCATATTGTTGCGAAATTTCGTGGCGTTGGAAAGTAGATTCAAATATCTTTAATTTGATAGGTTATGGGCCACATAACTCTTTATATTTTAAGAGATATGGTCGTTTCAAGTTGATCCAAGAAAAATCTCATAGTGAAACTCAATTGGAAGGAAAGTTTCCAACTCAATTTTATGCTAGGGAATTTTAGTGACCTTAACATCTAAGAAAATTTAGAATCACTCGGTGAAATCTTATTCACAAATAAAGAATGACTCAAATCTTATCTTAAAAAATTTCGGAATGTTACAAATAAAGTGTGAATTTCGATCATAGTCTAGAGGGGTACTTATGTCTTACCCCTCAGTAATAATCATATCATTTTTTTATGATATCCTTAAAAAGTTATTTTGAGGTGATATTTCTAACAAAAAAATATACTCTATTAACGTTTTATCTACTTAGAAGAAAATTTTCTACATATTTTCGATTTAACAAGCTACTTATTACCCTTATATATAACACTAAAACTATAGCAATTTTGAAAGTCATAAATAAATAAATAAAATAATAGTAAAATAATAAATAAATAAAAATGCACTAACATAACTTTCGTGTATACCAAGTCAAAAGGAAAACAAATACACAATTTTGTGTATTACAAAAAAATTAAACTAAATACTACTCCCCCTTCCCATATTAGTTGATCATCTTACTAAAAATAGTTGTCTCATATTAGTTGTCCACCTTACTAAATCAAGAAAACATTAATCAAAATTTTCATATATTATCCATTAATTCTTTTTTAAAGTGTTCACATTTGTTTGTAAAATTCACAAGAAGTTTTTAAGGAGTGAATTAGTAAAATTATCTTCTTCTTTGTGATTTCTTAATATACGTGTAAAAAGGAAAATGATCAAATAATATGGATCGAAGTCACGGAGAGAATATTTAAAAACTAAACATATATCCTAAATTATTGACAATTTAAAACAATTTTAAATAATTCTCAAATACAAACATAAAAAGAAAACGTAACTAACAAATTTAGAATATTACTATTGTTATTTCATATGAACTAAAAGTCTAGAACTATAATAGTCTACATTTATTAGTTAATTTTAAAAAGGAAACAAAAAAGAACAAAAAGTTAAGGCTAAACTAACGTTCGAACTCATGTTCACGGGGTGAATCTGAACCCATACACCACTGATCCACACCTTTCCATTGTTTATAGACTAGGTTCCTTTTCTTTATATACACAACTTTACAAATAATGTATATATGTACAATACAAAAAATTTCGACGAGTCCGCCTCTGATCTTGATGTATATGAACACCAAAGATTAAGTGGTGTGACTCAAAGAATACTTATATTTGAGTGGACGTGAAAAAGAATCGACATGAACTTTGTTGTAAGATTACCACAAACCTTGAAAAAGTTTGAAGAATTTCTTGTACAAAATCAAATTAATTCATAAGTGGCTTCCTTTGGCACAAATCAGGCAAAAGGATTACAAGGACTAAAAGGTCTGTGACATGGAATTCATGAAGGGTGAGTGGATATTGCTAACAGTCTCACATAGTAAATGACCAAAATAGTCCTTAGTGCATGGGTAATGTTTTATTTTGGTCCTTAATATATTTCACTTAATTGAAATGATCCTTAATGTATAACAAAAATGTTCATTTCAGTCCTTAATCTAGTCCGTTTGATTGAAATGGTCCTAAATGTATAGAATTGTCAAAAAGGGTCAATCCAGCCCCACCTGGCCCAAGCCTCGTGGGCCGAGGAATTTGATGGGTTAGGGCGAGCTAGCCCTTCATTGGGAAGGGCCTGAAAATGCTCAACCCAACCCTTAAAGGGTTACGGGTTGGGGCGGGCTAACCCTTTCTTTTTTCTTTCTTTCTTTTTTTCTTTTCAAACTTAAAATTCTATGATATCAAGAAAATGAGAAGATTTTCAAATCAGATATGGTAAATAATAGTGTTGTTTCAATAACACTAGCAAAAAATCTATTGTGATTAGCAGGTATGTAGGATATTAGATATGCGAGATACATGTATCTGATGTGATGCATCCCAGATACGCGAGTGAGATGAGAGAGTAGAGAGATGAGAGGGAGGCGAGGGCGTGGGATTCATCATTGTATCCTAGATACATGCGAATTCATTTGGATACAGTGTATCTAGAACAAATTACTCCTAATTTTGAGTCCATATATCCCGAGATACATGTAGCTTGACACACCAAAATCTAGTAAGTTTCATATTATTACAACATAATGTGCATCTAAGTAATTATCTCATACACTAGTGAAATTTCTATAAGTTACTCTTAAATAAATAGTTTTGGTCCATGAGCCGATCCTAGCCCGACCCCGATCAAGCCTCAAGGGCAAAAGCTTATATGGGCCAAGTTTATAAGCCCTGATTTTAAATGAGCTTGAAAAATTCTATTCCAACCCTACCCCAATAACGGGTTGGGTTGGGTTGGCCCCATAGGCTAAGCCCATTTTTACGGCTCTATTAATGTATAACAAAAGATGTCTATTTTGACCCTTTACTTTAAACCTAACAGACTTATAAAAAAAAAGTGTTAAATTTAACTACTGACACTATGTGGCTAACAAAATTCACTATTATTATCTTCTTTGTTAGCTCCAATCGAAGAATTCCCTAATACCTAACACCATTTTCTCTTTCTCCTATGAAATTTATCATTTTCTCTTTCCTAAAATATTTTTAAGTTGACCTAATATCCATTTATGTTTCTAAACAAGAGAATTTTTTATTTTATTAGAGAAGGTAAAGACAAATAGATTTTGATGGAATTTTTCTTTGGAGCTAACAAAGATGGCAATGATAGTGGTTTTTCTTAGTAACATGAAATTCATAGTTAAATACTATAACACTTTTATTTTTGAATGATCAAAATAAACACCTTTTATTATACATTAAAAACTGTTTCAGTCAAGTAAAATATATTACAGGACCAAAATAAAACATACGTAAAGATATATATATATATATATATATATATATATATATATATATATATATATATATATTACCCTTATGTAGAAATGAGACTTAAAAAGGACCAACACTGCATTATTTCATTGTACTAAACGCAGTACTAATTGTACATTTTAGAAAGGACCAACACTGCATCTTTGTATTGTACTAATGGTAGTACTAATTGTACATCAATATAATAAATAAAGCCACTTTCTCTAGAACTTTCTTCCTATGTGTGAACAATTTCTAACCCTAATTTCTCGCCTCCTTCGTAAAGTCCGACTATTCTCTCTACTCTTCCTTCTACTTCTCATCTCTTCAATGGCGAATCCGTCTGCTCCTTGTTTTTTCCTATTTTTCTAGACACTTTAAAGCTGTCTCTCAAGCTTTCTTGAAGATCTCTGTTTGTTTCCGACGAACTGCGCAACTGCTTCTTCATGCTTTAAGTTTCTGTCCTCCTTGGTAAAGTCTCTGTATTCTGTCAACTCTTTCTTGTACTTCTGACCTCTTCAATGGCGAATCCATCTGCTAATTAGTGTTTTCTGTTTGTCTACAGAGTTAAAATCTGTCTGTGAAGCTTTCGTCAACATTTCTCTTTGTTTCGGAAGATCTGCGCAGGTATTTCTTCGTCGTTTAAGTGAAATTTACAGCTTTGCTCCATCATTTCCTCTTTCTCCTATTCCTAATTTGTATTTTGTTTTCCTCTTTCTCCGATTCCTAATTTCTCTTTTGTCGAGCATATTAAGCCATATTATACTCTATCTATGTATGTGTTGCAAACTTCTGCTCAATAATTGCATGCATTTGTCTGTTGCACTGTCGTCACCATCGAACCACCACAGTCCCTACTTGGTCATAACAATTTTACATTAAATTTGTCAATATGTCGTTAACACTGCTGATAATTGTTAAAGTATGTGTTAATTAAGGTACATTTATCTTCATAAATTCCACCTGCATATTTACAGATAAACTCGAGAGAGAGACGCATGTCAAAATAAAATGTTTGACAAATATTTGGGATATGTAGATACATTGTTTGTTGCAAAAATCTATTATAGAAGATGAAATTGTTACATCTTTTGTACTTACTGTGTGTCAATATTCCCTGTGCTTAACAGGATGGGAATGTATTACCTGCTCTACATTGTTCTTCTGATGTTACCCGCTTTGATTGCTTTCATCAATAGGTTAGACTATTTGGATGCAATATTTCTGCTGGTTCAATCACATTATACCCAGAATACCACCTCAATTTCCCTTGTTAAACATACTGTCATTTGTCAGATATGTTGTATCCCCGCATGTTCGGTATTCAGAGCTTGTATATGTCTTCGCTTTTTTCCCCCTAAATACTTGTCCAAACAAATTCCTTAGTAAAACCAAAGAAAATATTTCATGTAGTATAATTAATGAGTCTTTCCATTTGTCCCATATGTATTTGTAACTTATTTCATGTTGAATTTCCTGAAATTAAATATTCGTAAATACTTACTTTATTTCACAGGTAATTGGCTGCAACTCAACGCTACAAATACCAGTGATACAGAACAGCCTGCTGGCTTCGCAACAGCCTCTTCATTATCGCCACCTTAGAGGGATTGGTTCAAATGCTGACCCAAGCTATATATACAGGCTAGCCACTCCACCAGATTCACAGACATCGCAGGCGTGATCGCAGGTACCTTATATGTTTTGTCCCATCATCTATACACTTTTATACACCCAAGAGGTATTCTCTCATATTCTACTTCACCTGTAACAAAAACTTCTGCAATACACTCAGAATTCTTATCTTAACCATCTGTACTATTCACTGCAGTAGGAAACTCTCTCATAATGGTAGTAGGATGAATTTTTCCTACTTCATTTCTACTCCTAATTTAGTACTTCTCTTATTAATTTACTTACCGGTGTTTGCACATGACTTTTACTTCAACTCTTTTACTTATCGTTTGGCCTTACTTCACTTTTCCGGTTTTCAGGATACTCCAAATTGTCATTGGGTATTAAAAATCATTACATGTTCCACATATTTCATGTAATATATTTAATAGTTCGTTTCAGCTGTTCCATGTGTAAGTTCTTCCATGTGTAGTTGTAACTTCGTTCATGTTCAAATCCCTTAGATTGAATGCTCCTAAATACTAAATCCCTTTCATAGGAGATTCCCTGCAACTGGAAAATAAAAATACCACTCATACACAACAGCCTGCAGGGTTTGCAGGAGCCTCTTCATTATCACCAACTTACAGGGATTGCTTCAACTTCGCACACAAACTCTATATACATGCTAGCCACTCGACAACATTCACATACATCCCACACGTGATCGCAGGTATCTTATATGTCTTCGCCCATGATCTATACAATTTGATACAACCACCAGCTATTCTCTCATATTTTACTTTGCCTATAACAACAAATTTTCAAATATAGTCAGAATTGTTATCTCGCCCATTAGTTCTACTTTCAATGGGACATAACATAAGTGAATTTAAAGATATATTTGGAAATGTTAGCTTCTCTAAAACAACTAATGAGGCAAAAGAAATATATTTCGAAAGAAATATAATAGTCTCTGAAAAAGATATACATCTTCAAAGCAAATTAAATGTTGAACAAAAAAGGGCATATGACATAATTCTTGAAAGAGTATATTCCAATAAATCAGGAGCTTTTTTCATTGATGGTCCTGGTGGAACAGGAAAAACTTTCCTTTATCGAGCTTTGTTGGCCGCTATAAGAACAAAAGGATACATAGCTTTAGCAACTGCAAGTTCTGCTGTCGCAGCTTCAATACTTCCAGGAGGACGAATAGCTCATTCACGTTTCAAAATTCCTATTGACATCGATGAAAATTTCACTTGCAATATTAGTAAACAATGTTCATTATCGACTCTAATTCAAGATTCAAAGTTAATTGTTTGGGATGCAGTCTCAATGGCAAAAAAAAACACCATTGAAGCTCTTGATACACTTTTAAAAGATCTTATGAATACAAAAACACTTTTTGGTGGAAAAGTTGTAGTTTTTGGGGGAGATTTTAGACAAACACTTCCTGTTGTTCGTAATGGGAAAAAAGAAGATTTTATTGGTCAAAGTTTATTATACTCCCATATTTGGAATCATCTCGAAAAATTGTGCTTATCTGAAAACATGCGTGCAAAACAAGATCCAGCATTTTGTGCATTTTAATGAGAATTGGAAATGGACAAGAAAAAACTAACAACTACAACAAAATTGAAATTCCCAATAATTTTGTCATTCCCTTTACACATGAAATAGAATCTTTGAATCTTTTGTTTAATGTAACTTATCCTGATTTCCGTACATTCTATTCTAATCCATCCTTTATAACTTCCCGTATTATTTTGACAACAAAAAATGATTTTGTTCATGAAATAAATGACATGCTTATACATAGATTTCCCGATGATGCTACAGTCTATATAGCTATTGATGAAACAATAGAACCAAATGATCAATGCCAATTTGAAGATTTCTTGCACACCTTACATCCTGCTAATTTACCACCTTATAGATTAACTTTGAAAAAAAAATGTCCAGTTATATTATTAAGAAACTTAAATCCTACTGAAGGTTTATGCAATGGTACATGATTGACATGTCATGATTTTAAGTCACATGTTATCAGTGCTACTATTTCCAATGGTGATTTTAAAAATAAACACGTTTTTATTTCAAAGATACCATTACTGGCATCACAAGATGAAAAGCTACCAGTTCCCTTCAAAAGAACACAATTTCCAATAAGGTTATGTTTTGCTATGACTATAAACAAAGCTCAAGGTCAAACATTAGATTTTGTTGGAATCTATCTGCGCGAACCAGTTTTTTCGCATGGACAACTTTATGTTGCTTTATCTCGAGCAAATGTTCAGACAACATAAAAATATTAATACGCCCGCCTACAGCTGAGGATACAAATGATCATTCTACATATAATGTAGTTTATGACGAAATTATTCGAAAAGCATTCTCATGATACTTTTAAAAACAAGAAATGTAACAACTAACCACCCTCATGCTACACATTCTTAAATTTCAGCTTATTTTACTTTAGATGGTTTTTTTAAAGATAAGTAACAATTAATACTTGATATTACTTTGTTGTTAATTTCACCTCTATTTACATTTGATGATTTGAAGGTCTCACTAATTTCACAACTATACATTTCTCTGGGTTTTATGTATTTTTCTCATCAGTTTATTTTATCTATGTTCTAACTTCGTTTTGCCCTTGGTCCATTGTATTTTCCTGTAGGTTTTTTTTCATACTTCCAACAATCTGCTCACCATAGAAGTAACTGTGCAATTGAAGAACGATTTTGCTATTGGAGGAACACTACATTCAGTTTATCTATATCTAAACATTAAGCTTTAAAACACAACAATTGTTGATGAGGACAGGTACCCCCACATCGTCATTTCTTTTAATTCTTTCTCTTTTGTCTTTGTTCTTCTTCTTTTTTGTTCTTCATTGCATCTGCGAAAAACACCTGTGGACAAAAATTCAAAATCTTAAGACAGATTTTGAATCTGTAAAAACTTAGACAGATTTAGCAAAAATCCTTTTAATAAAAAACTCCATCGACACCACAAGCTTTACTATTCACTTCTACAACATCATCATCCTTCGCTTCCAAATCTACTAGCATTTTTTGGATCACTCAGACATCCACAGCACGATTTTTAGCAGCTTCTTCCTCCTGAAGTGATACTCTACTTTCCAACTCTTTTAACTTTTCCAAGCATCATTTCTGTTTTGCCTCAAATTTAGCTGTTCCATTTTTTTCCTCCTGATTTTTCCTCTACATATCCTTCAATCGATTCTCCATTGATTAAAGGATATGCAAAGGAAAAATCAACAACTAAAAAAGGAAGAAGCTGAAGTTGAGGCAAAACTAAACATGCATTAGGAAAAGTTCAAACAGTTTGAAAGTACAGTATTACTTTAGGAGAAAGAAGCTGCTAAAAATCGTGTTGTGCATGTCTCACTGATCCAAAAAATGCTACAACATTTGGAAGCCAAAGATAATGATATTGTAGAAGTGAATACTAAAGTTTCTACTGCCGATGCACATCTTCAACAAAAGCAATTGTCACCAGCTGCGCCTCCATTAGTTCATTCAACTGCAAATGCAAATGGAAATGCCAGTGGTAAATGAAGAGATGAAGGTATTATTATGCTTATATCTGTCTTGTTCACTTTTTTTTTTTATAGTTATGTACTCAATTTCTGTGTGATTTTCAATTAAGGAGTTACAATTATTAACTCATGATTTTTCTGCTATGCCTAAGCTTTACTTATCTATACATGCATGTTGCAAGTTTTGCTTGCCTTTGGACCTAAACCTAAACCTTTAGCCAAACAATTCCTGCATTACATTTTACGGTAAAAACAAAATGTTAATCCTATACTATTTTTCCTACCATACTAACCAGATGACACACTATTTCATATGTGTGTCTCTGTGTGTGTGTCTGTGTGTGTATATATATATATATAGAGAGAGAGAGGGAGAGTATATATATATATATATATATATATATATATATATATATATATATACATAGATAGATAGATAGATATATATTTTTCCCCTTATTTAGAAAGAACAATTAAACTAGAACTGTCTTATTCAAAATTCATGCTGTTTTAGTTGCCAATCAATTAATACCAAAAAACAGGCACAATCATGCTTCGCTTTAGACCTAAACCTAACTCTTAAGTATAGCTCTTGAACTGGGAATGTGGTAGACACTGATATGGTAATTGCATGCAGTCGAAGTGCTTTGTATTCCTTTGTTTTTCATTTCAAAGTCTACGATTAACATGGTCACATGACTGTAGTTGCAGGCAGTAGTAACACAGACTTCATTTCTACAAAAATGAATCTGCTTAATTCTCCTGATGTCCGGACATTGCATCCCATGCCTTTTGCTGGTGGTTCTGCTCAAATGAATACCAATGTTGAATTCCCTTAAATTGAATATTCCTAAATACTAAATCCCTTTCATAGGAGATTCCGTGCAACTGGAAGATAAAAATACCACTCATACACAACAGCCTGCAGGGTCTGCAGCAGCCTCTGCATTATCACCAGCTTACAGGGATTGCTTCAACTGTCGACGCAAACTCTATATACAACCTAGGCAGTCCACAACATTCACAGACATCCCACACGTGATCACATGTATCTTATATGTCTTCTCCCATGATCTATACAATTTCATACAAGCACAAGCTATTCTCTCATAGTTTACTTTGCCTGTAACAAAAAATTTTCAAATACAGTCAAAATTGTTATCTCACCCATTGGTAGTATTCACTCCAGTAGGAAAGTCTCTCATAATGCTACTAGCACCAATTTATAGTACTTTCTTTCTTCTGCTAATTTACTACTTCTCTTACTGATTTATTTTCCACTCTTTGCACATCACTTTTCATTCAAGTGTTTTAATTATCGTTTAAAGTTTGTCTGACTTTCTGTTTTTCCAAGATAGTCCAAATTCTTAATGACTATTCAAACTCATTAACTGCTAGGCCTAGCATTCTAGGGAAATACTTGCTTCTAAGCTTATCCTTACTTTGTTTCATTCGCTTATCATTTCTTCTTTCACAATTAAATATCTTTAAAATATAAAATCCAATTACATATTATACTTACATAACAGCAAAAAAAGTAAATCACAAAAAAAAGCAGTGCAGCTAGGGAGATTTCTTTGGTAATAATTTCGGTTACTTTCATTTTTGCAGTAGTTTTACTTCCGCTGCTTTGACCTGTTTCCAGGTTAACAATGAGGTACAACAAAGAATTGAACATGCAAATAAAGTGTTTGGTCAAAGTCTTCATCCTCGGTATCACTTCTATTTTGCCTTTTACGTTTCCACATCATTTAAACATTGCAACAACTCAAGGCTCTCTTCTATTCAGACCTATTTGTTACCTCAATTGCAGCTGCCACCTGTTATTTGTTTCTTCCTCTGCATCTCTGAATATGCAAAGCTTCTTTGGAGTTCATCGATCTTCCAAGCTAACAAAGGTATGCTAGCTGCCTTTAATCTGCTCATTTTCCTCACTTTCCTAGACAATAGTTGGATCTCTGTTTCCTCTCTTGTAGTTCTTATGAAATTAAATGACTTCTGAATTGTACACACTACAATCAATGACATAGACATATTACAAATTCATCAACTCAAAGCAATTGTTCTGATGAGAAAAATTTATAGCTTATTAGGAGTAAATTGCCTACTAAGTTCGTCTCCTTTTACATAACCAAATCTTATTGTATATTTAGTCATTCTCTTCTACTCTCTATATTCATTTCAATGGGAACAAAACGGCTCTTATCAAATGTAATTATACCTAAATGCGTTATATGATATAACGGTAATACCCTCTAAACAAATCAATGTATTATACTGTAGGAGTTCCCTGTACTAATGCGCAAATGTCAGTCAATTTTTTCGTTAGTTGCCTTAGTTAGTATTGATTTGCAGTATATATGTCGTGTCAAACTAGAGGAAAACTCCACTCTATGTCTTACTGCTTCTGGGATTTCTACATTGCTCATGTGCATAACAAATATGTACTGAATAGGTCAATCAAAGATAATTCAACAGGAAAGAACAACTTCTTCATTTAAAGAATAAAGTACAGTAGTTTAGCTGAAAGAAGGAGACAATCTTCTTTCTCCAGGTCCTCTACACTAAAGAGACAGTTAACTTTGGGAATTATCCAAAGATCCAACAACTTTACCCAATGTATTAACCACATATATGGTTGACCCTCAGACACGGCTGCTATTTGCGCTTTTACCACATATGTGCCTTTTAATATATGCTCTACTCTTGGTAGGCTGTCATTTGACCTTGTAGTTAATTACAATGGTCTTAAGAATGCAATCTTCATTTCAATCTTCGCTTTTCCATACTTTTAACTAATACACTGCATACTTGCTACAACTTATGTAGGATTTTCAAACTCACACTTCTTCAGCTGCCGAAATAGAGAATAAACTTCTGACTGACAAACGTAAGTTTCTGCATTTTCCTGCTCTATACTTTTTTAAGCTCTGTTACTGTTCTGCTGTATTCTTCAGTCTACATTGTACCATGTTATTCTGTGTTGACTGACCCTAATTGAACACGAAGATATTACCTTCAATAAAAGAACTTCGCTAAATACTTGCCCTCAGTTGTCTAACACTAAACGGAAAATCAATGCAATCCTGCCTGAATAAACAACTACTACCAAAAACAATGCCAAAAATCCTAAAAACCCTATTTCTTACCATAAAACACCAACTGAAAAAAGGGTAGCTCTTCTGGCACTATGCTAGCTAGAATACTCTGCTCAAACACATGGTCTTCCCCAAAATCTTGCTCCTCTGCACTTTACAAAGACTAACTCTGACCGTCAAAGTATAACTCCACCGCAATCTACTCTGTTCCTTCAGAATAAACCATCAGCTCCCTAATAATGTGAAATACACATTAATGAATTTCCCTTACTATAGGAGAAAACTACAAGGAGTATCATTGAACTTTCACATGTAGTAAAGGAAAAAGCAAAGGCAGTAGTAATCTTTGTGTGCTTGTCAACTTATTAGGCATTCACATGTATTTTACTTCTACAGAAATGCATTATCTACCTTTAGCCTAACAGTTCCTGCATTCAATTTTACAGTAGAAACAAAATGGTAATCATATACTATTTTTGCTACCATACTAACCAGATGAGACATGGTTTGTATACATAATTCTGCCCATAATCATATCACCTCAAATCATTCACATTTAAAGTCCATAATAATGTGAAATGCACGTTCTTTAATTTTCCTTACTATAGGAGAAAGCTAGAAGGACTATCATTCAACTTTTGAATATAGTAAAGCAAAAGGCAAAGACACTGAAAATATTCTTTACTCAAAGGTATATAATATCTAATCTTACATTCAGTTTTTGCACAGTGTCATATTATATATTTGAAGTTTTTACTTTGCTTATAATTTAAGACTATAGAACACACGTTCATTGTAAACACTAGCTTTCTCTACTCTTCTGTATTTCATATGTCATCAGTTAAAAGAGAGAGTTCATATATATATTTAAAGAACACAGTCAATTAGACCATACATTATCTTATTTTCATTGCAGCTTTTAACTTCTTCTTCTTCCTAATTTTGACAAAATAAACATATATATATCCTAAACCACATACTTTGTCTTCCATTTACTTCATCCGTTTTCAATTTGGAGCAAAGATAAATGTGCTCACTGAACTTCTTACCATGAAGATAATAACAAGCTATAGCAGCATCAGCAAACTACTGCAACAATGACATTGTACACACTGTTTCGATCAACTGCCACCTCATCGCTAATGTAAATCTTGAAGTACCAATACTACAGCAGGTACCACAATTTTCTATTTTTTTTCAAATTCCCTTTCACGCTTTATTTCTTGTAAACATTTCTGAATTAATATTACAAACTTTCTTCCAACTAAATAAGCACTGCATAAGACATATACATATTTAATAAAGCAAATTCACTAATGTAAATACTCAGTGAACTTATACTTTCAGGAATTTGTAAATGTTTTTAGATCCATTGCTGAACATATATTGCAAATGAAGAATCTAAATTACATTTTTTTTTTACAAATACAGCAGCACTGACCTCTGTGTTTTGCTCAACTTATTAGGCATTCAAATGTATTTGAATTTTAGGGAAATGTATTATCTACCTTTAGCCTAACAGTTCGTACATTACATTTTACAGTCAAAAGAAAATGCTAATCCTATACTATTTTTCCTACCATACTAACCAGACGACACACCATTTCATATGTGTGTGTGTGTCTGTGTGTATATATATATATATATAGATAGATACATAGATAGATAAATATTTTTTTCCCTTCTTTAGAAACAACAATTAAACTACAACTGTCTTCTTCAAAATTCATGTTGTTTTAGTTGCCAATCAAATAATGCGAAAAAACACGCAAAATCATGCTTCACTTTAGACCTAAAGCTAACTCTTAAGTATTTCTATCGAACTAGGAATGTGGTAGACACTGATATGGTAATTGCACGCAGTGGATGTGGTTTGTATTCCTTTGTTTTTCATTTCAAACTCTACGATTAACATGGTCACATCACTGTAGCTGCAGGCAGTAGTAACACAGACTTCATTCCTACAAAAATGAATCTGCTTAATTCTCCTGATGTCCGAACATTGCATCCCATGGCTTCTGTTGGTGGTTCTGCTCAAATGAATACCAATGTTTCCAACATAGAAAATAAAAGACAACATTCAGAGCAAGCAGGTACAGATGATTTCTGACACTTATTCTTAGATTTCTGTTCTTATTTATGGCATTCAACTCGTAGCTCAACTTGTTTCTCTTTGACAAGTGAAAAAATTGGCTACTAAGTTCATGTCCTTTTACATAAGCAAATCTTACTGTATATTTAGTCATTCTCTTCTACTATCTATATTCATTTCAGTGGGAACAAAAGAGCTCTTATCAAATGTAATTATACCTAAATGGGTTGTATGATATACAGGTAATGCCTTCTAAACAAATCAATGTAATATACTGTAGGAGTTCCCTGTACTAATGTGCAAATGTCACTCAATTTTTTCGTTAGTTGCCTTAGTTAGTATTGATTTGCAGTATATATGTCATGTCAAACTAGAGGAAAACTCCACTCTATGTCTTACTCCTTCTGCAATTTCTACATTGCTGATGTCCACAACAAATATGTACTAATAGGTCAGTGAAAGATAACTCAACAGGAAACAACAACTTCTTCATTTGCAGAATAAACTACAGTAGTTTAGCTAAAAGAACAACACGCTCTTCTTTCTCCAAGTCCTCTACACTAAAGAGACAGTTAACTTTGGAAATTATCCGAAGATTCAACAACTTTAGCCAATGTATTAACCACATATATGCTTCACCCTCACACACTGTTGCTATTTGCGCCTTTACCACATATCTGCCTTTTGATATATACTCTACTGTTGCTAGGCTGTCATTTGACGTTGTAGTTAATTAGAGTGCTCTGAAGAATGCAATCTTCATTTGAATCTTCGTTTTTGCATAGTTTTAGCTAATACACTGCATACTTGCTACAGCTTCTGTAGGATTTTCTAACTCACACTTCTTCAACTGGTGAAATAAAGAACAAACTTCTGACTGACAAACGTAAGTTTCTGCATTTTCCTGCTTTTTTTTTTTTTACCTCTGTTACTGTTCTGCTGTATTGTTCAGTCTACATTGTACTATGTTATTCTGTCTTCACTCACCCTAATTGAACACCAAGATATTACCTTCAATAAAAGAACTTTGCTAAATACTTGTCCTCAGTTGTCTACCACTAAAGTCCCCGTAATCATATAGGCTCAAATCATTCACATTTAAAGTCCCTAATAATGTGAAATACACATTAATGAATTTCCCTTACTTTAGGAGAAAGCTAGAAGGAATAGCATTCAACTTTTGCATGTAGTCAAAGAAAAAGCAAACGCAGTAGTAATCTCTGTGTGCTTGTCAACTTATTAGGCATTCAAATGTATTTTACTTTTACGAAAATGCATTATCTACCTTAAGCCTAACAGTTCCTACATTCAATTTTACAGTAGAAACAAAATGCTAATCATATACTATTTTTGCTACAATACTAACCAGATGACACATCGTTTCATGTGTGTGTGACAGTGTCTCTCTCTCTCCATATATATATATAGATATATATATATATATATATAGATAGATAAATAATTTTTTTCGTTATTTTTAGAAAGAACCATTAAACTACAACTGTCTTCTTCAAAATTCATGCAACTTTGGTTGCCAATGAAATAATGCCAAAAAAAAAAATCATTACATTAGGTAGTCAAAGGTAATGATTTTGTCTCTTTTTGGACTACCAAATGTACTGATTTTCTGTCTTTTTTGGCACCATTTCATTGACAACCAAAACCCCATGAATTTCTAACAAGACACATGTAATTTTTTTGTCCTTTATAATTTCTATATTTCTAAAAAAAAAATTAAATAACAAATTGGATAAGGATAAGGTAATACATATTTATATATATATATATATATATATATATATATATATATATATACAATAATATATAATATTACCCTTATGTATATATATTACTCATACAACATAAATTTACTAGCCTTTCACTCAAGATAAATTTTTGCTCCCTTTCTCAGGTATTATTTCTTCCCTTTTCATCTTTTCCCTCTTCCCATTTTCTTTTTTTCTTGCAGATTCTGCTTCTGACCAAAACACAAAATAAAAATTGATACAAATTACAGTTATTAGCTACATTCAATCTTTCATAGATATACCATAGGTCCAACAGTTTGCTTTTAGCTTCATGCCCAACATGATCAAAATATCTGCAGCATAGCTGTTTTCTTTTATCTTTTTTTTTGGTTTCTTTTTATTGAAATTTTAAATTGTCACATGAAAATTGAGTTTCTATGAAAAATAGGAAACATTTTTCGTAAGACTTAATGCTGCCTTTGGATATAAATGTGACAGATTAGGTCTCTTCTACAAACTGTATCTTCGATGATACTAAGTCATACATAAGCCATCACATACTCGATTCAGTAAAGTTTTTCATATTGTCCAATATTTTCTGTCGCTGTAACAGATCTTCTGTGAAAAAAGATTTGTCCAATTGTACTTTGCACATTAATAATGCCTGCCAAATGATTTTATGTCTTCATTGAGCTCCACTAAACAACCCTAACAGATTTACACATCACTCTACTTCTACTATGACAACACTGTTGTTTTCTTTTTCATTTGTTCTTCACTTTGTTTTTTTTTGGAACATACAAAGTTTATTATGTTTCCGCTGTTTATATCTCATGCCACCCAATAGTAAGAGGTACAACTCTTAAGTAGTATACTTTGTTTTGTCATTTTGGCTGTAGGTGCTTTCTTTGTATCTAATTATCAATCTCCTACTTTCACATTCTACAATTGTACAGCTGTACCTCATCATTGACAAAAAACTAATAACACATAAATGGTTAGCAGATCAACATAGCAACAAACGTAAATAGTATGATACATCCTATGTCATCCTTTATGAGTTTGTACTTTAGCTTCAGTGTTTGTCCTAACTTGCTGTTATAAGAGTTTGTTAGTGCTTTGTTACTACATCAAAAGCTCATTTATGCAGCCACAAGGTCCATTTTACTCCATACTGCTGCTTTCATTTAACTAATTTTTTCCTAATTTAATCAGCCCTCTTCATAAACACACAACAACGCAACTACTTTGAATTAATATTCATGTTATCCCGCATATACTGCTATTTGGTTACCTATATTTCCTACAACCATGGTACTAAGACTGAACATCGACCAAATAGAACCAGCAACACGAGATTGGATTTGCAAAGTTCAAATTGTCGAAATAGGACGCCCCCGAGAAAGCCTTGACAAGAAATATACATTCCAAAATTTAATTTTGGAAGATGAACAGGTCACCTCATTAGTATATTTTATGTTATAGCTATTGCTCTTTTCCTCTCAACTTAGTTAATGTCAACTTTCTATAACTCTTACTTTCATGAATGCCAAATTAGGGCCGTCATGTACACTGATGAAATCGAGCAGTATGCAGCTACACTTAAACTCTTCAATACATACCTCATCTCTACTGCAAGAGTGAAAGTCTCACCAACCTCATACGGCAAACCAATACATCAATTTTACTGAATTCTTGACAAAGAAACAGTAATTGAACAAATCAAACCATCTAATGAAGTTGAAAAGCCGCTTCCACCGCCAACCAAACTGAATATCACCAGCTTTGACCGCATTCCTCATCTGATGGTTGATTCTGCTGCTGAAATAGGTACATCAATCGTCCTAGCTGTTATCAGACTGAAATACACATCTTCACTACTGCACAACACTTGCAACATTTCATTATGTGTTATATACGCAGATGTACTGGCAGTCGTTCTTCGTTATGGTCCTCAAAAAAACGCCGGTCGCAGTCATCATAGGTTTCAAGAAATTACCCTTTGTGACAATCAGTAAGTATAACATTTGACATTCTGCTTTCCCATTTTCTGCAAAATTTTTGAATAAGTAACCACTTTTTGCACTTCTCTACTCACATCATCAATTATTATCTAGGCATTATCATACTCCTTACTCTTTTGTCCTTATGTTCTGCACTCTCAGGCAAAATCAGTTCCTCTTCACTTTATGAGAGGATTTCGGAGAAATAGAAGGACACGAAATTTCCTCAAAAATGGCAACAGAGACAGATCTACTTGTAATCCTTGGAAGAAGTATATGAATCTCTACTTATCAAGGTACGTATGCGCTCAACTTCTTACCAACATAATTTTATATTATAACAAAACAATATACGAGTTATGTGTTGTACAGGGCTGTCACTGCAGACTAGGTACAATTCCACAGTACGGGTGAATCTAAATTACCCCCAGGCAGTTGCACTCCTCAACTGGTACTCACATTTCATATTTATTCTTTACCTTTACTTCGCATGTAAAGAGCCTACTAAACATATTATTTGCTCTAACAATAGGGCAAAAGAAAACAAAACATTGTTGTTAACTTCTCCATCAGATACAACCTCAACAAGCTCATCTATTGCTCCCATGATAGTCACCCCTTATGGCCAACAACTTATCTCTATTGCAGAAATCTCATCAACACCTTCCGTAAGTCATACTTGAAGCTGCTGATTTGACAGTATCCTTATTCATTTTCTCATTCTATAGCTTTGCCTAAATACTCAAAACTTCCCACAGATGGGAGTGTTCTATGTTCAAGCAGAGATGGCCATATTAGATGAGTTCCAAGACTTCTGTGTGCTTGAATGCTCAGGATGCAAACAGAAGAAGCGAACAAAGGATAGAAAGGATTTTGAATGTCCAAAATGCAATCGGAAAACATCCTTAGTGCCTCGGTACTATACTTTTGTGACTTCTAAGTTACACTTTCTACAAAATATAGCGTATATTATACACATATTTCAAACTTCTCCTCATTTCAGCTGTAGCTTCCAAATTGATCTTATTGACGATACTGCTACAACCACAACATCTATCTCTGCTGAATTAGGAGAAAAATTACTGTCCATGACAGCAGAAGACATATTTGACATAACTTGCACTAAGGTTATCTCTTATTCCCACTACCTACTTGTACACTCTTATTGTCATAATACCATATATCTTCAGCACAAACACTTGACCACATATGCTTTGTTCTAAACTATTTGTTCTAACTTGTTACATTTATAGCGACAATCATTGTCTCTTAATCATGTCCATGAGATGCTGTCAAGCAAAGTATTCGAAATTCAGCTAAGGAAGTCATCTTGGAGCAGCTCAAATACCACGACTACAACTTTGTCCATTCTTTCCTACATGGAAAAACAACATACTACAGAGAGCGCTACTGATAGGACTTTTAAAAAGATAAAGCCTTTGGAAATAAGTGAGGTAGAAGTGATGGCAACAACTGCTGCATCTGGTCCTTCAAATGCACTGGGAAAATTTGAATCACCCACACCAACCAAAAAGGTGTAACAGGTCAGTCTACGTCTCACTTTCACCCCAAACTATACCTCAAAATGATTATGACTTCCACATATTTACCTTTACTCCAACAATTGCTGCTAAAAATATGTACTTTTAGCTGTAGTTTACTTTCTTTCATACACGTATCCACATAGTTCCTGTAAAACATTGTAAGTGTCATACTTATGTTATACTACTGCTTTTGCACTTGCTCTTGTCTGCTTTCAAATTTCACAATTTGGTTTTCTTTATGTCTGACATAACATTGCACACTCTCACATTAATTCCGGGCTAAAAACAGTCTACCCATGTTCATATCCATGCTCAAATCAATTGGTTGACAATTTCTTTATACTTCCTCCTCTCATGTTGACTGTTCAATTAGCTTATTTTAGTTACAAGAATTCACCAATTTCATTGCTTTGCATTTAGCAGCAGCTCTTTTGCACACTGACACCAATTTTTTACTCCTTCGTATTTGTACTACTTGCAGCAACTCAACTGACATCCAATGAAATTACCTTTCAACTATAAACAACAGAATTAGACTTTTGACATTTTATTATGAATAATGTTGCTGACATTCAAATAAATGACGGTCAAACAAATCCTTTTGTCTGCTGTGTCTTTCTGATAGCATAAAATTGTACCCTCCCTTTGCTCTTGCGTTAATGCTTGTCATTTCACACTGCAATATAAGCCTATTTACATGTTTCTCTGCATACCTTGCACTGCATACATTCTTCTACATTTTTCTTATTCTGCTTTCTTATAATGTCATACACTATAATACACAATTATCAATAGGAACAATAGAAACAAGGTTTCTGTCTACTAGCTAACCTCATTCACCGTAGACAATTAAGCCAATCACACACAGATTCAACAACAAACCTATGCATTTTATACTCACTCCATGCTTTCCTTTGTAATTGCTCCCTATATTAAAATTTCTTTGCTATCTGTTGTCATATTTGCACTTTCTAACATACTTTAAACTGCCTAATTACAGGAACTCCCACACACCATTTTGTCGCTTCTCCTTATGCTAGGGACAATATAATGAATGACTCTCCCTATGCTCTGGTTTTTTGCATCAGCAAGATTAGCTATGGACAAGCAAACTGCAGTGTCCTCTCAATATCATAGACAATGACATGCTAATCTTATATACCAAAACTGCAACATGTACTATATTATTATTTTGGTTATATTACATTAGTTAGTATGTCTATTGTACATATTCTGAATATTTCTAATAGTACATAATATAATAGATCGTATTATCTATCTTCTACAAACACCCTGACCCTTCATTCATTAATATTACAATATTTTTACAACCATAACATTTTTACTATTGGAGCACGGGCCTCCCCACCCTAGTATATATATATATATATATCCTTTTCCCAAAGTCAAGTTAGTTTGGGAAGCCCAAGGCAATCTTCTCAACTTGTAAAGTTGTAACAGTAACCAGTAACAAGTGGCACTTTCGGCTCTTGACGTAGAACGACGTCGAAAACAGTAACTCTTCAAGGCATATATAGAATACAAAATTGCAATCGTTCACGTGATTTGCACAGCTACAAAATCCAAGATCCACACACACCATCATCGTCTTCTTCTTCTTCAACTCTAATCATATCGAAACCCAACAAAAATATTCATTTGGTAAATATATTTTGATTCATTTCATTTCTCTAGGTTTCTTATCATTTTCTCATTTGCAATTTACTTTTTCTGTACTGGTACCAACAAAGAATTCACTTTTTCCCACTTCTTTAGGCATATATCGATATGGGTGTCAAGAAAGATTGAATTTTTTCCACTTCTTGAGGCATGTATTGATATGGGTATCAAGAAAGATTGAATTGTTTTCACTTCTTGAGGCATATATTGATATGGGTGTCAAGAAAGATTGATTTTTTTTTTTCACTTCTTTAGGCATATATTGATATGGGTGTCAATAAAGATTGATGTTTTTTTTTTTTTCAGAAACCCTATTTTGTGTCTTGGAAGGTAAATTGAAGCTGGATTTGGGAGATTGGGGCATGCAATGTCAGAAAATCATGATGGAAATGATGATTCACTTGGGGTTGTAGATGGAGGGGAAGCTTCAGTTTCTGTAAAACCAGTTGCTATTAATCAGGTGGATATTTGCTTTATGTTGATTTTTATGTGTCGGTGATTTAATGTGTACTTTTCCCTACTTTGCTTGAGTATTGTTTTCTAGAGTTGTTCATGTATCTAAAATAGCTTCATAAAAAGTATTCTCTTTACACCAGAATCTGTAAGACAGGAAAGAGTTTAGCTTAATTCTTTGGATACAACTATATCTGCCCTCAAAGCACCTCCTATTTCTTTCTGTCCATGTTATCCACCAGAAGAAGCAGGATCTAGGATTTGGAAGCTCAGGTTGCGACCCTACTTTGAACAGTAACATATGTAGCATAATATTCATAGAGGAAGACTTGTATAGTTAATTTAGATAAGGTTTTAGTTAGAAGTGGTCTAGGGTTCTATTCTTCTTATCCACAGTTTTTTTGTTGGGTCGATCTTGCATCCCCAAGGTATTAAACTTGAGCTTTAACCACTAGCAAGATCCCCAAGGTATTAAACTTGAGCTTTAACCACTAGCACTACAAGGCTCATTGTTTCTTTTCGGTGCCATGGTTAATATTTATACATTTGCTTATACATATATATGCAAATATACACTTTGGTTGGATCATAGGACAATCCAGGAACATATATATACAAAATTTCAACCAAGACGTCCGCGTGGTGTGGAACCCTCTCCCTTGTACATAGATCTGCCCCTGTCCACTAGATACAAACTGGGGTCATCCTCCACCATTTCCTGTATTGATATCATTCCAGTACCAATAGGAAGTCCCTGGTATTACTTTCCTTCTTTGCTGGACATAACTGCTTTCCAGTTAACTAGATTAAAACTTTGGTGTCTTTCCATCCTTGCACAAAAAGTTTCTTCTTAATGAATCCAATTTTTTTCTGCCTTTGCTGGTAGTGAAAACAGGAACATAACATAGGTGTGTAGAGCATCCAAGAAGCTGTTTATCAGAATTGTCCTTCACCCAAGAGAGAGTGATTGAGCCTTCCATTTTGAAAGCCTTTTTTCACATTCATCAATCACTCCACTCCATATCTCCATAGCTTTGTTTCTTGCTCCCAAATGGCATTGGGTTCTTAATTGAATTATATGCTTACTTCCTATATATTAGAGAATACTTGGCGGAGAATATGAAATCATTTTACTTGAAGTGTCTAAATATTGAGGTAAAGGAATGGCAGGGTAAAACTTTACAGTCATATTTGCTTGCCTGGAATTTGCATCTAAAGAAAAGTCTTGGTTGGTTCTTCTGTATTTAAAACTGACTATAGTCTTATCGTTTTCATGTTTGTTCCAATAACTTTTTAGTAACTTGATAGCTCATATGTTAGTCTTGTAAATGAATATCCTTAGAGCTTGTCTTGGACAAAATCTTTTCAGGTGGATGCTGCGGATCTAAAAGGTGGGATTTCAGTGGCTGCAGCAGAGTATGTAGAGAATGATACAAAAGATACAAGAATGGCAGATGATGGGGGAAGGGAGGACATGTTTGTTGATTGCCCTGATGACATAGAAGGTCCTGAAACTCCTCAGTATGTAGACGAGAGCAATGATGCACATGATAGTCAACTGGAAGGATTGAGCAATGGAGCACATGATCCGGACTTGAAAGCCGAGGTAGAACAATTGCGCAAAATGCTAAATGACAGTATTGCTGAAAAAGATCGGATTGCTCGAGAAGCTGAGGTTGGTGGTTTTATTTAAGGTAGTTTCCCATAAATACTGCTATATTCAATGATATTTATTTGCTCAACTCTGGCTCTATGTGCAGGAAGAAAGAGCAGCATCTACGTATGAACTCACTTGCCTAACCAATCTATTCAAGGGTCTGATTGATACTCGGTCACTACCAAGTAAGGATGACGGTGAGTTAGTTGAGAATCTTCACCATAGTGAAGCAGGAGTCGGGGATTTGGCCTCTGGTGTCTCATTGCATGAGGTGGTAACAGATGTCTCCAAGTTTCTTAAAGAGGTTCTGGATGAGCGTGTTCAGACTGAGAGCAAAATCAGAGAACTTAATGACCTGATACATATGAAGAATCAAGAAATTGATGCCCTCAATTCAAAGGTTTCCGAGTTTTCAATGGAACGAGATGTTGCTCTTTCTCATTCAAATTCAGAACAAGAAAATTCTGCTCACTTGTCTGTGGTTCAACTTGAAAAGGAGCATCATATGACAGAGATTGCTAATGAGATCTTAGCTTCTCTTGCTTCAGCGGTTCCTCTAGAAAAATTCTCTGATGAGTCAGTTACAGGAAAAATGCTTCATGTCAAGAATATGATCTCAGTTTTAGCTGAGAAGTATAACGTTTTCCTTTCCGAAGTTAACCAACTTAGATGGAGCTTAACTGAAGTTGCACCAGACCATAATATGCAGGATGAAATGGGGGTGTTGGTGGTTGCACGTGATACATTGGCTGAATTTAGAACAAGAGAGTTGAATCTAAACCAACATCTGAGCTTTTTAAGTGATGAAAATGGGAAACTGTCTGAGGAACTTAATAAACATAAATTGATGGTTGAGAATGCAAATGCTGAAATAATAAAGCTGGGTGCTGAAATTGAACAGGAGAGAACAAGGTATGCTAATACAAAAGAGAAGCTTAGCTTGGCTGTGACAAAAGGAAAGGCGCTAGTTCAGCAGCGTGATGCTTTGAAGAAGTCACTGTCTGAGAAAGCTAGTGAGCTGCAGAGGTATCAAATTGAGTTGCAAGAGAAGACGAATAGTCTTGAAGCTGTGGAACAAACCAAGGATTTACTGGGGAGAAGCGAAAGTTTAGCTGCTTCACTGCAGGAAGCTCTCATTCAAAAGGAGATGATACTTCAAAAATGTGAAGAAATATTGTCCAAGGCCAGTGGAAGTGAGCAATTTCAGTCAACAGATACAATTGAGAAAGTCAAGTGGCTTGCAGATGAGATGAATGCATTGAATGAGACGTCTTTACAACTCCAAAGAGTGGCAGATTCCTTGTCATCATTTGATTTCCCCCAGCCCGTACAATCAAATGGACCTGATGCGCAGGTTGCTTGGCTCCTGGAATCATTAAATCTGGCTAAGGAAGATGTAAGAATATTACATGAGCAGATGGGAGCAGCAAAAGAGGCTGCAAATAATGAGATTGGTCAGCTTACTGCTTTTCTCGTGGGAGAAGCACAGGATAAAAACTATCTTCAAGAGGAATTGGAGGATTTAAATCATAAATATGCATTGGTTGCCCAGAAAGAGCATCAGGCTTCAATGGATAAGGATAGAATCATCAGTGTGCTGCTAGAGGCTTCTAAGATCAACACGTATGATCAAGAATTGGTCTATCAAAGCCAATCTGACATGACCGTACTCATTAAGAAATGTGTTGAAAATATAAAAGAAGAAAGTAGTGCCTCTGTTGAAGCCCATAGTCATCAATTCGAGTCCTTTGA